>NC_037353.1:45004309-45305642 GCF_002263795.3 Bos taurus
TGCTAAACTTCGTGGGAGGAAAAGAATTGATGACATCATTCTCAGCCTCATCTTCTATTAGCTGGGGGCTGTCACTAGGATATTTGTGCATCATCCATCATGTTCCTCCTGCCCATTCTCTCTTCCTGGGTTAATTCTTTCCTTAACCCTCTCCCCAACCTCTTGCTCTGTGATCTGACCTCTGGGGAGCACATACTTGGTGTCCTTGCCTTCTGATTTCCAGTTGGGTCAATGGACAGGAAGTTCAAGAGACTAGAGAGGTAAAGGGTAGGAGAGGTCTTGCTCCATCCCTGCCTCATCACAGTTCTGGTGGCGTCAGTGGTTGCAGCTGCCATGGGACATCCCTCTTCCAAGCTCTTGCCAGACCTGATGGCACCAATCCTCCATCTGCCCCAACAGCTCTAGAGGTAGGAATGGTTTTTGACTGGAGCTGGTCTCACCCCTTGTGGTTCTGACCATCCCATCTCTGCAAATAGTACATTCATTGTACTCTCCTCCAGCTGAATTCTCTGAGCTTCATCTGTTTGCTCTGGAGGCAGATACACCTCCCACCCAGCTTAAGTTCCACTTGCTCCCTGCCTTACTTCCACATCTCCTCACCTGCCTGGCCAATCAGAAACTGCAGTGATGCTCAGCCATCGGCTCACCCCAGGCCAACACTCAACAGCTGAAACGTGCTCTTGGGTTGAGTTCCGCCCTCAAAATCAGCACTCCCTGATGATCCTCCTAGGCTTCTTGGGCATTTCACCTTTCTTCATCTCCAAAACAACCATCTCATGCTATTCTTTCTTTTCTCAACTCCCTCAGCACTCTTCCCTGTTCACTATGTCAACTCTTCACTGTCCATTATCTGCTACCCTCCCCATCTTTGACCTCACCTACTAATACTCTCCCACTTGCTGACAATATTCTGGCTATACTGGTTTTTCTTCTGATCCTTAAATGCAGTAAACTCCTAACTGCCTCCTGCTTCCCTGAGAAAAGGCACACCCTCCCGTCCCCAGCAGTTCCCTGCACAGGGACCCACTCTGACCTCTGCTCTTCCACTGTGAGAGAAGTGCCCTTGCTTCTCCAGAAAGCTACTCTCCTCCCTGTGTTCTGCCTCCCCGCCCCTCTTGCCTCATCATGCAATTCCACTCCCTCACCCCTGTAGGACCACTTTCTCTCTCTATCTGATCATCTCCATGAGCACTTAGGCATGTTTGATGAATATCTCCCATGGCAAACACCACCTCCTAGAGCCCTCTGCTGACTCCCCAGACTCCTCACTCTGCTCTGATCACATTCAAGCTTCTTAGGTGTGTCAACGCATGTGTCTCCCTCCTCCCATCCCATCCTCTCCCTGGCCATCTCGCCAGCTGTGTTTGTGCCCCAGTGGCCCCCTAAGGTTACTCTTGTCAGGGCCACCAAAGACCTTCCAAACTGCCCAACACAATGATCTTTTTTGTCCTCATTTCGCCTAACCTGTTGTTATTGTTCAGTCACTAAGTCAACTCATTGCAATCCCATGGCCTACAGCATGCCAGGCTTCCCTGTTCTTCACTATTTCCCGCAGTTTGCTCAAACTCATGCCCACTGAGTCAATGATACCATCCAACCATCTCATCCTCTGTCACCCTCTTCTCCTCCTGCTCCCAATCTTTCCCAGGATCAGAGTCTTTCCCAATGAGTTGGCTCTTTGCATCAAGTGGCCAAAGTATTGGACCTGTTAACGGCATCTAAGAGTTAACCACTCTCTCCTGGAAAGCGTCTTTTCTCTTCTTGTGGCTTCTGGGTCACCTCACTCATTGATGGCTTCTTCCCAGTCTCCTTGGTTGGTTCTCCCTCCTCCACCAGAATCCCAGTCTTAGCACACTGTCTTCTTTACCTACCTACCCCTTGCTAATGTCATCTAGTTTATGGCTTTCAGTGCTACCTGGAGGCTGATGAGATACTGGGCTTATATGTTTGGCCCTGACCTCTCCCCTTGTGCTCATGCACTGGGCTTGGCATCTCCAGGCATCTCAGACTTACTATGGCCACACAGAACTCTTGAATCTGCATCATCCTTCCCCAACTCATACACCCAGCATCATATGAAGGAAGAAACTCGTGTAATTCTTCTCTTGCTTTTACCACTTGGAGAATCGCTCCACCCTCTGCCACCTGCTCAAGCTAAACCCAGCTCACTCTTTCTCTCCTCATCTTTCACCTGCCTCTCCCGCACAAATGGCTCCACCTCCTAACTACACTGTCAATCCACGCATCTCTTTCCATCTTGCTGCTCCCAGCTGGTCCCAGCTGCCTTTATTTCTTACCCAGATTGGGGAAATAGCTTACCAACTAGTCCTCCCATGTCCACAGTTGCTTCTTGCAGTACTCCACAACACACTGGCTAGTGTTGTCTTTTAAAAATCTTTCTACATCACTTCCTTGCTTTAAACCCTCCAGTAGGTGCCAGTGTACTGGGAATAAAACCCAACCCTTTAGTCTGACCTACAAGACCCTACAAGAACTGCCAGCCTTTCCCGTCTCTGCAGCACCCATGTCTATGATCTCAGCCACCAATGCTCTCTGCCAGCTGACCATTTCTTAGCCAGCATGCTGTTTTTCTTCTCTCCTGGTGTTCACTGAGCTCTTTGATGTCTCAGGGCTTCTGCACCTGTGGTCCCCTCTGCTGGGAACACAGCCCTGGGAGCATCTCAAGGCTGGCTCCTCCCTCCTGTTCACAGGACAGCTCAGACGTCACCTCCTTCCTGAGGCCTCCAACCAGCTCCCCTGCTCCTGCCTCTGTTCCACTGTCCCGAAGTATCTTCTTTACAGCACTGATCTCAAGTTGTTTTGTTGACTTGTTTGTTGTTTGTCTTGCCTGCCCTCCCCGCCCCACTGGCGCATACGCTGCAGAGAGTGGAGCTCTGCTTTGTTTATTCACAGTGCTGGGTCCCCCATCCAGAACAGTGCCTGGCACATAGTATGTGCTCATAAACTATGTGTCTAATAGCAAATGAATTCAGCAGAAACCAAAATAACTGTAACAACTATAACTTAAATAACTGCAACAGGCAGACGGGAAAACACATGCTCTGTGCCCTGAAAAGGAACTCAAATGTATTTCAGCTCTGAGCCAGCTGTATTATATAAGGCTCTCAGTGACTGGGGAGTAGGGATTGTTCCCCGCCTTTTAAAACTGAGGAAACTGAGGCACACAGTGATTGAGTGGCTTGCCCAGGGTCACATAGAGCAGCTGAGCTGGTTGGTTATGGCCTGAGTCCACTTCTGACTTAGGATGTCAGTGACATCACCGCTATCAGATGTTTGACTATCACCCCACAGCGGTTAATTTCATGTGGCAAGTTGGCTGTACCACAGTGCCCAGATGACTGGTCAAATATTATTCTGGCTATATCTGTGAATGTGATTTTTGGATGAAACTGACATTTAACTTGGTAGACACTGAATAAAGCAGATTGCCCTCTGTGATGTGGAGAGCCTCATCTAATCAGTTGAAGGCTTGACTAGAACAATGACTAATGTCCCCCAAGCAAGAGGGAATTCTGCCAGCGGTCTGCCTTTGGACTTGACCTGCAACTCTTCCCTGAGTGTTCAGCTTGTTGGTTTACCCCATTTGAAGGGAAATAGGATTTGAATCTGGCTTACAGGATTTCAGAATGTGTATTCTTTCCACTAGGCTATGGTGCTTCCCAGAAAATACAAAAGGAAATGGGCACACGAGCAAGAGAGATACAAAGATGCATGCGCTGTGGGCTGTGCTTAGCTGCTCAGTCGGGCCCAACTCTGTAACCCCATGGACTGCAGTCCTCCAGACTCCTCCGTCCGTGGGATTCTCCAGGCAGGAATACTGGAGTGGATTGCCGTACCCTCCTCCAGGAGATCAAAGATGTGTAGAGGTACAAACAAGGAGTGACTCTTGCCAGAGCGGCAGTGACTGGGGACCAGGCTCAGCCTTCTCTGAGCCTGATATGCCACTCAGGTTCCCGACAAGAGAATTTCTGAGCCCACTGATGCTGATGATTTCTGGTAAGGGTACAAGAGGGCTAAAAAAATTCTTGCTAAAACCTGAATATCTTCAAACTCCAAATTATAAGTTGATGAAATCTAACATCACAATACCATACAATTTCCCAGCACAACCCATGAAGCCTCTGCCTTAGGACTCTAACTTTCAGATAAGCCTTTATCCCAAGACAGGCAAAGGGGGTTTGATGAGGTTCTTGTCACTCAGATTGCTGCATTATTTCTGTGAAGATATGGCCAAGAGGCACTTGGTTGAGAAATATAGAGTACTTAATCCAATTAGTAACTCAAGCTCTTAATGTGCTATTACATCCAAAAATGCTTTTAAATTGCCATGTTTTAAAATAGAAAGATGAAAACAGAGATATTTTATTAAATATTTATCTCATTAATAAACACAAGATAATCATTGCTTTTTATTTTGAATTAACTTTTCCATTTGGGTTCAATGCACATTTCATCGACAGGCTCTTTTCTCCTGATGGGAGGGAACTTAATCACAAAAGCACAATGGGTCTTCTACTTTGTATGAAAATGAAGCAGATGAAATTGCTTCCCCTCCCCCCACAAAGGTTGTTGTAATGAAGAAACACAACTGAATATGACAGTTCTCTGCTACCCGGGAATTGTTTTTGGATGAAGTTCGAGGATTACATGCAATTATACTACAGTAAATTTTCCATGACCATTCATGTTCAAGGACTCATTTTAAAAATAAAAGGAAAGCCTAAGTACAGAATTTAAGCAGAGTCATGATAGGAATAAACAGGTCCATGATAAAAAGTGCCCTTTATACCTCTGTTACATCAGTATAACAGTGTTCGACTTGTGTATCAGAAATCAGTATAATGAAAAATGGGCGGCAGAAAGCGAATTGAGCCTGTGGGAAAATCACACCAGTAAGGCACGGCGTCTGCGTACCTTCTTTTCCATGTCCCCAGTATTCGTTCTTCCTTCTTGTTACAAAGTTCTTCCTCCCTCACTCCAGGGCCAGATAAGACAAAGTGAAAGATAAGTGAATGTGGTGTCTGGCCGCTTGGCACTGCCTGTCGCCTGTGGATGGAGGCAGAGTGCTGGTTCCTGGCTTGTGCCCCCATTTGCCAGCAATTATGTCTGCAGATGGCTTCTCCCAGCAGGTACCGCGGCCCAGGAACACTGCCTAAAGCCTGCAAGGCTGTGCACTGCACGGCGGCAGGGGTTGGGCTGGGGAGAGGTGGACACAATTCACACGGACTGCAGTGAGGAGGACACGGCCTCAGAGTTGTGCGATGCAGTGGCGCACCCCACGCTCCAAGCCAACCCCCCTCAGAGGAGAGCCAGACCCTCTCTGGCTGGCCTCTGTGGGCCAGCCTTTGCGGGTGGTCTCTGGAGGCCGGCATGCGGCTTCTTATCCCCACTGACACCAGCTGTATGAATGGGCTTCATGGCCACCAGCCCCAGAGTCCTTTGCCTCTGAGTAGAACTCTGGGTTCACGCAGCTTCTGAGCCACAGCACCTCTTCCCCCCTTGCTGTGGTTGGCATGAAGCTCTCTGAATAGGCTACTGACTCAGTTTCCCTACTAGGTGACAGCCAGTTGCCCTGCTCCACAGCCCAGTTCCTCACTCTAGGGTGGCACTTTGGCACTCTAGCTTCATCTATCTCTTGCTGACCTCCCTTCCACGGGGCCTGCATCTTGCCCTAATCCTACCCTGGAGTTCATGGTCAGATCTTCTGGACAAGGACCACTGCCTTCCAAGTTTTGACTGGAACCCATCCTCCTGGCTGGATACCCAAAATTCCCAAATCTGGGGTGAGCAGGCATGGTTGCCCCCCAGACACACTGGGTTTGCTTGGCTGTTCTCTTTATGCACCCTCCCCCAAAGCTCTTCCCCCTAGTGGTGACTGAGTTCTCTGACCTGCCTTCCGTCTCTTTCTGGGAAGTGAGCAAGTCCCATCCAATCCAGTATGCTGCTCCATCTCTGACAAGTGGCCCTTGAGAATTTCAGGAAAGAATTTTATCTGATCACTACAGGCAATGATCAAAGAAAACTAATTCCACTGTTTGTTACAACATCAGTGAGAGAAGTCAAAAATATAGTCTCAGAAGGAGCATAAAGTACGCAATAAAGACTAATACATAATTAATGAATATCATGTCTCTAACATGGCGCTCTTCAAAACCAGGCACACAGCGTATAATTATTCCTCACGTCATCATAAAGTCGGGAGTGGGCAGATGCTAGTTGCCTCTTATAAATAAGGAAACAGGAGAAAAGCCAAATAATTTTTCCAAAGGAAACCACCACTGGAAAGTAGACTGAAACCCAATAATCTTGAAACCCAGCTATGATGCACTTAAAATGCCGGCATATCTCCATTGCAAGTTTCCACTAATCTAAGACAAGCACTTGGCATTTCTGTTTTACGGCATCTGCTGGTGAGAACCCAGTGCTGCCACGAGGTTGAACCAGTCTACGAGTCACACAGGAAAATCAGTCTAATTACTTACAATAATTACAGTCTTATCGTGGGTAAGAGCGTACAGTCTGTGTCATGTTGCTTCTGTTTTAATCCCAGTTCTGCTGCTCACTCACATAGCTCTTTCATAAAGATTAATTAAAATTGGTATTTAGGCAGATAAACTGATGTTCTGATTAATATATATGTTTAGTATACAGTGAGCATTATATAATCAGAAGATTTTATGATCACATTATATTCATGTTTCATTTTGACCCCTAAATGGAATTAATTATCATCTTGATCATGCTTGTTATTCACCACAACTGATTAGAAAGATCTCTGGTTTTCAAAAAGATCAAAAAGAATTCCCTGGTGGTTCATAGTTAGGACTCAAGGTTTTCACTTCTGGGGCCTGGGTTCCATCCCTGGTCCGGGAACTAAGATTTTGCAAGCAGTGTAGCCAAAAAAATCCTCTGGATGAAGAACAAACTGAAATCAAGATTGCAGGGGGAAATATCAATAACTACCTCAGGTATGCAGATGATACCACCGTTATGGCAGAAAGCGAAGAGGAACTAAAGAGCCTCTGGTTGAAAGTAAAAGACGAGAGTGAAAGAGCTGACTTAAAACTCAACATTCAGAAAACTAAGATCATGGCATTCGGTCACATCACTTCATGGCAAATAGATGGAGAAACAATGGAAACAGTGACAGACTTTATTTTCTTGGGGCTCCAAATCACTGCAGATGGTGACTGCAGCCATGAAGTTAAAAGACGCTTGCTCCTTGGAAGAAAAGCTATGACCAACCTAGACAGCATATTAAAAAGCAGTCATTTCTTTGCTGACAAAAGTCCATCTAGTCAAAGCTATGGTTTTTTCAGTAGTCATGTATGGATGTGAGAGTTGGACTATAAAGAAAGCTGAGCACTGAAGAATTTTGAACGGTAGTGTTGGAGAAGACTCTTGAGAGTTCCTTGGACTGCAAGGAGATCAAACCAGTCCATCCTAAAGGAAATCAGTCCTGAATATTCATTGAAAGGACTGATGCTGAAGCTGAAGCTCTAATACTTTGGCCACCTGATGCGAAGAACTGACTCATTGGAAAAGACCCTGATGCTGGGAAAGATTAAAAGCAGGAGGAGAAGGGGACAACAGAGGATGAGATGGTTGGATGGCATCACCGATGTGATGGACATGAGTTTGAGCAAGCTCTGGAAGTTGGTGATGGACAGGGAGGCCTGGAGTGCTATAGTCCCTGAGGTCGCAAATAGTCAGACACGACTGAGTGACTGACCTGAACTGACTGAAGATAAGCTGAATATATTCAACAGAATGATTCTACAAGTTCTAAAGGGAATGGAGGCAACTTCAGAATATTTTGAAGGGGCCACAGATTCAAATGTCTCCAGGCAGCTTGGATGAAATTGACAAGTAACTTGGTATAAGGCAATAGGAAAACTTTTCAAAGTAACATCTGCGAAACAAAGCATGCCTTCAGGTGATGCTGAGTGAGTGCTGGCTCATGATGAAATTGTTCTCATATATTTATTTGCACCTTTTTGGTGTCTTGTCTCTCACACTCATAAAAGAAAGTTTTAAATAAATGTACATATTAAATATATCCCATGTGCAGGCCTTCTTTTATCTTTGTATTTTAAAAGAACCTATAACGGATTCTAGGTTGGAGGTGAATTTACAGAGCCAATCCTTTTTTGTTTGGATTATTCTAATTATTCTAGCAACCCCTCAGACTGTAACTGCTACAATATATTTGTGCCTATTTATGTAAATCTAATTTGTGTTCTTGGGAATTTGGGTTTTTGTTTGTTCTCTTTTCTCCATTAGAGTGGAAATTCCTCAAGTGTAAGAACTATATTTCTACTCAGCCTAATAATCAAACATATCTATTAAGCATCTAATGGTATTCAGTGCTGAGCTAGGCAGACAGTAAGAGATTTCAGAGCACTGGCTTGCATCTTGTTCTTGTATCCTCCGTGCTTGGTGAAATGCTCTGCAGAACCGTGACTATCTCTCTGAGATAGTTACCAGGGGTTTGATTGTGCCTGATCTCTTCTAAGCGCCTCCTACCTATTATTTCATGAAATCCCACCACCCTGTAATGCCATTCCTATCATTACCCCCATTTTACAGACCAGGAAACTGAGCTTGTTGTTTGACATACCTTGCTAAGGTGGCCCAGCTGGTGAATGCAGACCTAGGCTAAGAACCATAATCTAACCCCAGTGTGGGGGCTTCCCATAGGTGGCCCAGCAGTAAAGAATCCGCCTGCCAATGCAGGAGATGCAGGTTCAATCCCTGGTCCAGGAAGATCCCACGTGCTGCTGAGAAACTAAGCCCAAGCACCACAACTATGGAGCGTGGGCTCTGGAGCCCAGAAACCACAACTGCTAAAGCCCTTGTGCCGCAGAGCCTGTGCTCCACAATTAGAGGAGCCACCAGGACGAGAAGCCAGTGCATCGCAACTAGGGACTACCTCCCGCTTGCGACAACTGGAGAAAAGCAACACAGGCCTGGTATAGCCGAAAATAAAGAAACTATTAAAAGAAAACCGCCAACTCCGCCTGCCTTCTGTATCACGTGTGTGCGCACAGGAGCTGCAGTGCCTCTTCAGGAATTCTTGTGCAGACGCCCTCCCCTCCCCTTCCCAAACACAGGCCCTTGCTATAATATGAGTTTTGGACACATAGAATACTAAGAGAAGGGACGTTTCATTGGGTATAGGTATCTATTTTTTGTCTTGCCCCCAAGCCCTAGACATGGTAGGTAAAATAATTTTTAAAATACTAACTCTATAACACTGAGAAGAAAAAGCAATGATAGTGATTTCCTGGATACGAGGAAGCAGATGAGATAGGATATATGGGAAAATGAGAGTAGACATTTCTCAGAAATTTACAGATCCAGTTAACAAAAGTGAGCCCAAAGGTTATTAGAACAGCACGACTTATAAGCTTGACTTGATAGGTATACAGCATTTACTGAACAAAAGTAGAGAATTGCCATTCTCTTCAAACATTAAAAAAGCATTCATAAAATTAAACATTAATCATGCTAAAAAAATAACATCTCGAATTGCAAAAAGCATAAATCTCAGAGGCCATCTTTGCTGCCTGCACGGCATTAAAATCCAAAACTGGCAATAAAAGAAAACACTGGAAATGAGGGTAAAAATATAACTTTTTAATTTCTTCTTCTTATTCCTTGTGATTATTTAGAAATGAATGGCATATGCCATGTAATTAAGTAGTAGCAACGATATAGTGGGGCAGTTTTACTAGGGTAGTGGATAAAGATGGTCAGAACAGAGTGGATGGAGAAGTTCTTCAGAAGCAGAATCTGGAAACACATTTGACTGGTCCCCCTCGACCTCCGCTGACCCGCCTTTTGGGCCCACAGCCTTGCTTTGTCTGAGTAAGACTCTGTCAGCTTGTTCATCACTGGATCCCAGGGCCTAGTACAGACCCAGACCTGAACCCAGTGATTCATATATTTTTGGTGAAAATCTTTTTCAGGCCTGTCCACTCAGCATGGAATCCCACCCAGTGAGGCCACTAACATTTAGTTACAACCGTTTCCCATCTCCAGCAAATACCAGGCCTGGCTGAAGCTTTGAGAGAGAAAGACCATCTCACCTTCACAAATACTCTGAGACTGATGAAACTCTTCAGTGTAAATTATCTTGTTTTGATCCTTAACACAAGATTATTCTCACTTTTCAGATGCTGAAACTGAGACCCACCTTATCCAAAGTCACAGCTGGCAAGCGGCAGAGCCAATATTTGCTACTCTAAAGGAAAATGGAATAATCTATGAAAATAAGTAAATAAGCTAATATTTATTTATTTGTCTTTTCATACTGTTCATGGGGTTCTCAAGAATACTGAAGGGGTTTGCCATTCCCTTCTCCAGCTATGGTTTTTCCAGTAGTCATGTATGGATGTGAACGTTGAACTATAAAGAAAGCTGAGCACCAAAGAATTAATGCTTTTGAACTGTGGTGTTGAAGAAGACTCTTGATAGTTCCTTGGACTGCAAGGAGATCCAACCAGACCATCCTAAAGGAAATCAATCCTGAATATTCATTGGAAGGACTGATGCTGAAGCTGAAACTCCAATACTTTGGCCACCTAATGCGAAGAACTGACTTCATCAGGGAAAAGACCCTGATGCTGGGAAAGACTGAAGGCAGGAGGAGAAGGGGACGAGACAGGATGAGATGATTCGATGGCATCACTGACCCGATGAACATCAATGAAGCTCTGGGAGTTCGTGAGGGACTGGGAAGCCTGGCATGCTACAGTTCTTGGGGTTGCAAAGAGTGGGACACAACTGAGCGACTGAACAACTGAACTGTTTGATTTGTTGGGTACCTACTCTGTACTCTGTACTAGGCTTCCCAGGCGGCTCAGTGGTAAAGAATCTGCCTGCCAATGCAGGAGACCTGGGTTCGACTCCTGGGTCGGAAAGATCTCCTGGAGAAGGAAATAGCTGCCCACTCCAGTATTCTTGCCTGGAGAATTCCATGATCAGAGGAGGCCTGGCAGTCTACAGTCTATGGGGTCACAAAGAGTCAGGCACAACGGAGCACACATTCTTTCAAGACATTCATTCTGGGCTTCCCTCATACCGCAGTCGGTAAAGAATCTGCCTGAAATGCAGGAGACCTGGGTTCAATTCTGGGTTGGGAAGATCCCCTGGAGAAGGAAATGGCAACCCACTCCAGTATTCTTGCCTGGAGAATCCTGTGCACAGAGGAGACTGGTGGGCTACGGTCTATGGGGTCATAAGAGTCGGACATGACTTAGTGACTAAACTACTACCACTCTATACTAAGCACCATGCTGGTATTTTAAAATAATTTTTTATCTTCTTCTTTAAAAGAACTTTGCAAGGTATTTATGATATATATCCATTTCTAAACTAATGAGGAAACCAGATGGAGATCTGTCTAAGGTTAACAAGTAGAGGAGCCACTTTGAACCCAGGTCATGAGTTCAAGGCTCTTGCTCTTTTGCAAAGGCATACTGCCTCTCATCAGACCCTGCGGATTCAACTTTACCACTGTCAGGTCAGTGACAAGTAAAAGTTTCAATGTAATTTAATTATGATCTGGATCTTTTCTCAAGGAGGATGCTGTTTTTGTAGTATAAAAAAGTGGTGCTTTATGAAACTAAGCTAAGAGACTGAGAAATTGAAATCTTATTGATTGCTTAATAGCTGCTACATAAATAAGCTTAGGCTCAAATCATCTATTACACTTTAAAGATCAGGAGCCCAATATCTGGAAGAAGCTGGACAAAGGATAGCACATGTATATTAAAATCTGGTAGAAAACACTCACAATAAAGGTGGTTTATAAATATTTCATAGGCTCAATAGCTACTTGTCCTAGAGTTCTAGTTTGTATAACCATCATAATCAGTTATTTTTAAGAGAATACCTGCAATAGAACCTTAAATCCTGACAGGTAACTAAAGCAATATTCAGTTCAGCTCAGTTCAGTTCAGTCACTCAGTCATGTCTGACTCTTTGCGACCCCATGAATCGCAGCACGCCAGGCCTCCCTGTCCATCACCTACTCCCAGAGTTCACTCAGACTCATGTCCATCGAGTAAGTGATGCCATCCAGCCATCTCATCCTCCGTCGTCCCCTTCTCCTCCTGCCCCCAATTCCTCCCAGCATCAGAGTCTTTTCCAATGAGTCAACCCATCGCATGAGGTGGCCAAAGTACTGGAGTTTCAGCTTTAGCATCATTCCTTCCAAAGAAATCCCAGGGCTGATCTCCTTCAGAATGGACTGGTTGGATCTCCTTGCAGTCCAAGGGACTCTCAAGAGTCTTCTTCAACACCACAGTTCAAAAGCATCAATTCTTCGATGCTCAGCTTTCTTCACAGTCCAACTCTCACATCCATACATGACCACTGGAAAAATCATACCCTTGACTAGACGGACCTTTGTTGGCAAAGTAATGTCTCTGCTTTTCAATATGCTATCTAGGTTGGTCATAACTTTCCTTCCAAGGAGTAAGCGTCTTTTAATTTCATGGCTGCAATCACCATCTGCAGTGATTTTGGAGCCCAGAAAAATAAAGTCTGACACTGTTTCCCCATCTATTTCCCATGAAGTGATGGGACCAGATGCCATGATCTTCGTTTTCTGAATGTTGAGCTTTAAGCCAACTTTTTCACTCTCCACTTTCACTTTCATCAAGAAGCTTTTGAGTTCCTCTTCACTTTCTGCCAGAAGGGTGGTGTCATCTGCATATCTGAGGTTATTGATATTTCTCCCAGCAATCTTGATTCCAGCTTGTGCTTCTTCCAGCCCAGCATTTCTCATGATGTACTCTGCATATAAGTTAAATAAGCAGGGTGACAATAGACAGCCTTGACGTACTCCTTTTCCTATTTGGAACCAGTCTGTTGTTCCATGTCCAGTTCTAACTGTTGCTTCCTGACCTGCATATAGGTTTCTCAAGAGGCAGGTCAGGCACTCTGGTATTCCCATCTCTTTCAGAATTTTCCACAGTTTATTCTGATCCACACAGTCAAAGGCTTTGGCATAGTCAATAAAGCAGAAATAGATGTTTTTCTGGAACTCTCTTGCTTTTTTGATGACCCAGCGGATGTTGGCAATTTGATCTCTGGTTCCTCTGCCTTTTCTAAAACCAGCTTGAACATCTGGAAGTTCATGGTTCACATATTGCTGAAGCCTGGCTTGGAGAATTTTGAGCATTACTTTACTAGCGTGTGAGATGAGTGCAATTGTGTGGTAGTTTGAGCATTCTTTGGCATTGCCTTTGTTTGGGATTGGAATGAAAACTGACCTTTTCCAGCCCTATGGTCACTGCTGAGTTTTCCAAATTTGCTGGCATATTGAGTGCAGCACTTTCACAACATCATCTTTCAGGATTTGAAATAGCTCAACTGGAATTCCATCACCTCCTGTAGCTTTGTTCATAGTGATGCTTTCTAAGGCCCACTTGACCTCACATTCCAGGATGTCTGGCTCTAGGTGAGTGATCACACCATCATGATTATCTTGGTCTTGAAGATCTTTTTTGTATTATAAAAGCACAAATCATCTGGATTAATTTTATGTGAACTGTAGTTTAAAAGATATCCATTTATTGATTTAAGAAATAGGGTTGCAGGCAGAAGCAGTTCTTGGATACCTCCATATGCTAAAATGAATAGCTCTAATCACTGAGCGTGACACTCATTTTGTGTTTGTTATGGATTTTAGAGCCATAAATTGTAAAGTACTTTGTGTCTCCTATCATAAGTGTTCTGAAATTGGAATCACTGTCCAGCTGCATATGAAAATTGTCCTCAAAGAATAAACTGTTTGTTCCCATTTTTTCAGCAGGAATTGAAAATACTGAGGCATTTATGTTAGGATAAATAACGGCTTGGTAACTGGGCTCGTTTACTCATTCTTTTACTCATTCACAAGTTCAAGGAGCATTTAAGGGATAGTCACTGGACTCTTCTTGTTGTTTCAGTCACTCAGTTGTGTCTAACTCTTGCCACCCCATGGACTGTAGCCCACCAGGCTCCTCTGTCCATGGGATTTTCCAGAAGAATACTAGAGTGGGTTGCCATTTCCTTCTCCAGGGGATCTTCCCAAGCCAGAAATTGAACCCATGTCTCCTGCATTAGCAGGCAGATTCTTTACCACTGAGCTACCAGGGAAGCCCAGAAACTTTAGGTTAATTGTTGTGGGGAAGGACAAAGGTGTAGGTAAGCTAGAGGCAGAATACTTCTTTGATTAGTATTTAAAAAAAAAAAGTTTGAGATATTATTGACATACAATAAACATGTTTAAGGAGTACAATTTGATATTTTGACATTTATATACGATTGTGACATCATTATCACAATTAAGATAATGAACATATCCATCACCCTAAAACTTTCCTTGGGTCCGTTTGCAATCTTTCTCTCCCACGTCTCTTCACCAGCTCACCAGCTCAGTACCCCAGGCAATCACTGATCTACTTCTGTCTCTGCAGATTAGTGTGCATTTTGTATAATTTCATATAATTGGAATCACACAGTATGTACTGTTTTTTAGTTTGGTCTGGCTTCTTTAACATTCATCCATGTTGTTACACGTATCAGTAGTTTATTCCTTTTATTTCTGAGTTGTTGCTGTTGTTCAGTGGCTAAGTTGTGCCAGACTCTTTGTGACCCCATGAACTGCAGCACACCAGGCTTCCCTGTCCTCCACTATCTCGCAGAGTTTGCTCAAATTCATGTGCACTGAGTCAATGATGCCATCCAACCATCTCATCCTCTGTTGCTCCCTTCTCCCCCTGCCCTCAATCTTTCCTAGCAGCAGGGTCTTTTCCAATGAGTCAGCTCTTTGCATCAGCGGAAACAGCACAAATGTCTATCAACAAGTGAATGGAAAGAAAAGGCTGTACATCTTCACCATAATCCATTTACCTGTTGATAGACAACTGTGTTGTTTCCAGTTTTGTCCACTATAAATACAGCTGTGAATATTTGTGTACAGGCTTTGTGTAGATTTACGTCTTCATTTCTCTTAGATAAATCTATAGCAGTGTAATGGCTGATTCATATGGTAGATATAATTGTAACTTTGTAAGAAATGACTGAACTGTTTTCCAAACTGGTTGTGCCAGGTTACATTCCATGTGAGGGTGTGCGAGTTCCAGTTGTTTCTTATCCTGTCCAACACTTGTTATGGTCAGTCTTTTTCATTTTAGCCATATGTGATTTGCAAATATTTTTTCCAAGTCCATAATTTATTTTTTCATTCTCTTATCAGTATCTTCTGAAGAGCAGAAAGACATATATAGTTGGATCTTGTTTCTTTTTGTTTTTGTATTTGCTTTTAATCCCGTCAGATAATCTCTGTCTTTTGATTGGAATGTTTAATCCATTCATATTTAATGTAATTACTATGCGGTTTAATTTATAGCTCCTATTTTGCTATTTGGTTTCTATGTCTCATAGCCTTTTTGTTCCCATTTCTTCTTTACTGCATTCTTTTGTATGTGATCCCATAGACTGTAGCCTGCCAGGCTCCTCTGTCCATGGGATTTTCCAGGTAATAATACTGCAATGGGTTGCCAGTTCCTTCTCCAGGGCATCTCCCTACCCAGGGATCAAACTTGGGTCTCCCGCACTGCAGGCAGATTCTTTACCAACTGAGCTACCAGGGAATAATCAGATATTTCCTAGTATACCATATTAATTCCTTTGTTTTAAACTATTTCTGAATTACTTTATTAGTGGCTTCCCTGAGGATTACAATGCATATTTTAATTTATTATAATATACTTCAGATTAATATCAACTTAATTTCATGAAAATAGAAAAACATTTCTCCAATATAGCTCCATTCCTTTCTCCTTTCTTTGATCGTCAGCATATAATTTCATCTATATATGTTACAGATTCAACAATATAGTTTTGTAAGTACTGCTTTTTACAATCTTTTAAAGAAGTTAACAGAAGAAGAAAAATGTATGCATAAACTCTTCTATATTAACCTGTATACTTATCGTGTAGTTATTCTTCATTTCTTCATATGGATTGGAATTACCATTTGGAGTCATTTCCTTGCTCCAATATCCTCCATTTCCTATCCCCTCCATTGTGCTTTTATTGTCACATGTCGCATAGCTATATGTTGTAAGCTCAATAGTACAGTATCATAATTGCTGTTTGTGTAACTGTCTTTTTAATCAGTTAATAAGAGAAAAATGTATTTATACTTTTATAACTACCTTTACTAGTTTTCTTTATCCCTTTGTGTGGATTTGAGTTACAGTTATTATTTCCTTTCAGCCTGGAGAACTTCCTTCGGCATTTCTTGAGCATAGATTTTGCTGCATTTTGTTTGAAATAAAGCCAGCCTCTCTGCCACATCCTGGTAGAACTACCCACAGCGGACCTGGGTGGAAAGAGGAGGAAGGCAGTGGCCCTGGGCTAAAATTCCACAGACTCCCACTGTTCCTTTCAAGGTTCAGCAGCTTTATTGAATAACTTCTCAATCTGTTGTCTGCCTTTGGTCAGTTCCTAGAGACCTGAAATGATTCTTTGTGACCATTTTTCTAGTTTTATTTTGCTTTTGTGGGGAGAGGATTTGCTGAGACCCTCATTCAAACATTTAGGAGTCTAAAGCTACCATCTAGCTGTATTTTTGGGGGGGTCCTGTAAGTTTTTGGTTCTCTTTTTTGCCTTTATATGCCATCTTTTGGATTAAATAGTTGTTTTTTAAAATTCCATTTTATCTGCTTTGTTGGTTTACTAATTATAGCTCTTTATTGCGTTGTTTTAGCATTTGCTTTAGGGTTTTGTGTATATATTTGACTTTTCACAGTCCATCTTTAAATAGTATTATACTGCATCCCATTTGCTACAGGAAGTTTACAAGAATATGCTTCTAATTTCTCTCCTTCTGGCCTTTGTGCTATTGTCATATATTTCACATCTGCATGTATTATCAACACATCATACTTTGCCATTTTTTATTTAAGTAATGGATTTTTTTTAATTAAAATGATATTTTAAAAAACTTAATGTTTATACTTGTAGTTACCATTTCTGGTACTCTTCATTTCCTTGTGTATTTCCATTTTGTATCATTTCCCTTCTGCCTGAAGGACTTCATTAACATTTCTTGCTATTCAGATCTGCTGGTGATGAACTGATGCAGCTTTTGTATATAGATGTATGTATTGCCTTTATTTTAAAAAACATTTTCGCTGGGTAGAGATTCTGGATTGAGGCTTTCCCCCCTAGTATATTAAAGATGTTGCTTCATTGTCTTATTTCCACTAAGAAACCTGCTGTCATTCTATCTTTGTTTCTCTGTGTGATATGCCTTTTTCCTGTTTCTTACTTAAGATTTCTTCTTATCACTTGTGTTAAGTGATTTGGTTATGATGTGCAGTTGTATAGTTTTACGCTTCTTGAGCTTGGGTTTGTTGAGCTTCTTCTACCTATGGGTTTATATAGTTTTCATCAAATTCGAGAAGATTCTCATTTCTGTTGTTTCAAATATTTTTCCTTCTCTGCTCTTTCCTCTTCTTTGAAAGTGAAAGTGTTAGTCACTCAGTCATGTCCAACTCTTTGTAACCCCATGGACTGTAGCCCTCCAGGTTCCCGTGTCCATGGAACTCTCCAGGCAAGAACACTGGAGCGGATAGCCATTCCCTTCTCCAAGGGATCTTTCCAACCCAGGGATTGAACAGGAGTCTCTTGCATTGCAGGCAGATTCTTTACCATCTGGGACATCGGGAAAGCCTTCTCCTTTAGAGACTCCAATGATAGGAAAATTAAGTTAGTTGAAGTTATATTTTTACCTTTGATGTTATCGTTTTCAACCTTAGAAGTTTGACTTGTATCCATTTTTTATGTCTTCCATGTTTCTATTTAACATGTTCAGTCTTTTTCTATCTTCTTTATATAGAATACGGTAACAATTGTTTTAACATCCTTGTCTACTAATTCTATCACTGATGTCATTTCTCCATCAGTTTCAATGGATTGAATTGTACTTTTCAGCTTCTTTGTATACTTGGCAGTTTTTAAATTATTTATTCATTTATTCCTAAAAATATTCCTGTGCTTTGATCTGGGACCCAGTTAAATTATTTGGAGACAGTTTGATATTTTTGGCTCCTGCTTTTAAGCTGCGCTAGGTGGAAAAACAAATGTGCTTAGTCCAGGGTTGATAACCCCACTTCTGAGGCAAGACCCTTCATAGTGCTCTATTACTCCATGAATTATGAAGTTTTCTACTGTAACTGTTGGGAACAGGCACTATTTTCTGTCCTCCACGAACTTTAGGCACTATTCTCTCTAACCCTCTCTGGTGGCTCCTTCCCTTGCCTTGAGCGGTTTCCTCATATGGATACATTCATTGATCCGTTCTTGTTTGGATATTCAAGTGGGACCTTCTGGAGAGCTTCAGAGCTCTCTTTTTGTGCAGCTCTCTTATCTACAACACTCCTCTCTGATTGTCTCTTAGTTACCTTGGCAACCCAAGACTCCCTGCCTGTCTCCTAAAATCAAGGAGTCCACTGTCCTCTGCAGACTCCCTGTTCTGTGCTGGGGCCTGGAAACTTTCTCCAAGCAGAAATTTGAGGGCAATTATAGAACTCATCTCAGGGGAGGAGACGGAGAGGGTGGGACAAATGGAGAGAGTAGCGTGGAAACATATACATTACTTTGTGCAAAATGGATAGCCACTGCGAATTTGCTGTATGGCTCAGGGAACTCAAACCAGGGCTCTGTGACAACCCAGAGGGGTGGGATGGGGTGGGAGGGAGGTTCAAGAGGAAAGGGACATATGTATACCTATAGCTGATTCATGCTGATGTATGGCGGAACCAATACAATATTGTAAAGCAATTATCCTTCAATTAAAAATAAATAAAAATTTTAAAGTTTATTGAGAAAAATTAAACTGAAATATCACATAGAAATAAATATCCAACTAATATAGAATGGCCTTTTTTTTTTTAAGAAATCATCTCATTAGTTCTTTATCTCTCAGGAATCTATTTTCTTTTTTTTAAAAAAATTATTTTTTATGTTTTTAAACTTTTTATTTTGTATTGGGGTATAGCCACTTAACAGTGTTGTGATAGCTTCAGGTGAACAGTGAAGAGACTTAGCCATACATACACATGTATCCATTCTTCAAACTCCCGTCCCATCCAGGCTACCACATAACATTGAGCCGAGTTCCATGTGCTATACGGTAGGTCCTTGTTGGTTATCCATTTTAAATATAGCAGTTGTACACGTCCATCCCAAATTCCCTAACCCTCCCACCCCATCCTTCTCCCCAGTAACCATAAGCACTTTCTCTAAGCCTGTGAGTTTCTTTCTGTTTTGTAAGTAAGCTCATTTGTATCGTTTATATTTTAGGAATCTCTGTTCTTAACGATTCAATGTACAATGTCTTAAAAGTCACTGCTTCTAAATAGCTTGTCTTGCTTTTTAGCTGTTCTGGTGGAAAAGTAAATCTGTTGCTTCATCTTGGTCAGAAGCAGAAGTCTGATTAATATTCTTTTTGAAAGGACTCATTACAACACTTTATTCAACATCCACTATGCACCAGGAACTCTGCCTACTGTGTTTATGATCCCATGAGGTTTTTATTGATTTTTTTTTTTGAGAGGGGCAAGAGGGATGAAATGGGGGGCAGGTAGAATGCAAAAGCGATAAGACATGATCACCCCCTCTCCCCCCAACAAAGGAACTCACAATCTAGACGTGATGCATTCACAGTTCAGCATGAAGACAACTGATACTACAAAGGAGAAGATAAGGACCCAGAAACATTTACTCAACAAATACACATTGAGGGTCTATTCCAGGTGCCGTGAAGCTGACTGGTGAACCAGACAGATAAAATCTTTCCCCTCATGAAGCTTACTTTTTAGCGGAAGATTAAAAAGTATAAAGGGATAGAAAATGATTGGTGTGCTATTTTAAAGGGGAAAGGCTTTCTGAAGCAGGACCATTGGAGTAGAGACCTGAATTCAATGAAGCAAGTAGTAAGAATAAGTGACCTATAAATTTATTTCAAAGGAAGATGCTCCTCTTTTAACTGGGGTGATCAAGGAAAGCTCATGAAGGTTACATCTGAGTTTTCACAGGATTTTCATGAAGAATGACTCATTGCTGGTGGGTAATGATAAGAAAGCGAAAGGCATTTTTCTAGGACTGAGAATAAAGATGCTTGCCTGAAGCTAAGTGTTCCAGGACTGCAGGTAAACGAAACACGGAGGAGAAAAGCAGTCTTAGGGCCCCACTTCAGAAGGCTTGCATGGGCACGCTAGAGGGATTTTGGTCTTTGTTTTTCAGATATTTGCAAGAAGTGAGGCAATCGAAGTTTTAGGATGACCACTCGGGCCTAAAATACAGCATACATTAAGGATGGAACAACAGGTGGGAGCCATCCCAGCAGTGGCTGTGTGGGAAGATGCATTGGACCTGGAGGGGGAAGATGGCATTACAGTTCAGAGGAAGAGCAGCAGTTCCTGGACACTCAGTGGGATGCTGGGCAGCCAGGGGTGCAGGGTCCGCAAGGCCACCGGTGTCCAAACTCACTGTAAGTTACAAGCATAAACTCAGGGACCACAGAGGTAGGTGGTGACAGAGTCTTTCTGCAAAGTAAAGACCCAACTTGCAAATATCAGACTGTTGGTTTTAGTGTTTTGCTGTGCCTTTTCTTAAGCCACAGAAAGGACAGTAATGTCAACAGGTCCTGTGCTCTAACAGACTTGATTTTCAAGTGAACAGCTCTAACCCAGCATCTTTGAAACCTCTAAATGTCCCACTTTCCCTGCTAACAAAAGGCACTGCATTAAAAAACAACAACAACACCAACACCATTTTGAGAAAGTCTTTTTAGTTTTCCCATCAGGACAAAGATTTCTGAAAAGACAGAGGCGAGTTCCTTTAGACATCACCAAAGGCAAACGACGCTCGAGGGACAGTCGCAAATGAACTAAGGGAAGCCGCAGCCAAACGAAATGCGACAAACAACTGTCATATTCCAAATGGTCAATCAAAAGCTGGAACAACTTGAATGTAACAGAAGTCTATTATGATGAAAATAATGATCTCGGGACAAGGGATACTAAATGATTTGAAAATTTAAGTACAAAATAAATATTCATCCATGTCCAACGGTAACTTTCAAGCTCTAACTGTTTCATATGGCTAACAGTGTTACCTGAAATGGTGGGGGCACTTTTAAAGTGAAAGGGGAAACAAACAATTCATCTTCATTTTAATTTCAACACAATTGCAGAAAGCACTGCTATGCTAGAAATGAGAATGATACACTGAGGGGTATCTTTTTTACATTCCAGAGTATCTCACTGTTTGGGCAGAATGGTTCTCTTACTGGAATTGTTCACAAAGCAACCTATTATATGGTGAGAGGTACCCTCCGGGCACCATTGAAATTAATATGAAAGGAACAATCAAGAATGCCAAGTGCAGTGCATAAAACGCAGGTAGGTGGTGGAAGACAGATAAGCAGCCTAGGAGGTTTAAGTTGCGGAATCTGAAGCTGCAGAGAGATGTGTTATACAATTTCCATTACAACCAGTCACGATTTTAGAATGGGCAATGAAAAGCTCATATAGTTAAGTCCATAAAAAAAAAAACAACACACAAAAAGCTTCATAACACAAGGGAACTAAATGATGGGTAAATAGACAAAGAAGATAATCAAGAGAGCAGGGGGAGAAAGCCGGACTCGCTTTCACAAAATTCCTCTGGTTTTGGCAACTTAGCCCCCACATCACAGGTAGCACTGTCTCTACAGTGGGATTATTTTAAAAGGGGCTTTCTCCACCTTGGAACTGGTGACATTTGGGGCCAGATAATTCTCTGTTGTGTGGGCTGTGCTATGCATCGTGGGATGTTAGCAGTGTCCCTGGCCTTTGTCCATTAGGTGTTGATAGCACCTGCTTCCTCCGTTATGACAACCAAAAACGTCTCCAGACATTGGCAAAGGCCCCCAGGAGGGGACTGCCCCCATTTGAGAACCGCTATCTTAGAGAAAACAACAGTATGAACTACTCCGTGAACTTCATATTCCATAATCATGTGCACTTCATCCTTTAAAGAGCATTATTTATAAACAAATGCCAACTTTGGCCAAAAAGCCCTTTTACACACCAAATTAATCTGGAGGGTAAACCTAACAGTAGTTTAAAATAACCAAGTTCCATGCAGTCTAAAAAGTCTCTCTGCTGCTTTCTCCCTCAATCTATCTTAAAAAAAAAAAAAAAAAAAAAACTGGGAAAGTGGTTAGTTTCCTATCCATTTGTGCAGTGAGCAATATTTTCTGGTCACAAAATTAAACCACAGACAGCACCCTCCTAGGATATAGCAGCTAAATAGTAGTTCAACACTCTTTCCACTTGATGAGATATGAAGAGAAATTCAGGTATAATCTGTCAATGAGAGACTGAGGGAGAGAGGTTTGTATTTACCTTGAGACACTGAAGCAGCAGCAACAGTTTCATGGTTATCAGGCTATTAGAGATAGGAAGGAGTCATTTTGATTTTTCCTTGAAGGTTACTTTTTTAAAACTGCATGCTGCTTGCATGGTTAATCCTGTAAGTTAAGCTAGTTTCTGCTGGATCTTTTCCTAACCTAGAAATAGGGCTAGATTTCAACTCTATAAGGGTGGGGACCATGTCTAGTGTGCCTCGCTCACCACTGCATCCGTAACACCTAGCCGAGGGCCTTGGCCCACAGCAAGGACGCAAGACACGTTTCCTGAATGAATGAATGAATGAAGACAGAAATGCCGGATTTCAAGCTAATAGGATTAGGATGCCAGCTGCTTATAGGGGTCTTTTCTTATTTCCATACCACAGTTCTGTGGTGGTTGGTGCACAGTAGGTGGTCAAGGAATGTTTGTGGAACTTATCTGGATGTCAGGTGCCTGCCTGTACCTTTAGGGCAGCAAAGCCCATCAGGGCAGCACAGAATCGAGGCAGGTGGGCTACCTGAATCTGGTGACCATGCTCATGCATTAAGTTCTGTTCAAGTACAATACAAAGACATATTCCACCCGAGGAAACAAATCAAGACATCTGTATGGAAAGATTTCAGTATGTGCCTTGCAAATTGACCTTGTCACCCCTCTGAGAGACGAGGCAGATCTGGTCTCTCAGTATCATGGTCACCCCACTGGAGAATTTTCTCAAGGCCCACAACAGCCACCCATACAGGACGGGCCATCGTCGCGGTGCTGCGTCTAGGCAGAGGCTGGGAACATACTGTGCAAATTATATCATCACAGGCATCAGGGAGTTTATCCTCATCTTAAAAGGCATTATCTCTCATGTTGAAGCTTTAACAACTCATCTAGAATAAAAACATTTAAAGTGTGCCAAAAGGCAGAGCTGCTGGAGGTGTAAGATGTGGCTTGCGGGGAAGGCATGAGATTCTCTCTAAGCACAGAGGGCCGGGTGAGTAGCACCGGGTACCTGAGAGGCTGCTGGAATGCAGTGCCCGGAAGTTACTATGAAAGGTAATGACAGGCAATAAAATATCCCCTTAAAAATTCAGCAAAAGATAGACAGTAGATTATAGCAACACTTCAAAACCCAAGGGTGAGTAGATTAGCATAGACACTGTGCAACACACACACACACAATTATCCGATTTTACCAAATACTTGCAGGGAAACTAGGCCAAGCAAACAATCGAAATCAAACAGAAGCAAGGGGTGTTTACGTAATTCAGAAGCTCAAAAAATAGGGAAATGCATTGCAAAGATTTTTCAAGAAAAAAAATTAATGAAAGCTTCATTCAGATGACGAAAGAAGAACACAGTCCTTCTCTATTTCTCGCCTCCAACCAGTGTAACTAGGGGGTGTCATATCTTGTGTGAGAATTCCAGGGCACAAGCATCAAACACAACACACGCTTCTACAATTTGAGTTAAGCGTGGTTATACAACACATGTGGCAGACCTCTTGAATTAACTGCATCAAATGTCTTCAGTTATAGAAAGAAGATCCGTGACTCACAGAGACCATAAATGAAATACGGCGTAGGTAGTAATTACGTGAATTGCATTCTTGAGTCTTTAAAGATAAATTAACCAACAGTGAGAACTTGATAGCTAATGTTGCGATTAGTTACAGGTATAATGTGGTGACCTATATAACTTACTATTTTTAAAAAGTCTAAAATTTACACAGGTTAATAGCATAAACGATTCTTCACAGTGACTCACGGCAGCAACAGTTCTATAAATGCACTAGTGTAGCCTTACATTAATTGCTTAACTCCTCCAGTGGAAGGAGAAATACGGAAACCCTCTGACTAGGAAAGGCACAGAACAAGCTAACATCCACAGAGCATCGGCGTGTTCTAGGCACTTGGACAAAGAATATCTCATTCTATCTTCCCACTGCTCCTATGTGGTTATGTCACCAGCAAAGCCCATTAACAATTCCTAGAAAATAAAACTAGAATCTGGGTAATAAAATAAAGTCTAACTTTTTTTTTCCTCCTTGTGCTCAGTCTGCTATCACTTGCTCACAGCAGGTCACGTGCGGAGGTCTCAGAATCTGCGCTTCAGACCAGAGCTCCTGGTGAGAAACGGGCTGCACTGACACTTCAGCCCTCAAGGCTGCACACGACCCTCAATTCAAGATGGTGGTGGCGGAGGGCCATGTGCAGACAGGCTGCACCTGGCGCTGGATCCAGTGAGCTGCGCATCTGCCCCGCCCCTGGAGAGCCCCGCCCCCTGGAGAGCCCCGCCCCTGGAGAGCCCCGCCCCCTGGAGAGCCCCACCCCAGAGAGCCCCGCCCCTGGAGAGCCCCGCCCCCTGGATAGCCCCGCCCCCTGGAGAGCCCCAGCCCAGAGAGCCCCGCCCCTGGAGAGCCCCAGCCCAGAGAGCCCCGCCCCCTCCCTCCCTGCTGATGAAGCCCCTGAACAGTGGTCCTGCCTGGTAGAGCCTGTCCTCTAGAGAGAGCTCATCCCTCTCCACTATGAAATCAGCAACAGAGCTTTCTTTTTGCTCCTGAAGGCCTGGTTCTAATGGTACCAGCAGTACCAGGCAGAAGGACCCTTGTTGGGGACCGACTGGGGAGGGTCAGTAAGAGTTAGAGACACTTCCATCCCAAAGCTGCGGGGGTGGGAGGGTAGGGGTAGTGGTGATGCAGCTTCCCCAGGCCATGTGTAGCTGCCCTTCAAGTCCTCTTGTCACTGGGCTGGTGTTGGGTTGTCCCTCCTCCTGGGAAACCAGCTATCCCTCAGTCCCTAGTAATCTTCCGGGTCTGTGGGGTTTGAGAGTAACTGACGGCTAATCTTAGTCCAGGAAGAAACACTTGACCCAGGCAGGGTGAGGTCGGATCGACTGGAGAATATCGTCTTCTGGGTTCTCAAGGGGTCGAAGCTGCAGCAGCCTCATTGCTCTAAGATGAGTCTGCCTGAGAAACGATCAACACAGGGAGAGGATGGAGAGAGAAACATAAACATTGTAATTGTGCCCTGAAGGCAACTCCATCTCAAAAAAGATTTGTTGTTGTTAACGAAATTCTCTTCTCTATCACAATTTCATTAATTTTCCTCTAATACCCCTTGTCTGTCTTAGGATCCATCCAAGATAGGACATTATACTTAGCCATCAGGTCTTGGACTTCTCTGGGCTGTGACAGCTTCCCAGACTTTCCTTGTTTTTGTTGGCCTTGACAGTGTTGAGGACTGGTCAGGCATTTTGTAGCACGTCTCTCAATTTGGGTTTGTCTGATCCTTTTCTCCTGCTTAGTCTGGGGTTGTGAGGTTTGGGGAAGGAGACTGCAGACTCGTCACATTATCAAGGGCACGTGACTGTCAGTGATGATGCTGTGAATGTGGTTTGGTCAACAGCCACCAAGAACACTGCTGCACTGAAATTTGTTAGGTTGCCACTCCCTGCACCAAGAGCACACACATCGAGGGAGCTGTGGGTGTCTTAGTAGAGGGTACTAGAAAGAACCTTTTGGTTCTTTGAGCTTTGAGGATGATTTAGGGCTGATTGAAGAAAATAAGGGCTTCCCAGTTGGTGCAGTAGTAAAGAATCTGCCTGCCAATGCAGGAGATGCAGGTTCAATCCCTGGGTCAGAAAGATCCCCTGGAGTAGGAAATGGCAACCACTCCAGTATTTTTGCCTGGGAAATCCTATGGACAGAGGAGCCTGGCAGGCTACAGTCCATGAGGTTGCAAAAAGTCAGACATGACTGAACACATATGGAAGTAAGGAAATGAAGATTTCCTCTGCACTGTAAGCTCTAGCTGGTCAGACAGCAGAGCAGTTATATGACTGGTATCTATAGGAAAGGAATCTTGCACAACATTTTGCCTCCCCATAATTAATACTTGTTGAAAAGCTGACACCAAAATAGAAGATCAGTGCTATATACAAGATAATATTGCACTATCTGGTTAGATTAACTAAAATTACTGAACTAATGAATCTCTCTGTGACAGAATGCAGTCAGGAAGGTGTGTGGATGGCCAGTGTTGCTTTCTTCTAAGTGAACATCCTTCCTTGAGCCTGGCTTTTCCTACTGTTGGATACACAACACTGCTGAACATCCTGCACAAATACCTGCTGTCTCAACACGGCTGGAAGCCATGTTCATCTTGTAGCAGCCTGGACATTATATATCTATAAAATCAAGATTTGGATTTTAAACTAGCTATGTCTTATTTTGCTTTTCCTTTTCCTCTTCCAAAGATGGATATACTAAAGGAAAGTGAAAGTCGTTGAGTCGTGTCTGACTCGTTGCAACCCCATGGACTGTAGCCTGCTGGGCTCCTCTGTTCATGGAATTCTCCAGGCAAGAATACTGAAGTGGGATTCTCTTCTCCAGGGGATCTTCCTGAAGCAGGGATTGAACCAGGGTCTCCTGGATTGCAGGTGGATTCTTTATCACCTGAGCTACCAGGGAAGATCTTCAGCCAAAGGCTATTGATCCTTCTCTGTGTTTGTCTACCTACACAGATACCACTGTATCTAAATCTTAATCTGTGGGAGGCCAGGTCGCACATTGAAAAACTGTCATGGTGAAGAGGGGCAGTCACTCCTTCTGGCCGAGAGAGGGGTGTGTGGGATTTTGTGGGTGACATAGTGACCTCATTTTTGCCTGGGCTTAGATAAAAGTATAGAGTGGCCTTGTTTTGTCTCATTTAATCATGGTATCAGAATAAGTGAGTTTGGTTCCTGTGAGATGGGGACTCATCGGAGAACAGCATGGCTAACTGTGAGCACCAGATCAACTTCTGAACCTTCGGGGCATTTTCTCTGGCAGTGCTAACCTCCATCAACTCGAGTTCCTCTGCTGCATCATTACTTCCCACCCCACCTCCATGCTGTGTTTTTTGGAAGGAAGTCACAAAGGTAGGACTTCTCTGGTGGCTCAGTCAGTAAGAATCCACCTGTGATGCAGGAGACCTGGGTTCAATCCCTGGGTCAAGAAGATTCCCTGAAGAAGAAATTGGCAACCCACTCCAGTATTCTTGCCTGAAAATTCCCATGGACAGAGGAACCTGGCAGGCTATAATCCATGGGGTTGCAAAGAGTAGACTTCAGCGTGCACAAAGCTACAGTCCATGGAGTTGCAAAAAGTGGACTTAAGCATGCACAAAGAGTAGCCGGCATTTAAGGGGTGGGAGCTACACTCCCCTCCTTGGGAGGGAGATATCCTTGAACCTTGAAATCTTTTTCACTTAAGCTGGTTGGGGAACTCTGAACAGCGCTGATGAGTGTTCTCAGGTCTCTGTGTTCTCATTATTAGGGCTGTTGTGATTATTTCAGGCCTTCTTCTTCATGAAAACTTCACAGTGAAGTCACCCAGGAGATTTCTTTGAAAATAGATTAAGGAAGATGATATGTCTCGACCAATGGATTGGATTCTAGGTTTTTCCAGGTTTCCTGTTGGCAGGGCCCCTGCATAAACTAAGAACCAACTGTGCTCCTGTGAGGCTGGGGACCCACCACGCTCAGAAAGAGACTTACTTTGAAAATTCAACTTGAACAGAAAAGCAAGTGCTACTCAAGGCATCTGTCTAGAAACAACAGAATACCATACTAAAGGGAGAAGAGTTTCTCACAAATGAATGGAACAGCATTCTGGCCCTGAGCTGGGATGATCTCAAAACAGGTTGCTTTGTTTTTTCAAGGCACTTTTGCTCTGCGCTAGAACAGATAGGGCTCTTTCACTTCAGCAGTCAGTTTTTATTCACCACAAGCGTTCTCCTGTGTAGGAAAATCAATAAAGACAATAAATAAATGGCAATCCCATTGAGGGCTGCTTACTAAGTGATTAAATGTTTCAAACCCCAAATACTTGCATGCTTCAGGGATACAAATCTGAATGAACATATGTAAATGGAATTAATGCTCAAATAATTTTCTAGTTACTTAGCACAAATGTGCAATTATTAATACTGCCATAATTTATGTTTGAATATTTATCCCCTTTTTCCTAAGCATAAAACCTTTAATCTACTTTTCTGACATAATTTGAAAATAGACGTGGGAATCTTTTTAATCATCTTATCCTTTTCAATGGAGAGAGAAAAGAGACCAAAAAAAGAAGCCTTCCAGGAAAGTTCTTTCTGAGAGGGGATCATTTCTAATGTCTCTACTCTCTCCACCCGAAAGGGAAGCAGTCTTCCCAAACCCAGGATGAATTTGGTACTGGGATATCAGTTTATACTTCACTCTTCATTGCAAGTGAGTGAGCGAGTGATTGTTACTTGGTTGTGTCCAGTTCTTTGAGACCCCATGGACTGTAGCCTGCCAGGCTCCTCTGACCATGGGGTTTTCCAGGTAAAAATACTGTGAGTGGGTTGCCATTTCCTCCCCCAGGGGATCTTCCCCACCCATGGATTCCCCACCCTATATCTGTCTCCTGCATTCCCAGCAGATTCTTTACCACTGAGCCACAGGGGAAGGAAGCCCCCTTTGCTGCACAGACCATACAAGTGAGGGTTTTTACAAGTTATTTTCAAAGTTTCTTTGGGTTACAATGAGGTGCCTGCAGGAGGGATCCAGTATGAAGATGGCATGTTTGAGTCTTCTGACATATTGACATCAAGAGGAGGGCTTACCCCCGAGCTGGGAAGGTGTTTTCTGTCTGCCCTCACCCCTCCCCTCTGCCTCCACTGCTCCTTGGTAAGCATGAAACCAAGTGGGACCCTGTGGGGCTCCTGGGCATGGAAGCTTTTCCGTGTCCCCGATTTCTTATTTGTTGGGGACGGACTTCAGCCTCCACAATCTTCCCTGAGTTCCAAAGGACAGATCTGAACAGTTGCTACACGGGAAAGGGAGAGGATACAGAGACAAGGGAGAGACAGCCAAGAAACAGCAATGCAGCCTTGGAGCAGGGTCCTGGCTCGGCCTCAAGGGATACACACAACAGCATCTGCGAGCTCCTTATAGAGCTTAGTGTAGCATTATTCACTCAGTCGTGTCCGACTCTTTGCGACCTCATAGACTGTAGCCCACCAGGCTCCTCTGTCCATGGCATTCTCCAGGCAAGAGTACTGGAGTGGGCTGCCATTTGCTTCTCCAGGGGATCTTCCTGACCCAGGGATCAAACCTGGGTCTCCTATATTGCAGGTGGATTCTTTAGCATCTGAACCACCAGGGAAGCCCTTATAGAACTAAAACCCCCCAACAAATGGAAGACATCAGCGTTCTTAATTCCATAGAGGATCACCTCAGACCAGATTAAACAAGTGTAGGCCCTGCACACACTCTAATCTTATCGGCAACCCTGACCTTGAACCTCTGGTATAAAAACTCCTCACCAAATCCTCCCTAGTGGGGAGGGCAGTTTTCAAGGGCAGGAGCCCACTATGTCCCCCTTTGCCTGACAAAGCAATAAAGCTATTCTTTTCTACTTCACCCCAAACACCATGTCCAAGATTCAACTTGGCGTCAGTGCAAAGATGTTCGGCATCAAGCGCAGCTGTGCCTTGACCTTCTCAGTTTCACCATGATTCACACCAGCAGGAGTGTGTGTTCTGCTTGTCACTCCCAGCCTGTAGTCACACTGCCATGGCTTGAAGATTATGGTCCTCCAGGTGCTACCCAGGCATTTTTTAGACTTTGGTGCAGGACAGAGAAGCCTCTGTGCTCAAGCTTCTCAGCTGCCTTCCCTCTCTGCCACCCACAGGGGGAAGGAAATAAAGCAGACACTTAGAAAAGTCAAGAAGACAGGGGGAATGGTCTCTTACATCTGCACCATTTTTCCAAGAGAAGACTTGGGTCTGATTTCTAGTTCTGCCACTCACTTCCTGGATGATGCTGGAGAAAGTTCTTCTTTGAACCTCTGTTTCATCATTTCTTAATGAAGGAAGGAGGGAGGGAAAGGAGAGGGAGAAGACAGAAAGACAGAAGAGGGAAGCAGGGTGGCGGGGGAGGAGAAAAGAGGAGTAACATGAATAGTCTCTAAAGCTTCCTACAATGAGAGTCTGTGGTCCTGAAATGTCCAGATGCTTCAGTCCTTGTTTGCTACACCTTCTATGTTTCTCACGTGTCCTGCCAGCCTCATCTCTCCCACCTGCTGGCTGCATGGTGACCACACTCTTTAGGAAGGTCCAACAAACTGAGACTAGCATGCAGAATTATCGCTGTCTACAAGTCTGCAAAGTCCCAGGCACCCAAGGATTGGAGGAAGTGAGCTGGGTTTGAATGTCAATGAGATAAACGTAGTTCTAGTTTAATGAAAATTAAACTATACAGGATTAGGAAGGATTGTTGACATTGACTTTAATAACAGGGAATGGAGAATTGAGTAAGAAGAGAAAATCTACAGACAAAGTTGGCTTGGTTGTAGAAAATAAATAGTATTGTCATTTACGGAAACTCTTCATAGCTTCATTATAGGGGACTGCAATGCAAAAGTAGGAAGCCAAGAAACACCTGCAGTAACAGGCAAATTTGGCCTTGGAGTACTGAATGAAGCAGGGCAAAGGCTAATAGTTTTGCCAAGAGAACGCACTGGTCATAGCAAACACCCTCTTCCAACAGCACAAGAGAAGACTCTACACATGGACATCACCAGATGGCCAACACTGAAATCAGATTGATTATATTCTTTGCAGCCAAAGATGGAGAAGCTCTATACAGTCAGCAAAAACAAGACCAGGATCTGACTGTGGCTCAGATCATGAACTCCTTATTGCCAAATTCAGACTTAAATTGAAGAAAGTAGGGAAAACCACTAGACCATTCAGGTATGACCTAAATCAAATCCCTTATGATTATACAGTGGAAGTGAGAAATAGATTTAAGGGACTAGATCTGATAGATAGAGTACCTGATGAACTATGGACGGAGGTTCGTGACATTGTACAGGAGACAGGGGTCAAGACCATCCCCATGGAAAAGAAATGCAAAAAAGCACAATGGCTGTCTGAGGAGGCCTTACAAATAGCTGTGAAAAGAAGAGAAGCGAAAAGCAAAGGAGAAAAGGAAAGATATAAGCATCTGAATGCAGAGTTCCAAAGAATAGCAAGGAGAGATAAGAAAGCCTTCCTCAGCGATCAGTGCAAAGAAATAGAGGAAAACAACAGAATGCGAAAGACCAGAGATCTCTTCAAGAAAATTAGAGCTATCAAGGGAACATTTCATGCAAAGATGGACTCCATAAAGGACAGAAATGCTATGGACCTAACAGAAGCAGAAGATATTAAGAAGAGGTGGCAAGAATACACAGAAGAACTGTACAAAAAAGATCTTCATGACCCAGATAATCACGATGGTGTGATCACTCACCTAGAGCCAGACATCCTGGAATGTGAAGTCAAGTGGGCCTTAGAAAGCATCACTATGAACAAAGCTAGTGGAGGTGATGGAATTCCAGTTGAGCTATTTCAAGTCCTGAAAGATGATGCTGTGAAAGTGCTGCACTCAATATGCCAGCAAATTTGGAAAACTCAGCAGTGGCCACAGGACTGGAAAAGTTCAGTTTTCATTCCAATCCCAAAGAAAGGCAATGCCAAAGAATGCTCAGACTACCACACAATTGCACTCATCTCACACGCTAGTAAAGTAATGCTCAAAATTCTCCAAGCCAGGCTTCAGCAATATGTGAACCATGAACTTCCAGATGTTCAAGCTGGTTTTAGAAAAGGCAGAGGAACCAGAGATCAAATTGCCAACATCCGCTGGGTCATTGAAAAAGCAAGAGAGTTCCAGAAAAACATCTATTTCTGCTTTATTCACTATGTCAAAGCCTTTGACTGTGTGGATCAGAATAAACTGTGGAAAATTCTGAAAGAGATGGGAATACCAGAGCGCCTGACCTGCCTCTTGAGAAACCTATATGCAGGTCAGGAAGCAACAGTTAGAACTGGACATGGAACAACAGACTGGTTCCAAATAGGAAAAGGAGTATGTCAAGGCTGTCTATTTTCACCCTGCTTATTTAACTTCTATGCAGAGTACATCATGAGAAATGCTGGGCTGGAAGAAGCACAAGCTTCTTCCAGAATCAAGATTGTCGGGAAAAATATAAATAACCTTATATATGCAGATGACACCACCCTTATGGCAGAAAGTGAAGAGGAACTAAAAAGCCTCTTAATGAAAGTGAAAGAGGAGAGTTAAAAAGTTGGCTTAAAGCTCAACATTTAGAAAACGAAGATCATGGCATCTGGTCCCATCAGATCGGATCAGTCGCTCAGTCGTGTCCGACTCTTTGTGACCCCATGAATCGCAGCACGCCAGGCCTCCCTGTCCATCACCAACTCCCGGAGTTCACTCAGACTCACGTCCATCAAGTCAGTGATGCCATCCAGCCATCTCATCCTCTGCCGTCCCCTTCTCCTCTTGCCCCTAATCCCTCCCACCATCAGAGTCTTTTCCAATGAGTCAACTCGTCGCATGAGCTGGCCAAAGTACTGGAGTTTCAGCTCTAGCATCCTTCCTTCCAAAGAAATCCCAGGGCTGATCTCCTTCAGAATGGACTGGTTGGATCTCCTTGCAGTCCAAGGGACTCTCAAGAGTCTTCTCCAGCACCACAGTTCAAAAGCATCAATTCTTCAGTGCTCAGCCTTCTTCACAGTCCAACTCTCACATTCATACATGACCACAGGAAAACCATAGCCTTGACTAGATGAACTTTGTTGGCAAAGTAATGTCTCTGCTTTTCAATATGCTATCTAGGTTGGTCATAACTTTCCTTCCAAGGAGTAAGCATCTTTTAATTTCATGGCTGCAGTCACCATCTGCAGTGATTTTGGAGCCCAGAAAAATAAAGTCTGACACTGTTTCCACTGTTCCCCCATCTATTTCCCATGAAGTGATGGGACCAGATGCCATGATCTTCGTTTTCTGAATGTTGAGCTTTATCTGGTCCCAGCACTTCATGGCAAATAGATGGGGAAACAGTGGAAACACTGTCAGACTTTATTTTGGGGGGGCTCCAAAATCACTGCAGATGGTGATTGCAGCCATGAAATTAAAAGATGCTTACTCCTTGGAAGGAAAGTTATGACCAATCTAGATAGCATATTCAAAAGCAGAGACATTACTTTGCCAACAAAGGTCTGTCTAGTCAAGGCTATGGTTTTTTCAGTGGTCATGTATGGATGTGAGAGTTGGACTGTGAAGAAAGCTGAGCACTGAAGAACTGATGCTTTTGAACTGTGGTGTTGGAGAAGACTCTTGAGAGTCCCTTGGACTGCAAGGAGATCCAACTAGTCCGTCTTTAAAGGAGATCAATCCTGGGTGTTCATTGGAAGGACTGATGCTGAAGCTGAAACTCCAATACTTTGGCTACCTCATGGGAAGATTTGACTCATTGGAAAAGACTCTGATGCTGGGAGGGACTGGGGGCAAGAGGAGAAGGGGACGACAGAGGATGAGATGGTTGGATGGCATCACCAACTCGATGGACATGAGTTTGGGTAAACTCCGGCAGTTGGTGATGGACAGGGAGGCCTGGCGTGCTGCAATTCATGGGGTCGCAAAGAGTCAGACACAACTGAGTGACTGAACCGAACTGAACTTCATGTCTCATTACAACACAGAATCTTGTTATCCTAAGTATATGTTAAATTGTTTAAACTTTTAAAAATATGTATTATTTATTTTGAATTAGGCATTTCAATCACTTTGTTCAGAGTATCAAAGCTTCAGAGTGGTTATAGTAAGAAGTCTCTTCTGATGCTCTCCCTCAGTAATGCAGTTCCTCTCTCCAGGGGCAAACAAATCCTTGTTTATAAATGCAAATATATAGATTAAATAGGTTATTCTTCTGCTCTTTTCACACAAATTATTACACTTCATAACTTGTGTACATTTGATTCTTTGAAGTTCTAAAAAATTTTTTATTTCTTTGTTTCCAGTTTTTGTTCATCTTATTTCTTTTATTATTTATTTAGTTAGTTAATTTTTGACTGCACTGGGGATCTGAGTTCCCTAAGCAGGGACTGAACCTAAGCCACTTGCTGTGGAAGCTCCGAGTCTTAACCCCTGGGCCACCAGGGAAGACCCAGCAGGCCACTGGGCTCAGCCCTCATACGTGTCTGCTCATTAACTTAAGAAAAACCTGGCATATTTCTATTGGCATTGACTCTACTTATTTATGTATATAATAAATGCATATACAGAGCTTACAACATGCCAAGCATTGTTCTCAGCTCTTTAAAGTATTAACTCATTTGATGGTCCTCTGTGCTGTGATCTATGAAAGGTTTCATGAGGAGGGCTCAGTTTATTTAATCAGTAGCTCTTGAGGGAGTTGCACCACCCCCTAGGGGTATTTTAGAAATTTGCAGTGGTGATTTTTGGTCATTACAGTGCTTGTTTGGTACCATGGCCAGGTATTTGGCTAAGACCTCTTAACCAAATGGTCGGGATGGTCCTACTTGACAAAACTATCCTTGATACAACCACTAAATGTCTCGTTCAGGCAGGTAAATACCCCACTCATCCTGCAACCTAGCCCAATGTTCAATGCATAAGCACAAAATACTTTTTGCATGGTTTCTGTATAACAATCCAATGTCCAGGAATGGAACAATGATGAAAACTGAGGGAAGACTATTTTACTTCCTTGTTCACTTTATCACGTTTCCCCTTATTTTAGAAAAATCATGTCACTGACAGTAATTTCTTATGAGATCTGAGTCCTCAATGTGGCACACTTGTATCAGATCAGACCATGTCCTTGCTAGTCAGCCTACATCATCAATTGGCTTGGGCTCACTTTTCTAACCATGATTTGGAATCAAGATACCTAGACATAAGTGTCAGAATATGCTTTCAAGTACCTGTCAAAACTATTTTAAGTCAACAGACCATGACAATACCAAAACCAAGAGTCACCAAAGAGTTGCTGAATGAGCATGGCTGTTATCTTAAGACTCATAGTGAGTCTTGCATTATTCCTGAGGGCCAGCCTCACCTCTGCACAAGTGGGAGCCTGGGACCTGGAGCAGGCAGATATAAAAATCAGGGTGTGAGAGGGGGTAGGAGCACTTAAGTTTACCTCCTTGGCAAGAGCTGGACCAGGAAGAAATGATGGACCCAAACATTCACAGTGGATGGACTGGGAAAAAGGAAGAGAAACTGCTGAATCAGGAAGCAGAGCTGAAGAGACTCTGGGAGAAAGCAAGAGGGATAACCCTAGGGGGAGCCAGTGGACAGGAAGGAGTCACAAGAACCCTGGGGTGGTTCCCCTTCTGGAACCAGCCTGGTATCAGCCAACCATAAGGATGAACATTACCACTCGCTGAAACTAGCTAAAGTCAAGGTTAAAGACTTCACAGCTTGTTTTTGCAGAGGGCTAGGTCGTAGGGTGAGATAACTATGCGTGGGGTGTTTACTCAGTGGGGTGGTTTAATTATCATCCACTACATGGACATTCCTACTGCTTGAATTTGACAAAACACTGGAGACAAAGGAAACAAACATTTAACATAAAAAGAATGAGACAATTTTTAATTGACCCTTTAGGGATGTAAATGTAGAATGAGCTATTCAGCCAGGAGTGAGTGTATGGATTTAAATGTAGGATGAGCTATTTAGCCAAGAGTGAATATATATTTCTGGTAAATGTAACCTAAAACAGGCTGGACGATTTGCCTTGAATGTGAGATTGAAGACAAGGTTAGCATCCCCACTGCTTCCATCTCATTCTCACTTTCCTCTCCAATCCATCCCCCATGTTCAATAACAGCAAATTTGTAAACATGTGCATCAGATCATGTTTTTTGCTTAACATCATTCGGTGGTTTCCTATTGAATTTAAAACCAAGACAAAACACAACTCCTTAGCAGGATCTGTAAGTCCTTGTACAATCTGTCCCCTGTTTCCCTCTCAAAGCTCAAATTATACTGTTCTTTCACTCACCATTTTCCAGTTATATAAGCAGCCATCACCTCTATTCATATGCTCCACAAATGTTCCAAGCTTTCTTCCACCTTGTGGCTCCCCCCATGATTTGCCATCTACCAGCTGGAGAACCAAGACAGCTGGTGGTATAATTTAGTCCAAAGGCCTGAGAATCAAGTGTGTTGGTGTTCAAGGGCAGGAGAAAATGGATGTTCAGTTCAAGCAAAGAACAAGTTTTGCCCTTTGTCCATCTTTTTGTCCAATTCAGGAACTCAATGGATTGAATGACGCCTGTTGGCATCGGTGAGGGTGGTCTTACCTACTCAGTCTGATTCAGATGCTAATCTCCTTTAGAGAGACCCTCACAGACACATCTAGAAATGCTTTACCAGTTGTCTGGGCACCCTTAACCCAGCCAAGTTGCTATGTAAGATTAATCATCATTTGTTGTTGTCTAATTGCCAAGTCGTGTCCAACTTTTCACAACCCCATGGACTGCAGCACGCCAGGCTTCCCTGTTCCTCACCATCTCCCAGAGTTTGCCCAAGTTCATGTCTTTGCATAGGTAATGCCATCCACCCATCTCATCCTGTCACCCTCTTCTCCTTCCACCTTCAATCTTTCCCAGCATCAGGGCCTTTTCCAATGAGTAAGCTCTTCACATTAGGTGACCAAAGTATCAGGACTGATGTTTCAGCTTCAGCATCAGTCCTTCCAAAGAGTATTCAGGGTTGATTTCCTTTAAGATTGACTGGTTTGATCTATCTCCTTGCTTTCCAAGGGACTCTCACTGTCCATCAAATCAGCTCACAAAATCTAATGAAAAAACAATGATCAACAATAGGAAGACATATCGGGGGAGTTTACTGAAGTTTAGAAATAAAGAACATTCCACACAGAGAAAAAAGACAGGACAAGTCTCTTTGAATGTGAAAAGCTAAGCTGGTCTCAAAAGCCCTGGGACTTCCCTGATGGTTCAGATGGTAAAGAATTTGCCTGCAATGAAGGAGACATGGGTTTGATCCCTGGGTTGAGAAGATCCCCTGGAGAAGAGAATGGTAACTCAGGGGTTGAACCCTCGTCTCCTGCATTTCCTGCATTGGCAGGCGGATCCTTTACCACTGAGCCACCAGGGAAGCCCAATGTTATTAAATACAGGATGTAAATTTATATACAAAACTTTTAAAATTTTTGCTGAAAAAATTATACAAAAATTGGTGTTACAAAAAGGATGTAAATGTTCTGTGCAAATATAAAAACATGATAATACACTGAGATTTTAAAATATATACCAGTTAAATATATTAGAATGTACCAATTAAAATTAGGAAGAAAAGAAGTGAAGCAAGCAAAAGAAATGTAAGGCTACTAATTTCACCATAATATTTCATTTTCTAAATTGAAGTGAAGAAAGATTTTAAAATATTGTTTAAAATTATAAAGATAACCATTTGCTGGAAATTGAAGCAGATTGTGTGTCTTCTATATGATTCTCAGGGCAAGAAATAATAAAAAAAACAAGCCAAAATATATAGCAAAAGAAAGAACACAAAGGAAAAAAAAAAGGAAACAAAAAAGCCATAAAATATTAAATAGAATTACAAAATGGAAATGATACATAGTTATTATAAAAATCAATGCAAATGGAATAAAAAACTAAAGGCAGCTATATCTTAGTGACAAATTTTGAAAGCAAAAGAATGGCCAGAGATACATCAGGCAGCCACAAACAAAATAAAGGAAAGCAGGGTTTGCAATGTTAATATTAAGTTGAATTCAAGGAGAAAAGTATTATATTGTTGAGGTACAAAATTCAAAATGAAAATACATGTTTTATTCATTTTGTATACCAGACAATATAGTATCAAAATAGATAAAGTAAAAATTGTAGGAAATAAAAGTATAAACTAATTGAAGCAAGACAGTAAGGGGAGACTTCAATATACTTTTCTTCATCACTGGTGACTTCCAGAGACGAATAAAAGTAAATACACACACACACACACTGGATCTGACTAATATAATTAATAGCAATTTCTATTTAAGTGTCTATATAGTTTTCAAAAATTTGGTAACAGATAAAACCTCAGCAAATTCTAAGAAAAATAAAAGGTACAGACTTTCTGATCATAATTCAATAAAGCTAAAATTAAACAGCAAAAGAGAACAATAAAAATAAAAAACTCTTTGCTATTAGTAAATGTACAGTTATTTCCTAAACTACTCCTAAGCCAAAGAAGACATCAAAACCATACATGCAGAGTAGTTAAAAATGATGACAACAGCAACAGTGAAAAATGAATCCCAAAGCTGTTCCCAGATGATAATACCCCTTTCAAATCCTCTCACTACCAATTGTTAAACATCGAAGCAAATGAATTCGGCTTCCAAATCAGGCATTTAGGAAAATAACAACAAAATGTACACAAACAGCAAAAGCAAGGAATTAATAAAGATAAATGCAGATATAAGTGAATTAGCAAAACTGGAAGAACTGATACTATAAAATCAAGAGCTGGTTCTTTAAGAGGAAAGCTCCAGAGTAAAATAAACAAACAACTTGGTAGACTATCAACAAAAAAAGTGAGAGCATAAAAACACAAAATCAGAAAAAAGGAATAGAAAAATAACCATAGATGTAAAGGGAGTTAAAAGAATTCAAACAATAGCTTGTAAACTCTGGCTAATACATTTGAAAACCTCAAACAAAAGGCAATCATTGTATTTCTGTCTTCCCAGGTTCCCAGCCTCCCTTGCCAAAGGGGCACCTGCTGGGGGCTTTTGGGAAAGCGTCTGCATTACAGGTAAAAGACAAACATGAATGCTGTGACTCTTCTATATGTTTAATGTTATCTATATTTTATATTAGTATTTTTATTTATATTAATATTTATGTATTAATGTGTTAATGCTGTGTTTAAAACACAGATGTGCTCCAGAGCTGCCACATGACTCAGAGTGCACAGGGTTGAGCCACCAAATAAACTGACACCGTCTACCTCCAGCCTTCCTGCTGTACGTTCATCATTATGCTCGAAGTTTTAGCCAATGTAATTAGACGAGTAAATCAAATAAGAAACATAGACAAGAAACAGGAGAAGGACAATTCTCATTATTTTTAGATGCTATGACTGATAGAGTACTCACGTGAAATAAAAACTAGTGTAAAAATATCCGTTAATAAGGTAGCTGGCTATGACATTAATACACAAAACTAGACTTCCCTGGTGGCTCAGACGGTAAAGCGTCTGTCTAATAGCGCAGGAGACCCGGGTTCAATCCCTGGGTCAGGAAGATCCCCTGGAGAAGCAAATGGCAATCCACTCCAGTACTATTGCCTGGAAAATCCCATGGACAGAGGAGCCTGGTAGGCTACAGTCCATGGGGTCACAAAGAGTCGGACACGACTGAGAGACTTCACTTTCACTTTCAAATGGTTTTTATCACCTAAATATAATCACTAATTAGCAAATATAATGAAAGAAATATCCCATTTATAAAGCAACAAGTTGATAAAATAACTAAGAACACATTTGCAAAAACAGGACTTACAACTGCAAAACTTTACTTGATATATGCAGAAGCATATGCCCAACAAAATGGAAAACAGTCATTTCTACTCAAAACCATTTCAAATGTTCAAGTATTATATCAAAGAAATCTCAGTTTTCAAAGGTAGAAACCATAAAAAAATACCACTCTTGGACTATAATTCAATTAAACTAGAAATTGACTAAACTAGAAAACTCTAAAACCTTGGACATTAAATTTTCTCTTCTGGATAACACAATTTAAAAAGAAAATAAGCATAAAATTATAGAACAGTTAGCTCAGTTGGTAAAGAATCCACCTGCAAAGCAGGAGATACCAATTCAATTCCTGGGTTGGGAAGATGCACTGGAGAAAGGATAGGCTACCCATTCCAGTATTTTGGGGCTTTCCTTGTGGCTCAGCTGGTAAAGAATCTGCCTGAATGCAAGAGACCTGGGTTCGATCACTGGATTGAGAAGATCTCCTGGAGAAGGGAAAGGCTACCCACTCCAATACTCTGGCCTAGAGAATTCCATCGACTCTATAGAACAGTTAGAAACTGATAAAAATCAAGACACTACAAATTAAAGTTATGGAGATGTGGCCAACAATACCATTAAAAAGAAATTATATTGACTTAGATACATCTATTAGAAAACAGTGAAGACTAAAAAGAAAAGAAATGATTAAGTTTTCAACTCAAGTAGTTTGAAAAAGAACAGAAAAATAAAATAAGGAAATACTTTTTTATTCATAACTCATCTCTAGAATAAAACTAGAAATTATTGAAATAGAGAGCAAAGGGGCAAACTTGATCAACATAATCAATAGCTGTTTCCTCCAAATAGCTGATAAAAGAAATCTCCGGCAGTTATAACTGTAAAAAATATAGAAAACATACATAAAAATATTAGGAAAGAAATATGGGTTTGCATGCTCAGCCACGTCTGACTCTTTGCTATCCCATGGACTGTAGCCCACCAGGCTCCTCTGTCCATGGAGTTTTCCAGGCAAGAATACTGAAGTGGCTTGCCATGCCATCCTCCAGGGGATCTTCCAGACTTAGGGATCAAACCTGTGTCTCTTATGTCTCCTACATTGGCAGGCAGATTCTTTACCACTGAACCACCTGCGAAGTCCTAGAAAAGAAATACAAAACATAATCCAAGTCATGGAACAATCTTAATAAGGAATAGTTGCCTACTTACTCTCTTGTAAGAAAATGTTTTAATAAATCTTAAAAATTATACTAAGAGAAACGCACCAACTGCCAGGCAGAGGAGTGTATTGTGGCAGTTATCACTGCCCACACTCGGCAGAACTTAGCTTTGCTTAGAAGCTCTCTTTACTCCACCTTCACGTCAATAAAGTTACTTACACTGGCAAAAGCATGAGCTGAATTTTTAACTTAAATTTAGATCCTTTGGTGTTCCATAAAATGTCTTCAAGACTGATCCCACTATCATGAACACTGAAGGGAGTGGGGCTGTTTGTTGAGAGCGAGCTCTTAAGTCTAAGCCTAATGACCTCCAGGTCACTGCAAGACTTGGAAGAGACATCTTGGCAGCCAGAGAAAGGACCTTGCCTTCATTTGTCTCCTAAGAGAGTCCACTAAATTGGAAAGATCTAGCTATGAAAATAACATAGTTGACCTAACTACAGGCAGGTATCTTGTTAAAAGAAAACTAAAAAAGAAACAACATCCCAGTAGCAATAAGCATGCCAAGTGCCCAGATCTTGTTTACTGATACCCTATTTCATAAAGATCTCTTCAAGAAAATTGGAGATATCCAGGGAACATTTCATGCAAGGATGGGCATGATAAAGGACAGAAATGGTATGGATCTAACAGAAGCTTAAGAGATTAAGAAGAGGAGGCAAGAATATGCAAAACTATACAAAAAAGGTCTTAATGACCCAGATAAATACTATGGTGTGATCAGTCTCCTAGAGCCAGACATCCTGGAGTGTGAAGCCAAGTGGGCCGTAGGAAGCGTCACTAGGAACAAGGGTAGAGGAGGTGATGGAATTCCAGTTGAGCTATTTCAAATCCTAAAAGATTATGCCATGAAAGTGCTGCGCTCAGTATGTAGCAAATTTGGAAAACTCAGCAGTGGCCACAGGACTGGAAAAGGTCAGTTTTCATTCCAGCCCCAAAGAAGGACAAGGCCAAAGAATGTTCAAACTACTGTACAATTGGGCTCATGTCACAGCTAGCAAGGTTATGCTCAAAACAGCTTCAACAATACATGAACTGAGAACTTCCAGATATACAAGCTGGGTTTCGAAGAGGCAGAGGAACCAGAGTTCAAATTGCCAACATTTGTTGGATTATGGAGAAAGGGAGTCTCAGAAAAAACATATACTTCTGCTTCACTGACTACACTAAAGCCTTTGAATGAGCAGATGACAGCAAACTGTGGGAAATTTTTAGAGATGGGAATACCGAACCACTTTACCTGGCTTCCCTGGTGGCTCAGCTGGTAAAGAATCCGCCTGCAGTGCAGGAGTCCTGGGTTAGATCCCTGGGTTGGGAAGATCCCCTGGAGAAGGGAAAGGCTACCCACTCCAGGATTCTGGCCTGGAGAATTCCATGAAGTATACAGTCCATGGGGTCGCAAAGAGTCAGACATAAATGAGCAACTTTCACTTTCACTTTCTTCCGACTCCTGAGAGGCACACTCCAAGATGCAGTCAAGAAGCAACAGTTAGAACTGGACATGGAACAATAGACTGGTTCCAAATTGGGAAAGGAGTACAACAAGGCTGTCTATTGTCACCCTGCTTATTTAACTTATATATAGAGTACACATGCAAAATCCCGGGCTGGATGAATCATAAGGTGGAATTAAGATTGCTGGGAGAAATATCAGCAACCTGAGATATGCAGATGATACCATTCTAATGACAGAAAGTGAAGAGGAACTAAAGAACCTCTTGATGAAGGTGAAAGAGGAGAGTGACAGTTTTAAGCTGGCTTAAAACTCAACATTCAAGAAAACTAAAATCATGGCATCTTGTCCCATCACTTCATGGCAAATAGAAGGGGAAATAGTGGAAACAGTGGCTGACTTTATTTTTCTGGGCTCCAAAATCACTACAGATGGTGATTGCAGCCATGAAGTTAAAAGATGCTTACTCCTTGGAAAGAAAGTTATGACCAACCTAGTCAGCATATTAAAAAGCAGAGACATTACTTTGTAAACAAAAGTCCATATAATCAAAGCTATGGCTTTTCCAGTAGTCATGTATGGATGTAAGAATTGGGCCATAAAGAAGGCTAATCACCAAAGAACTGATACTTTCCAATTGTGGTGCTTGAGAAGACTCTTGAAAATCCCTTGGACTGTACAGAAATTAAACTAGTCAATCCTAAAGGAAATCAACCCTGAATATTCATGGGAAGGACCGATGCTGAAGCTCCAATACTTTGGCCACCTGATGCAAAGAGCCAACTCATTAGAAAAGACCCTGATACTGGCAAAGGTTGAAGGCAAAAGGAGAAAGGGGTGACTGTGGTTAGATAGCATCATTGACTCAATGGACATGCGTTTAAGCAAACTTCGGGAGACAGTGGAGGACAGAGGAGCCTGGCGTGCTGCAGTCCACGGGGCTGCAAAGAGTCGGGCATAACTTACAATGACTAAACAACAGCAACTCCATTGAAAGGAATCAGGGCTCTTTGGAGAAAGTGATGATTCTAGCACTAGGGCAGGAAATATACAAGATGAGCTTGGAACATCTTGGAGGGCTAGAAAGTATGCTAGTGCTTAAAAAAGTAACAAATAGAAAATAGAAAAGCCTCTCTAAAATAGGGATATGTCCAAGAGACATAGGAGCCAGCTGAGAGAACTTCCAAAGGCTGAAGATGGAGCAATTAAAGCCACAAAATAAGGTTGTATTAGATTATAATTCAAAGTATAAAATATCCATGGGTCCATGCTGATAAAAATCAATCACTGAATAGATTAAAAATGGGGGCAAATAGAAAAATCTTCTTGCAGAAGAATTCTAATAATTTATGTGGATACTCAATCCTCAAAAAGGTGGAGCATAACTCCCTATTCCTTAACTATTTTCCTTCCAAAATGGAACAGGGGCAAAGAAGAGCTTCAAGTGGAGACCCCTCCCAAGCACCGCCTCAGTCACGTGGTCAACAGCAGCATTCATGATCAAAAACCGCACCAAGAAGATGTACCCTTGACATGATGAGATGGACATGGCACTTCATCTCTATGATCTTCCTCCCATGACCACTCCAGTCTTATCATGAAAAAACCTCACACAAATTTCCATAGAGGATGTCCAACCCACACTCCTCAAAACTGCAGAGGATAGGACTTCCCTGGTGGCCCAGTGGTAAAGAATCCACCCTGCAATGGAGGGGACGTGGGTTCGATCCCTGGTCAGGGCACTAAGATCCCACAGGCCACAGGGCAACTAAGACCACCACGGAGGCCCGGCACAGCCAAAATACAAAAGCTGTAGAGGGTACCACAAACGAGGAAAGTCAGAGAAACCACCACAGTCGGGAGGAGCCAAGGAGACACAGTGACTACATGTGGTGTGATGTCCTAGATGGGATCTTGGAACAGAAGAAGAACATTAGGAAAAACTGAAGGACTCTGAATAAACTAGGATCTGTAATAAGCAGGCGTCAACAGGGACTTCCCGGGTGGTACAGTGTCTTCCAATGCAGGAGGTGTGGGTTCTATCCCTGGTAGGGGAGCAAAGATCCCACGTGCCTCTCATTCAAAATCCATAAAATAGAAACAATATTGTAATAAATTCAATAGAGACTTTAAAAAACCCTTATAAAAAAGTTCTTTAATTGTTACAAGTGTGCCATACTACATTAAGGATAGGGGCACCTGGGTGCCAGGTATAAGGGAAATTTCAATCTTTCTGCAAACTTAACTGTAATAAAAAGAAAAGTCCATTTCAAAAGAACTGGTAACTGATGGAGTTAGACTCCATTGCTCATACTATTAACAGAAAATTACTTCCTAGAAAAATAAAAATTATCACAATTTTCTTAACAAAGGCAATAAAAAACCCTAAGTAGAACACTAAGCCCAGATAAATGTAACAGGCTGTCCAAATTGTCTTCTTCATGTTCCTCCCCCACTTCAAAAAGGACAACAGGCCCCAAAGGTTTAATAAACAAGGTTTTCCAAAGGAACCAATGACTCCTGTGGCATTTAGTTTGTTCCAAGGAATTAACAAAAAAGACTGAGGGCTTCTCAACTCACTCAATAGAGCCAGTAGAATCCTCACACCAAACATGACAAAAATAACACATACACACAAAAGAAACCAATGCTATTTGTGAACACATGTAACACCTGATGTAATAATAGACTTTATGCTGGAAGCAGCAGAAGCGGTCCAGGATGAGTTAGCAGAGAGACCGGGAGGCTACTGCTGTTCACCAACTAGTATGGAACTGGCAGCTTCCCAAGAGGCGCTAGTGGTAAAGAACCTGCCTGCCAGTGCAGGAGACACAAGAGACGCAGGTTCGATCCCTGGGTCAGGAAGATCTCCTGGAGGACGGCGTGGCAAGCCACCCCTGGAGAAGCCCACGGACAGAGGAGCCTGGCGGGCTACAGTTCATGGGGTTGCAAAACAGTCAGACACGATTAAGAGACTGAGTATGTGGAACTAGTTCAATATTCAGTAGCTTTCCTTATGGTCTGGCTGCCCGTCAGCCTGGTGTCAGCCCTTTGTTGTTGTGTGCCTGAGCATACCTGTGTTTTCAAGTCTGTAAACACATATGTAAATAGATAGATCAGGCTCTGGAAGGACACACACCAAACTGCTAACGGGGGTGAGAGGGCTGAGACCAGAGCCGTGGCTGGCAAGAAAGGAAACTTTTGCTGTAACTTAGCAACCTTCTGCTATTTGGGGAGTACAAAACTTGCTCTAACAGATATTAAAGTATATTAGGAAACTCAGTATTTTAAAAAGTGTCATACTGACTCAGGAATTGGTAGAGATGTCAACAGATCAGAATACAGGGCCCAGAATATACTCGAGCATCTACACAAATTCAGTGTATGATAAAAGTGGCATTTCAAATCAATGAGGAGATGATGGATAACTCAGATGTTTAGCCATTTGGAAAACATAAAGTTAAATCTTTATTACATTGTTTACATTGAAATAGATTAGATGCTTCAAAGGCTTAAATGTAGAAATCTAAAACCATGAAAGTACTAAAAGAAATCATGAGTGACTTGTATAACATTGGCATGGGGAAAGTTTTTTTTGATATGGCAAGGAAAATCGAAACCACAGACAGTGAGACTCCCTAAAAATTAAACACATTTGCACAATAAAGAATACTATAAACAAAATCAAAGACAAAAGATAAGCTGGGAAATGCGCTTGCCACACACGTAGGATAAAAATGTATATCCACTGCTGCTGTTGTTGTCCAGTAGCTAAGTTGTGTCCGACTCTTTGCGACCGCATGGACGTGTCAGGCTTCCCTGTCTTTCATCTTCTCCCGGAGCTGGCTCAAACTCATGTCCATTGAGTTGGTTTCCATTGTAGAAAACAAGAAAAAGTGAAAAATCCCAAGACAAACTGGAAGAAGGGAGTGGTGCAAGGAAAAACAGGCAAAATCCTGCTGGAAAGCCATTTAGTGATTCTTCCTCACACATAAAATGTACATGTTCTTTGGTCTAGGCATCCCAGTTCTAGGAATTAATTCTCTAGACACACTCACAGAAATTGAAGCATTGCTTGAAAAAAGAAAAATACATAGAAAAATCCAATGTACACTAATGAGGTATTGATTAAAGAAACTGTGGTGTATCAATACAACGAAATACACTGTAGCCATCAAAAATAAAGGGTGAATCTATGTGTAATGACATGAAAGTCTCCAAGATAATTATTTAAGTGAAAAAAGTTGCATAGCAAAGTGGCCACTTTTTTATAAAGTAATTACAATGTGTATATTTGCATAATTATAAAAAAAGCCCTTGGAGGAATAATACCAATCTGATGGGGCTTCCCTGGTGGCTCAGATGGTAGAGAATCCGCCTATAATGCAGGAAGATCCCCTGAAGAAGGAAATGGCAACCCAATCCAGTATTCCTGCCTAGAGAATCCCATGGACAGAGGAGCCTGGTAGGCTCCAGTCCATGGGGTCGCAAAACGTCAGACACGACTAACACTTTCGCTTTTTTTTCACATACCAATCTGATACAAGGATGATGTCTACGAAGTGAGAAAAAAGTGGAGCAGGGACATCTGCATTCGGTTTCTTACACTTATGCAGAGTTTGACTATTTTTACAGTTTGCATTATACAATGAAGGAAAATGACAATTAAAATTGTGAAATATTAACAATTAAAAAATTGTTAGGGTCCTTTTCTCACTTCCATCATCTGCATTATTAGTAAAATAAGAATTTCTAGAACAAAAAAGGCAATCAACCTCATTGATCAGCCAGCTTAAAGAGTTCAGCGTCACAGGCAATTTCAAATTTTCAGCCAGAGTGCCAGTTCATTCATAAAGAATGCTAAGAAATGAGAGTAGGAGAAGAGTCTTGGGGAAAACCATCACAATCTCCCCTACAAAGTGGTCCCGAGTTCTCCATCCTCCAAACAGACGGATGGTGGCATTAGCCAGGGACAATGAGTGGAGAGTAAACAGCTCTGGGCAGGAAGTTGCCATTCCAATGGGAAAGTTGGCAGGAGATCTGAACAAATGGAAGCTTTGTGAAGTGGAGAAAGAGCCCCAGCTGTGGAACACTGCTGACAACTGTGGGGCATGAAAAAACCCTGGACTTGAGAGTCACATTTGGGCTCAGGATCTCATGGATGCTTGAGTTAGAAAATTAGATAGTCTCTTTGAGCCTTGTTTTCTTCATCTGACAAGTGGGATTAATACCCATCTCACAGGGCTGCAGTGAAAGATTAAATTTAAATATGTGTATGGGACACTTTGTGAATGGGAAGGCAGGGTGCGTGTGAAAACCATTTCTTTTCTAGGTGGGGAGTGTGTAAGCCAGTAGAAGGCAGCGGTGGGATCATAGCTCTCACGAGGCTGATACACCACAGAAAAGCTAGGCTTGCTGGATAAAATACAGGATGTCCAGTTAAGTTGGACTTTCAGATAAACAAGAATTTTTTCTTAAGGTAAGTGTGTCTAATGCTAACTAAGCCCAAGTTAACATTTAGTTTTAACCTGCTTTCTAGGGTTCTCTCCTCATTTCAAATAAATTAGATGCATTTCCCCAAGCATGTGTTAAGCTCTATGGGAATACAGAGCACACCATCTAAACCCTGTCACGCACTTAACTGGTGTGAAATAAATGACGATAAGAGCCAGGGCTTGTTGTGGGTGTCACTAGTTCCACTAATACCTTCAGGGTTTGAATACATATGCTAATATCCTCAGGGTCCCCCCTGCTCATATGGCTGCCCGCAAAACCTGTGAATCAGCGAGTGCTTGAGGGCTCAAGTATTGGCCCATTTCTGAGTTGGGGAAAGAAGGTCTCAGAAACTTTGGCTGTTGTTCTCTCACCAGTTGTGTCCAACTCTTGGCAACCCCGTCTCAGCACTCCAGGCCTCCCTGTCTCATAACCTGAGTATGGCAGAAATGGCAGGGAGCCCGTTCTCACCTGCTTCCATATGACAGAGGATGAGATGGTTGGATGGCATCACTGACTCAATGCGCATGGGGCTGAGTGAACTCCGGGAGCTGGTGATGGACAGGGAGGCCTGGTGTGGTGCGGTTCATGGGGTCACAAAGCGACTGAACTGAACTGAACTGATAGCATCGCCTAACGTGGGTGTGAGCTGAGTTATCCACACTTGCCTTAAAACCTTAAATTCCTCCTACACTTTGTTTTCATGTTTCCACATGGTCATACTTCACTGAGAGATAAACAGAAATTTTAAGACTCTATTTGATTTGTTGAAAAAGAAGAAAGATAATTTATACTTTTAAACATGGAGACTAGATCATTTGGCTGGTTTTTAGGCTACCAGATTTTGAAAAGAAGACAGTTTTCCTAAATACTGGTCCCTGTTATTGTCTTACTTGGCTCTTTCTTGCTAAGCTTTTCAATGAGGTTTTGGAGCTGCCACCAAGGTCCCTGGGTTAAAAGAACATATTAAACCAGTGTTTGGTTAGAAGAAGCGTGAAAAACCAAAGAATATAAGAGTTACTCTATCCACAGACAAGATGATCATCTGGATGCGCTCTGCATAACACACGGTGGTTTCTTTGTTTTTTTGGGGGGGGGTTTGGTTGTTGTTATTTTTTGTTTTTGAGAGAAGATACAGAACTTTCTCTGGAATTCTTTGATGAAATATACACTTGAATCACACAGAAAGAAAATGTGACAGGGAAGATACTTTGCATACTGAGTTGTGGCCATGATTATGTAGGAGTATGCACCATTCCCAATTAAACAAAGAAATAGGCAGCAGAAAACACTTTTTGAAAACCAGAGAGTCTCTTTGAAAGAAGAGTGGAATTTGCGCTCTACCTTATTCATTAAAGTTAGAAACTGCCATCCCTTTAATGAGCAGCCTGAGGGTGGAGAAAGTGTCTTGAATAGCTATATTCCAGGGAGTACTTGGCATCATCACTGAAACATAATGTGGGATTGCAATTGTATGGGGGTTTTTCCCAGTGAATAGGAAGTGATCAAAGATAACACTGCCTGAGAAAGAATTAAAATAGTGTAACATTGCATCAAGTTATAGCCAATGCCAATCATTATATGGATGAATGAACAAGATCCTTTAAATAAAGGTATAGACGTGCTGTGGCATTCAAAATATAATGACCAACTTCAGTGGGGTTTAAATAAAAATGCAAAAGCATGTGCCCACTCATCTGGTTAGAACCATGAAGGATAAGCACGTCTCTTTAAATAGATCTGTAAGCCACATCCTTCATTTACATCATCTATAAAACACTGGACGACAGGAAGTAAATTAATTCCAAAAAACTGCCTTAGGAATTTTATCTTAGCAAAGGGAAGTGCTATCTACTAGGAGCCTGCAAAAAACTAGGGGCACAATCAGAAAAAAATAAAGTAAAAAGGACTTCTATAATTACAGTGTGATCACCTTCCCCTCTGCGAAAGGACAGGAAAGGAAAGCACAACCCAGGAACTGAATTCATCATTGTGTGGATGAGAGTTCCTGGCACACAATGCCACGCAGAGCTATTTACTGGAAAAAGTGTTGGTTTATTTACATGCTAAACAGCAGCACCTTCCAGCTTCCACCGACTGACAAATAACAGCACAGCAAGGAAGAGAAAGAAAAGGCCATCGTTCTTATACCAGAGAGAATCAGAACAGGACAGACAGGGGCTGTCACAGATTCAAACATCTTGACCCATCATTATAAAATGGAATGCCGAGCTTCTCCAGACATCTCCAAAGACATAATCTTTCCTTTTTCAGTAACAAGAATCATAGCAAGGAAACTTGACTCTGCATCCAAAGGGAGGATGAGAGAGCAGGGGAAAAAATCAATACTCACCTAATCTAGTAAATCTCCACAGCACAACTCTTTCAAAAGATGGGAAAAATAAAATTTAATCTTTGTCAGAGGACTCATAAATAAGGCCAGATGCACGCTTGTGCACTTGACTGAAACAACGGTGCACAATATCTGATTTGATGAACAAAGACTGCCCGATGAATGCAGTGAATTGTTTTAATACAGTAAACAGGAGATCTGAATAAAGAGATCAAAGGAGGCCAGAGAGCGCAATGCACCCACAATTGCAATTGCTCCCCGGGGAGTGACAAGAATAAAATTGGAAGATTTTGCTCAGAGAGATACTGCCACTGATTCTAATCTAGTTGTCTACGCTAATCAAGGCACAGCCTTTGAGCTTCCTCTAAAAGTTTCCACTCTTTTGATTTAGAAAATAATGCTTGAACTTGCAGTTGTTATATATAAATTCTGACAGATATCAAGAGGGGAAATGAGGGCACTGCGCAGAAAAACAAAACATTCAGGACATTGTTCTAGTCTTGCTATTTCTTCCTATGCAAGTTTTGACAAATGATTTTCTCTCTGGACAGCCATTTCTAAATTTTATGTGTTCATGTTATCCTAAACATTTGTATTTAGCAATAAAACACACTATCCAAAACAGAGTTCGTTCTTTTCCCCATCCAAAACAAAACTAGGTAGAAAGAAAATTCACATGAACTGTATTGAGAGAACATCCACATTTCTTTGCTCATTTGAGATTTAGTTTACGGAGCGGGATAAAGTCTACAAACAGGTTATCTGGGTACCATTTACTTATATTATTTTAAAATTTGTTAACAAGGCTATAGTTAATTGGACAGATTAAAAAATTAATGATCCCACGATTCTGTTTGGATTTCAGTTTAAGTGGCGCAGGAAGTGACAATAAGCTCACAGTGAAGCAGCGCATGGGGAGGAAGTGATGAGATGACGGGTGAAAAGGGGGATGGTAGCCGTTACCTTGTTAGAAATTGGTAATGCATCCTTCACAGATTATAAAGTGTTTAGTGCGTTCAGTTAGGGGCCTCCTGGACCATGAGTGCTTACCAAGGATAGTGCCCCATGAGGAAATAAAGCCCACGTGGTCATCTTACCGCTGACATGGGCTGGGCTAGGCCACGTGCCAAGCCAAAGCCCAGCATCTATGACCCAGTACCCATTGCTCACCCGCTATTGCCCGGTGTCCATTACCCAGCAGTCTTTACCCAGCTGCCATTGGGCAGCAGCCATTACCCAGAAGTCTTTTCCCGCCTGCCATTGGACAGCAGCCATTACCCAGGAGGCTTTGTCTGGCAGTCGTCACAAGGCAGCCATCAACCACTGCTGTTACCGGCCCTTGTGAGCTGAAAGCGGAGAAGGCAATGGCACCCCACTCCAGTACTCTTGCCTGGAAAATCCCATGGGCAGAGGAGCCTGGTAGGCTGCAGTCCATGGGGTCGCTAAGAGTCGGACACGACTGAGCAACTTCACTCACTTTTTCACTTTCATACATTGGAGAAGGAAATGGCAACCTACTCCAGTGTTCTTGCCTGGAGAATCCCAGGGACGGGGGAGCCTGGTGGCCCTCTGTCCATGGGGTCACACAGAGTCGGACACGACTGAAGAGACTTAGCAGTAGCAGCAGCAGTGAGCTGAAGGCCCGTGCCCCCTGCTACTGTCCAGCAGCCATTCCTGTTGGTCTCCAGTGACCCAATATGAAACCCCTGCCACCCATGCTATAGCTGCCCTCTTGCAAGAGGAGTTGACTGTGGATTCTCCGTTCCTGACCCAGGATTCTTTAGAGCTATAAGGCCACCCTGAGGACCCGGGCCCGTGTTCCCTGGGGATTCCTGGCAGTCAGGCCCCGCCAGGACGTTTGCAGGAGGGTTCCCAGGCCTTGGGGGGATGATATCCTTGGGAGGAAGAGAAAGTGACTTCTCACATTGAGCAGAGACTGAGTGACACCTGACCACTTAGGTAGATGTCCAAGGAGCCAGCCTGTAAGGGTAGTCTGGAATCCATCTGGAATTCTAAAGAGATTCATAAATTGTTTTATTTACCACAAGGTAGCTCACTTTGGGGTTGGACGATCTCTTTCAGATGTTGATTTGGGTAAAATTGACCATCTGAAAGGATGGGTTAACTATGAACTTCTGACCTGCCCAAATGGGTGTGCCCTCAGCCCACCAATCCACATCATCTTTGGTTGGCCCACCTCTTCATTTGCTCCCTCCACCCCTTAACCTCTACAGTGCCGTCTCACCTAGAAGTAAACGCAGCACAAAACAATTACAGGATTGTGCTCCTGTAATTGTGGAGGAAGAGGACTTGGAGGTTAGCAGGAGTATGTCATTTACATTGTATCCCAGCCCAGAGCCTTGTCACTTTGCTGTCGTGGGACAAAGCCCAGGTCACCTTGAAATCAAGAGGTTCTACCTAAGAGAGCTTGGAGCAGAGTAGGGTCCCAGAGCAGCAGGAGACCTTATTCACAGCGGCTGCAAGAGAAGGGAGGAGTATGGTGAATAGCTCAAGGGTTTTCCCAACTCCCTGGAGGTAGAAGGAGAGCAATCTGTTTTGTGACTGTCACTGTGACTCTTTTCTGCCCAGGCTGGGTGGCCTGGGAAACATGGAGAACTAAAGCTACTGTGGGACCTCAGAACTTGGAAGATTGACAGACAAATGCTGGCAGAGAGACATGGCTTTGGGAGTCATTTTGTAAACAGGCTCCTGTTTGTGCAAGTGTTTGTGAAAGGTCTTAACATTTCAGCCTCCCGTGCAGAATGCATGACATAGATTTCAGAAACCTGGACCAGTCCAAGGCACCACACACTCCCAGACTGCTACGAATGACCTCAGTGGACAATTTGAAGCAGTAGAAAGGCTCTGTGAAGAAATCAACCAGAAAATGGATTTGTTTTTATTAATGAAATTTCAAAATCTGTGCCACATCCAAATACAAATCATGGACTAGAACTGTATCCTAGAATGGCATAAAAAGAAAAAAAGCTTTGAATAAAAATATGGCACTTCCATTGGGAAACAGAATTTCATCTTGGAAGCTTCAAGTTCCAAGCTTCAAATATTAAAGTTACAAGCTTATCACAACATTTCCAGCATTGACTGATCATGCAAGTAAAGTGGTGAATTCATCATTTCATTTTTAAAAGAAATTATTTTGCATAATTTATATCCCTTGGGTAAGGTCAACTTGGGGGCTTTGGTTTTTTTTTTTTAGGAGAAGGCATTTCTGTTGAAAATAAGATTCACAAGGACAACTCCATAAGCTCTAGCTGCAAGAAGATAAGCCTGTGGGCTACAACTATAAAAGAGCATGGCTGACAAGATTACTTTATGTTTGTGTACATCATATTCTTAACACTGTATTCTCTAAAATTAGGGATCTTCAAACAGGAAGAGACGGAAAAAGTGGACAGCATGTTGAAATTTCTGTGGGGTTGATGGTGTGCTAAAGAAAGACTATTCTTTAGTTGTAATGTACAGTATACAAATTACGGAAGTTAAAGCTTGACAAATCTTTCTAGCCCATGGGGGATATGCAAAGGTTAAAGAGGAAAAGTTGATTTTAAAAGATTGAAAAAGTATCTTAATATTAAGCTGGACTGTAGAGCTTATCAACTAAGGAGAAATTTAGGTAGAGAAAATAACTATATGTAAGCATAAATTGTGGTATAAATTGATAGAAACTTCTTGATATCAGAATTAAAAGTCAACATTGTCAGAAACTTCAGTTATGGATGGTAAATGATAGACCGTTGATTTCCAAATTTAAGAGACTAAGATGATGAAATTCACTTTTCATCCCTATTTTTAGACTAAAATAAACTTAGATTTAAATTTGAAAGCGACAAGTATTCAGGTCCCTAATACTGTGATTTCATTCTGAATAATTGCCTTTTATTTTCAATGCCTATTGTGTCTTTACTGTACCTCATGTCACAATTTAATCTCTTTTTAAACTTAATTTAATGCCCAATTTAATCTCAATATGACAGCTAATAATTAAGAGAACTCATGTTGTGTAGCTTAATGTTTGGTTGTGTTGGTCATGTATATGTGTCATGTACGACATTGTTTCATACCATGCAATTTAATGAACAGCATCACTTGATATGTTTATTTCTGAAGAACAAAAAACCAAGCTACCATCTTTTGAGAACCAAAACATAGGTTTTCATGGTGATGTTGTGAGCAGCAAGAGGTTTTATACACTACACTACTTTTAGCGTTTGTACATTACATGTAAGAATGTACAAACCTCTAGGTTATGTGTATGTTACATGTACAAATCTAAACATTATACACACAAATATGAAATAACCATTTTGTAATTATAGTAATTACTTGGATTAATACTTTGTATCTGTGGTTTTCAACCTTCTCCCCCTTTTTTATTCAGTGAAATCTTTCAAAGGAATTCTTTCTTGGAAGCCCAATTTGCAAAACAGACAAAGGTGACTGCGCTCGGGTGTCTGTGGGGGCTGAGAGGCAGCCTTTTACTCTCAATGGCACCCAAGCCCTTTCACGGGGGTCTCTGGTTCTGGAGCGCTGGAAACCATTGTTGGTATTAGCGCCCTGCATTTGCAGCGGGCTTGTATATATGTTCCAGCATTTCATCTCCATAATGCTGTTCAGTGTCACTGCATTTTGCAGATGAGAAAATAAGGCATCGGATCCATTTACTTTCCCACTGTCCCATAACTACTGAGTGACTTGATCTCAACCCCTGACTCCAGTGGTACTGCGGTGATCCCATACTGTCTACAACCAGAGAAAGCACACTCAGAGTCTCATCCCAAGTAGGCTGAGATAGAATTCAGGTAACGCGTGTTTCTTGTTGTTGTCCCTCTTTAGCAGATATGACTAGCAGTTGCCACATGGGTCTCACCCCTGTGGTTTACCCAGATTACTGATTGCAGAGGTTATGACATGTGTTTAATTCCCAGCCCATAAACCTGGCCCTTTTGCTCCCACTTGAGAAAGTGTCTTGGATTATGGGACATGAGGGTGAGGTTATTATCCGGATCTATTTTTATTTATGAACGAGGTGAACAGTTCACAAGTTTCAGTGTTTTAATTATTAGCGGAAGCAATTGCTTTTCGTCATCCTAGTTGAGAGACAGTATATCTAAAGAAGTAGAATTAGTGCTCAGCATCTTGAGAAACTATTAGAATATAGTAATATAATCAAAAGTTACCTTGGTGGGAGAAGAGACTCAATAGGAGCCAAAGAAAAAAGGAAAATTAAGAAAGAAAAGTAAACTTCTTGGGTATAAGAGGAGAGGGGTTTAGTATAACTGGAATTAATGTAGCAATCAGAATTATAATATTTAATGCCAGTCAGTGATGAAACAATTTTGCATATGGCAAATATATTTAATACCACTCAGATGTTCACCAAATGAGCTTTCCAATTTTACTTCTGAGGATCTAAAATATCATGAAATAGAGTAAGAAGGAGTTACAACTTTCAGAGAAATGCAAAACAAAACCAAGATATTACTTCTCACTTGTTAGAATGGCAATTATCAAAAAGACAAATAACTATTGGCAAGGAAGTGGACAAAAGGGAACTCTTGTGCATTGTCGATGGGAATGTAATCTGGTGCAGCCACTGTGCAAAATAGTATGGAGGTTCCTCAAAAAATTAAAATAGAACTACCATATGATCCAGGAGTTCTACTTCTGGACATTCATCTGAAGGAAATGAAAAAACTAGCTTGAAAAGTTATATGCACCTCCATAATCATTGCAGCATTATGGAAGAAACCTAAGTGTCCACTGATGGATGAACAGATAAAGAAAAAGTGATATTTGTGTATATATCATGGAGTATTATAAGTATTATCAGTCGTAAGAAAAGAAGGAAATCTTGCCATTTTTGACATGTATGGACTTTGAGGGCATTATGCTAAGTGATATAATAAGTCGGATACATAATAAGTCAAAGACAAATACTCTATGATCTCACATATGAAGGCTTAAGAAAAGAAACTAAACCTGTAGATACAAAGAACAGATTGATGGTTGGAAAGGAAAAATGAGTGACTAGGGTCAAGAGGTACAAACTTCCAATTCAAGTCATGGGGATGTAACACATAGCACAGTGACAATAATTTATAGTATTGTATATTGAAAGTTGCTAACAGAGTAGATTTAAGTTTTTATCACACTATACACAAATTTGTAACTATGTAGTGATGGATGTTGACTTACTATGGTGATCATTTTGCAGTATATACAAATATTGAATCACAATGCCTTATGCCTGAAACCAATGTCGTATGTCAATTATAGCTCAAGAACAATGACAAAAAGGAGGCACAACTTAAAATCTTTGAGAAAAAACAGAATGATTTGAATCTGGAGAAGCGAAAACTAAGGCCTCAACTGAATCAGTTTGAGGAGAGAAACATAAAAAGAGTATGGAGCCATTTTACCTCAGTCTTTTAAAGAGCAAGAAATAGGTAAGATAAGTTTGCCACGTTAATGGTGTTAGAATAAGATAGGAGAACAAGTGAAGTTTAGAAGCTCGTTAAATACAGGGAAAGTTCTCACTTAGCTAAACAATTGAAGTTTGTTCTTAAAGACAAAGACATGGATCAAGGAGTCCCCCTGGGTCTCTTCATATATGGTTTTATGGCTCCAGTGGCTAACACGGGGCTTCCACAGCGGCTCAGCAGTAAAGAATCTGCCTGCAATGCAGGAGACGCGAATTCGATCCCTGGGTGGGGCAGGTTCCCTGGAGGAGGGCATGACGACCCACTCCAGTAGTCTTGCCTGGAGAATCCCAGGGACAGAGGAGCCTAGTGGGCTACTGTCCATAGGCTCGCAAAGAGTCGGACCTGACTGAAGTGACTGAGCACACATGCACACATGGCCAACAGAATGCAAGAGAATTTTTAGCAGAGGAATTAGACATATGGCAACAGTCATGTCTCATGATATATTAACAGATCGTATGGGAAAATTGGTTCTGGTTCGCATCATTTTAGGGAGTACTAGGTTTAGAAAAGGAACACAGATGTGTACAGAACAAGACTTCTCAGAACCCTTGATAGATTCATGTACATTGTAAAGCTCTCAGCACGAGAGAACCAGAAGTATTTTACTAACTTAACCTTTTTCCTACCCCTTTTCACCTCACAGAGCACGAGAATGCTGGGGAACACAGTGTGAGAAATGCTGATGTACAGCATTATTCTTGAGCAAGGACGCACAGTCTAGAAAGTTGGCAGATTCCTCCTAATTAATAAGAAAATTCAGTATGTCTGGGATCAAACTTAGGAATTTCACACTCGCTTTCCCTCCCGTGAATGACACAGGAGTAGGGTTCTTCGGAACACCAGAGAGGAAGAAACTGGAGGGTCTTGTCTTCAGGAAGCTTGCAGATCAGCACGCAGCAGCTGACCTGAAGCCTCACCGGTGTTTGCTCTGTGAATGTGTTTATACCTCTCATATAACTCTTACCATATTTGGCTTTGTTCAAGAGTTATTTTAAATTTCCTATTAATTGAGTACCTGCTACATGCCAGGCGCTGTGCTTAGGGCCACAGAGGACAAAGCAATGAGTCTTGTCTTCTGAGCAGTTAGCATTCAGGTAAAGGGCAAAACTGAAGCGGAAGCTCCAATACTTTGGGTACCTGATGCAAAGAACTGATTCACTGGAAAAGACCTTGATGCTGGGAAAGATTGAAGGCAGGAGGAGAAGGGGACGACAGAGGAGGAGATGGTTGGATGGCATCACTGACTCGACGGACATGAGTTTGAGAAAGCTCTGGGAGTTGCTGATGGACAGGGAAGCCTGGCGTACTGCAGTCCACGGGGTCACAAAGAGTTGGACACAACTGACCAACTGAACTGAACTGAACTGAAAGGGCAAAATGTTAGAAAGGTACTGATTTTTTTTTTCTATTTTGACAAATTGACAAGTAATGGACAAATGAAATTGTATATATTTAAAGTGTACAACATGACAGTATGTGTACATTTTGAAATGGTCACCATAATTAATTAATACATCTATCATACCACATAGTTACCTCTTAAAAAAATAAATAGAATGTAAATTTGCATGTCATTCTTACAAAGGGGCCATACTAACTTTCGTATCATTCCAATTTTAGTGCATGTGCTGCCGAAGCCAGCACTAGTCACTGATTGTTAATACGAGTCTTAGATCTCCTGACACATGTAAAAATGTTCCGTTAGTTTTAGACATGTGAGTATACAGATGCACCTTCATGGCTGTTATTTTCCTTTGCCACACACCCAACCTCTAGTGCCATATAGGAATTGAAAAGCTCTTTCCTAATACAGCTTCAAATTCATGCTTTGTACATGACCTTAGTCTGTGTCTAAGGTTCCCTGAATCTATTTTTTAAATTGATTTGAAGGAGAGGTAGGGAATTTAATATTAATGTTGCCCAATCTTACATTCTTTTTACTTTACAATCTTTTGGGCTTACCCTTTATTTCTTAATGATTTTCTTCTATATTTATTTTTTTCCACTTAAAGTGAAATAATACAAAATGAAGTGAAAGTGGAAAAGTTTTAAAAAATAATTATCAGTATTACCCTTTAAAATTTTGCTTTATGAAAAAAATTTTAAAGCTATTACTCATGTGGAAGTTTTAGTATTCATTAATACATGCATTTTGTGCAAAATCAGCAAACTCTACATTCCCGGTTTGGCTGTTATATACACAAATTAATGAATGTACTTTAATGAATTTGATTAATATGCAGCAGTTTAAGATCCATTTTGTATTATTAGCACAGAAATGTTCCTCACTGAATGCTGCTGAATCAGAAGGCTGTGTTTGCCTGGGAAGGCTGTCATACACACACACGCACACACTTCACAAATAATGTAAAGCTAAGATTTCTATAATTATCATAATTCACTCATTAAGATATTAGCAAACTGTCTCATCCACAAAAGATTCTCTGTGCATGGAATTTTCCATCTTTGCCTGCACTAAAGATATACAAGCAGTGCCAGTGCCAGCGAGTGTAAATGGAAACCCTACTTCTGCATTTTATTAGCAAATTTTGCAAACTACAAACAGCTTGAGTGTTGTATAAATTTATAGTTGTACTTGCACATTTGTGATGGTGGCTTTCGGCATGCAAGTTTTATCTGAGAGCTTTTACTTGGAACTGCACAGAGCAATTCCAAAACCTCAAAACTAAAGGAAAATAAAATTGAAGTGCCTTTACAATTGAGTGATTTATACATTAAAGTATTTATTTTAAAACAAGATTAAAAATACTGCACTGCTAGAAACATTCTGTCCTGGTAGAAGCCACTCAGATGGAAAATTTCATCTATTTCAAACTGATTTTGTGCCTGAATGACTCTCACATTTTTTCCTAAAACCTAGTCATGTCAGATGATTTATTCTACTTTTAACAATACTGTGCAAGTAGCCAGGAAGATTCAAGTGTTGAAGTGGTAGAAGGCAGTTGTCCAATTAGGTGCTCAACTATATTTTGATTCTTTATGCTTACACACACTTATTCTTTTCTTACCTTCTGATCCCCTACTCAGCAGCTTCTTCTAGATGATAATATCTGCATATTTCTGTCCTAGGAATACTTGGCCAAATTTGAACTATAGAATACATTTTAGATCAAAATTCCAACTAAGGATAAGGTGGGAAATCCATTTCCCAACAATTGAAGAACAGAGGGAGCTCAGGTACAGTGTACACAAGGTGTACCTATTTTCAACACCCTTTCCATGACACCCCCTCCCCGCTTCATGGTTCAGGGCCAGCTGTACTAGCACAGCGCCCCTAGTGGCAGGGATGCTCTGTGTCTTATTCAAGATAATTGGTCTGAACTAAGCTACCTGGTTACAATACACAAGACCATTCTTCAGTTAGATAATTGATGCCTATTTTCAGACCTTAGCCTCTCAATTGAAAAATGATTTTTTGCTTCACACTGGGCTCTGGTTCCATCTTCTGAACTACAGAATTGAGACATAATAAATTTGTGTTGGTCTAAGCCACTAAGATTATGTCAGTTATAGCTGCGATAAGAAACGAATACACCTGACATTTAGACTGGAGTCTACTTTTCTGAGTGTTGCTTTCTTTGTCATAAGCTTTGACATTTTAGCTTGCAGGTTCATCTTGAGCGGGTGCTTCCGCCTCTCTATGGACTACCCCTACCCTGTCTACCTGTTTGTGGACACTGGGAAGCACCCTGGGACCCCAGGGCTTGCCCTAGTAATTCAGTGTCCATTCCCACAGTGATACCGGTGTCGTCCCAGAGCCAGTCACCAGACCAGGGGACAGCTTGGCCCGAGTGCCGCCAGGGCTGCTCTCTCTGCCTCCTTCCACACTGCCACAGCCAGCAAACAGTAATTAGGCCTTTTTCTGGCTCCTTCCACATGTGGAAAGCCTAATCCAGACCTTAGCTGTGTGCAGAAAGCCCCCACTGTGTGTGTGTATGTATGTGCTCAGTCACTCAGTTGTGTCCGACTCTTTGCAACCACATGAACTATACCCTGCCAGGCTCCTCTGTCCATGGGATTTTCCAGGCAAGAATACTGGAGCAGGTTGTCATTTCCTTCTCCAGGGAATCGTCCCCACCCAGGGATCGAACCTGCGTTTCTGGCATCGGCAGACAGATTTTTTACCACTGAGCCACCAGGGAATCCCAAGCTCACCATTAGTCCTCAACTATATGCTATTGTCCACGTCACAGGAGTCAACTCTTGATCACTCTGTCTGCTTCAGAGCTCAAAGCCCCATAGACTTCTGGTTCATGACATTTTCCATTTTATAGTTCTGTTTCTGGTTCATTAAGATGTTAGCTCACTCTTTTAGCATAGCCATATTTTTATATTTAATATTTGATTTAATTTAAAAAATCCATATGAAATACCAGCTGGGTATTTTGTTGTTGCTGTATTTGGAGCAGAGGGGAGAAATCCCAAGCACCATTTCCACCATGAGACCACCATATGCCACACCCACGATTAACATTTCACAGGGCATGTTCCAGTTTGCACTGTGTTTCAGCTGAAGAGGAAATATAGCGAGTGGTTAGAGATTTCCATTGCTCTCAGTGATTTGCTTTTTGTATTCTCAGGGATGTCACTTTCTCCAACAAATAATACCGTCTTGGCAAAGGCTTGGCTGGTTGAAAATTATAAGAGAAAGTTTCATTGTATTGCACCTTGAGGTGGCTGTTCCAGAAATTCATCTTAAAACTTGCTATTTCAGGAAGCTGGCTCGGCTCCTCTGCTTTTTCTGCAGCCCATCAATTCCATAAATTGGCCAGGCGTTCCTGGAGGGTGACTGTTAGGGTCGGGAGAGGGGAGGAACAGAGCCCCAGGTGTTACATTGAAAAAGGTGGCAGAAGTCCCTGGTTTCGTCATGTGCTTTAAGAGTGTGGAAAGTAGCGGTTCACAGTTAACACCAGAAGTACTCATTAAACTGGTCTTCTTTGGGGAATGATTTCCCCCCAAATGTCTCAGGCTATCAAGTAGCTAAACTTCTATCAGGATTATGATACCCACCAAGTTACAAGTTATACGAAATGATACTTGAAATAAAGGCTTCGCAGGCAAATTAAAATAGTAATAATTTCAGTTAATGTAATGGTATCTTTTTTTTTAAGCCGCTTAATATCATTCAGCCAAAATTACATATTTGGGGGAAAAATGAGCTACTTAAGAAGATTTCCTAATTGTATGTAATAAGCCTGAAGGCATATTGGAGATGTAATTCAGAAGCCTGGACACAGAGGAAGATGGCTCTGAGGGTGATATTGTGCAATAGAACTACATTTTAGTCACAGACAGTCATAATGTAAAATTATTTCCCAGAAAAAAGGAAGCTGGGGATATGTTACAGCTTCCACCGCAAGCTCTGTAATCTCGGCTCCACTCTGGAGATCACAGAACTACGTGTACCGGCTTCTCTGTAAGCCCCCAAACCTTGCAGATCAAATGTTGCCCTCTAACAACTCAGTCTTTTGCAAGCGATAGAGCTTATTTTCCTCAAATTCCATGAAGCCTCTTGCCTTCTTTGTGTAGTTTATGCCAACGTGGTATTCAGTTCATTTTGACTTATTCCTACTCCAACTACAGTGAGCAAAACTCCAAAGTCATTTCTTGAGGTAAAAGGAGAATTAGTTAAACTAAACACGAATCCCTTTACCTATAAATAGGATAACTATTTTTATAAAATTTAAAAAAATCTTTCACCTTGTTTCGATACAACCTGTTGTCTATCAATGCATCAATGAGTGTGTCTACGTTTACTATAGTTCAAATGGCTCTTGCATAGAATCTGGAAAAGGTACATTTGTGATCTTGACAAAAGACTCAAAAGCAATACTTCAGGACACTGATTTGGAGTCTAACTCAGGTGAGTAAATTTGAATTTTTTTGTTAAAGCTCAGGCAGATTTCATAGAGCAGATTGGCAAAGGCTCCTATAAAAATAAGTCTCGCGGTGGTAAAACCCCTTCCTTCCTGAAGTCTTACGGTTTCTTTTCTTGCCTTTGTTAGCTCAGGAATCAGATACCATCATCCCTGTCATGTTGATTTTAGAGTTCCCAAGATAAAGGCTCAAAACCCGTCTGGGCCGCACTGCCGTGAGCTCCGCTTTCTCGCCAGGCTTGGAGCCCATCGTGGTGCCTCCTTCAACCAGGCTGATTCCCTTCCCACCCTCCTGTCTCTGAGCTAAGTGCATCCACAGGGGTGGCTGGGACGATGGAGGATTCTGGGGTAGCCTGAGCTTCCAAGCAGACTTCTGGGCCGATGATTTGGGGCTCTTGGTTCAGTCTCCCTGCTGGGCATGTGGTCTGTTTATGCCTGTCTCCATAACCTCTTCCGACCAGCTTCATCACTGCTTCTCAGTTGGGTCTCAGCACCAGCAAAGCACAGCTGTGGATTCTAGCCTGAGATTTGGCTGGGGTTGTCCCTGGCTTGGGCTTAATACACCCAAGTGGGAGACTGGAGATTGGAGAACGAAAAGGAATAAACGGTTGTTTGTCTGGCCTTGTTCAAAAGTCTCTCCAATTGTTTTCAGACACTTGGAAAAGCACTGTGTTCAGGATCAGCTCAGGGTGTGTCTTTCCAGAAAACAAAGGAAGATGGAGGCCTTTTCCTAAATTCAGTCTGGACTTTGTAAGGAGGCCTGGCCACCTGATGTGAACAGCCGACTCACTGGAAAAGACCCTGATGCTGGGAAAGATTGAGGGTGAGAGGAGAAGGAGGAGACAGAGGATGGGATGGTTGGATGGCATCACCGGCTCAATGGACATGAGTTTGAGCAAACTCCGGGAGATAGTGGAGGATAGAGAAGCCTGGCGTGCTGTCCATGGGGTTGCAGAAAGTCGGACACAACTTAGCGACTGAACAACAAGAACAACTCCACCTCACTGCAAAGGCTGAGTGAGGTGCCTTCAAACAGAAAAGGCCCTACTTTTGCTTGTTTCCTAGAAGAGCCAAGGAATTGTCCTGGCTAAGAGGAGACAGCTGTGCTAGTAGGCATAACCAACACCAGGTGCTATACGAGGAGCAAGCTATGGCTCCTCAGATGACAATGTAACACTGAGACCAAGGCCAAGAGTTAGGCTGAGCTGGGGGAGGGGGCGGCGGGGCACAGAGCGCCCTCTGACCTCTTCCCACTCCACGATCCCAGAGATCTGCCTTCCTGCCTTTACCATCCATGTGAATAAAGATGACAGATATAACCCTGTTTTCCCTCACAAGAGGAAGGGTCTGTGCAGGTATCTATTTGATCAGTGGTACTTCTCATTTGTGAAGTGTGGAGCCTTCCCTGTGCTCAGTGGGGAAGACAGGGAGAGACATTCAGTGTCGTGGAAGAGTCCTGCTCTGAAGAGCTAGGACTGAATTTGGCTTTCATGAGCCACTGCTCCCAAGTTCCCATTTTATTCCTCTGCAAAGACAAGAAAACGGCTCTGTTGGCTCTCTGAGTTTGTCCGGAGGAGCATGTTGGAAAATGGATGTGTAAGCTCTCAGAAATGATGACAAAATGTTTAAGAATTATCTAGTGAGCAGCACTGTCCCAGGGCCTGGAGATGAGGAATGAAGCAGACACTGACCCCGCCTCCTGGAGACCAACGCCTTCAGCCATTAAGAGGTAAAGTCACTGCCCCCTCAAAACATGACATCGTTAGTATTAATCTCGGTTAGTGACTTTAGTTCTGCGTCCACATTGCTGCAGGGTTACTTTTTTCCAAGTCATGATCCATATGGGTTTTCACCCCCCTCCACTCCTGCCTAATTCTTTCCCTGTATCTTCCTCTTCTTGCGAAACTGAAGGTAGTGTTTGGGATAAATAAGCAACAATTGGTTCTGGGAGATACATCAGGGACCAGGGAAGGCTTCAGGCAGAAGGGACATCTTAGTTGAGATCTGAAGGAGGAGCTGGATTTGATCAGGCCAAAAAGGGTTGGAAGTGACAGAGGAGGAAGTCCAGGCTGAGAGGGAACATTGGACATTGGGAGAAATGTCAGTGAGTAGGGGTGATTGTAATCAAGAGTCCAAAGGATGGAGGAAAAAGAGGTGAAAATGATGAACATGTTCAAATATCTGGCTGACAGGCACATGGGAGAGAGGCTGGCAGCTGGCTCAGCTATGGGGGCAGAACCGGAATCAGAGGTTGGAAATCCAGTGCAAAGGACATTGACTAACATTTAAATGATTAAAAATGGCTTCCACTTAGTCCTTACAATATGCTAGACACTGTGTCTCATTGGATCCTCAGAACAACCCTATGTGCTTACTGCCTTGAGGGAACAGAGGTTAAAGGACCTAGCCCGAGGTCATACAGGGAGGACGGGGCGGGGCTGGGGTTCCTACACTGGTGCTCCTAGTCGCCACCCTCCAACTGCTTCCTCGTTAGAGCTGTGTAGTCACAGAGCAAATGTGTGACCCTAAGAGTCCCCATCACTGCAGTCCCCCACTTCAACTATGTGGCCGGGACATTGCAGAGAATCCAAGCATCAAGTTGAACCAGTAACATCCTGAGGGTCCAGTGATGTGTCAATAGCCCCCAAAGACAACCACCTTCTGTGTTTGGGGCAGCTTCATCGTGGTGTATAGTGGGCTCTCCTGAGCTATCTTTAAACGGGGTATGTGTTATTAGTCTCTGCCATTGCAGAAGAGAGGATATGGTGAGCCCTGAAAGGGAGGCAGAGTGAAATGGACCGAATTAGGGCAGCTCAAACCTCCAATAAAGACATGCATCTTTCACAAACATCTGCTTTAGCTAATGCTGGCCTTGGGCAGTATTAAATTATGTATTCAGCTCTTAAACTATCACAGATTCATGTTTCAGGAGCATAACCGTGAGAAAATATTGCACCAGTAGCAGAAACTAAACAGTCTCGCTCATTTTGCATTAAAATTTTTTGGTGGATCTCTATAATAATTCTTCGTTTTCTTTCAAATTAAAGGGCTTTGTGAGAGGCCAAATAGGTTAGAATGCATAGGATTTTTTTGCACTGGCTTATTGAATTTAAAAAATGAAAAAATAAAAAATAAAGGCTTCTTTTGCTCACTCAAACAAGAAACAAAGATAAATTATACGATGAATTTGGGACTCTTAGAGGTAGAGGGATTTTAGAAAGCATTTCAACATATTTACTAGAACATGAGAACTGCCTTTTATTTATAATGAAGTGCAACTCTAAGGTCCCAAATCATTAACCATGTGCCCTGGGTAGCCTGACTCCTTCCCGGTCCCAGCATTTTCTTAAAACAGAGTCACAGACTCTCACGGTATGAGGACTTTGAAATTGAAAAGTTGCTCAGTCATGTCCAACTCTGTGTGACCGCAGGAACTGTAGCCTGCCAGGCTCCTCTGTCCATGGAATTCTCTAGGCCAGAATACTGGGTGGGTAACCGTTCCCTTCTCCAGGACATCTTCCCAACCCAGAGATCACACTCAGGTCTCTCCCATTGCAGGTGGGTTCTTTACCAGCTGAGCCACCAGGGATGAGAATTTACCTCTGAATTGTAAAGAGGTGCAGGTGGAAGACTCTCTTTTATCCTCAACTCTGACACATTTAGTGGTTAGCAGTCTTCCCTAGTAGTGCAGACAGTAAAGAATCTGCCTGCAATGCAGGAGACTGGGGTTCCATTCCTGGGTTGTGAAGGTCCCCTGGAGAAGGGAATGGCAACCCACTCCAGTATTCTTGCCTAGTGAATTCCATGGACAGACCATGGACAGAAACAAAACAGTCTCGCTCATTTTGACCATGGACAGTCCGACTCACAAAGAGTTGGACAGCACTGAGCACTAAACAGCAACAGTCAGAAAATAACACTAAGAGTTTACAAAAATGTGTGCTTTTCAGAAATCCCAGTAAAATAAGATATTGAGTCATTGACAAAAGTCTCCTTTGTTATGGCAACCCCAGGTCCTTGTATGCTAATGGAAGCTGTTTTCCATAGCGATGAGGTGCACAGGTGTCATCGCAGGCAAAACTCAGAGTTGATTCCCCTTTTAGCTGAGCAAGATTCATTCCCTCTCCCTTTCTTCTCCCTCCAACCCATAGCAGCTTTCACATTCCGTAAGTACTTGCTTAATTAAGATTCTGCCTTCTGAGCTCTTGGGCTTCCCATGTGGCTCGGCGGTAAAGAATCCTCCTGCCAGTTCAGCAGGTGCAGGCGACGCGGCTCGATCCCTGGGTCGGGAAGATCCCCTGGAGAAGGGAATGGCAACCCACTCCAGTATTCTTGCCTGGGAAATCCCATGGACAGACAAATCTGGCAGGCTAGTCCATGGGGTTGTAAAAAAGTCGGACATGACTTAGCGACCAAACAACAACAATAACTACTATAGCTTCTGAATCTTTCCAGTTCTTTCTTTTCTTTCGTGAAGGAAAAACCTCATCTCTTATATATGTCCCAACAATATATGCAGCATATACTCTTTTAAAAGTTGGGATAAACCAAATTTTTAAAAATAGCAAAGTCATCACTTTGGCAGCGATCGTTTCCTACTTTACTCCTTCTGTAAATATTTAAATGAATGTTTAGATCATAGTTTTTTAAAGATACGCCAGTAGCCTCACAGAAGAGAATTCTTCTGGCAACTTGAAAATGTGCCAGTAGTAATTTATAATAAATGGATAGTAAAGATTTTACAATAAGGGCCCTGTAACAAAATATCTCAGCTGCCAATGAACGGGCAGGTGGGCAGGTGATTCTTAAACAGAATTCAACCCACCAATGCCAGCCATGGTCCAAATGAGGGGCCAGCTGTGGGTCAGGGCAGGGAAGACAGAGTTGTACAGAGACAGTTACAGTTGCGGTGAACTGAAAACCCCTCTGCTCATTTCCTCTCTGGTCCAAAGCACGCTGGAGAAGCATTGATCTTTGCCAGCCAGCCCTTAACACAGTCTGTAAGAGGAAGATGAATTAAGCTCAGCAGCATTGCGCTTGCTCCCATGGCTGCTCAAGAGGCTGGGAGGACTTTGGTGTGGGCAACAGCAAGACAGACAGTGTCTGAGGTGGGCAGGTGGGGTGATGCTGGACGGTGCTCAGAGGCCAGCAGAGGCTGGGACTCCGGGGCCTGTCCTTGTGCCCAGCAGCAGCTTCTCAGCATGGGCAGTCACCATGGGCAGGACTTCTGAACACCCTGATGCCTCTGTGCCAGCGATTAAGTGGCTGGAAGAGGTGTAGAAAACAATCAAGTTTCCTTTTGACAACAACATTTCTCTCTGAGGCCTTCCACTGGTTTAAATGATCGACCATCACTGAACAGTATCAGTCACGTCAAGCGGTCCAAGCTCACAAGACAGTCTTCATCGAGCACTCTATTCCTGCAAGCCAACACCAAATTTGGGGTCTGTAGGAAATTCTGCCACTGTTTTTTGTTTCCTTTTTATCCTTCCCTTGTGGCTCAGCTGGTAAAGAATCTGCCTGCAATGTGGGAGACCTGGGTTTAATCCCTGGGTTGGGAAGATGCCCTGGAGAAGGGAAAGGCTACCCACTCCAGTGTTCTGGCCTGGAGAATTCCATACAATTCCGATTGTATAGTCCATGGGGTTGCAAAGAGTCCGACGTGACTGAGCAACTTTCACTTTATCCTCCAAAGCCACTTTTTCAGGTTGCATATTTGTGTATGCATGTTAAAACTAAAGATGTCCGTCAAGCATGTTTCATTTGAAATGTGTGTTTGTGTCTTCGTGGATAGGGACCTGTTTTATTTTCCTTTACTGTTGTCTTCCTTCATCTGGCAAAGCCATCCATCCACCCCCAGTGATTTAGAACAGAGAGGAAATGAATATCAGGCCTTTGTTTAACAGCCGCACTACAGCTGCCATTAGGCAACTTTTACTTCCTCTCTGAGTAGCAGAGAAACTGTCTTTCCTCAACCAAAATGTCAAATGAACACAGTCCTTAAATAAGAACACGAATTTGACCTTTACCGGATGTCTTTATTCTTTAACATTCTTCGAAGATACACACTTGAAAAAGTTTAAGACTTCCTAATACCCAGCCTTGATCCTTTATCATCTGTTGTTTCCAGAGGGCCTCATATGTGAACAAAATGATTATCTCTATCATAATGGAGCACGATTATTTATTCACCTAGCAGAACAGAGGAAATCATTTTTAAACTGAAAACACAAAATGGGTTGTTTCTACCACACACTTCCTACAAAGGCAGGAATCTTCATAAATAGAACCAGACCCTCACTCCATTCTCTGCCCAGCAGAAAAATCACATGGCTTTTAGCTTTAATGGCCTTTTGGGCTTGTTGCCAAAAGAAGGTCCAAAAAAACTTTCTGGTCCCAACTTGCCCTCTCAGCCCGGTTCTTTTGTAAGCACGGAGGAGAGACGCTGGAGACCATCCAGAACCAGGCTCTGTGAAACGAAGCCCAAGGCCAAAGAACCACTCCACACAATCGAGCAGAGAGAAAAGGAGGCCCCTGATGGCAGTGAGTCAGACTGTGACCCGGCACGCTCTGGGGTGGTGGGCGTAGCTTAACGGATGGAGTGACCGTCCAGTACGTGTGTTACTGACGTTGTAGAGGCTGGCACGTGGCTGCCCAGGGGTGGCTGGGGGAGCACGTGGGCCAAGTGCGGCTGGTGGTGTGGCTGATGGTCTCGTTTGGCCTCATTGCTCTGTGTTCTCATCTGCCTCTGTCTTCTTTCTTTTTTCTTGAAAGCTTTGAGTTTTCACTTCAACATTTCACATCCCAGTCCTGAGCTGTTCCTGACAATGAAGCCAAGACCACGACATCTCTGATTCTTCACAGGCGTCTCCAAGCTACAGAATTTCAGAAGAACCTAAGTGTACTGGAGCCAAGGCCACAGGGGAATTTGAGCACAATGTCCCTCCATGCCTGGTTAGACCTTATCCTCTCCATTAGCTCGGCTTCCTCATTCTTAAGACAACTGTACCTGGGACTTCTCTGGAGTCCAGTGGGTTGAGACTTGGCCTTCCAATGCAGGGGGTGTGGGTTTGATCCCTGGTCAGGGAACTAAGACCCCACGTGCCGCAGGGTGCAGCCAAAAATTTAAAAATACTACATTATAAATCAACATTAAAAATGAAAAAAAGACAACTGTAACTAACTGTTAAAGCTGTAGCCTCTGTGATACCTGCGTATCGCATATAGGCTTTACCCTCTGAAACTTCATTCTATCTGATTCTCTCCTTTCCTTTATTCATTCAATACCTGTTTTTGTGCTACTGAGGCATGGTGAAAAACTCAAGGTTGAATCCCATTGAGAGCCTGCTTTCAAATAACTTAGTGTTACCTACCCAAGGGGATCAGAAGATGGCACAGAGGTCAGGAGTCACGATTTGCTCAAAGTGGTGAGCTGTTAGGAAGTCACCAGAAAACAGCGACTCTTCGAAGGAGGGCAGGTTTGCTTCCGCTGTGGTGATCCAACATGGCTCCCAAGAGGAGCCTGCACCTGAGGAGTCCTCGAAGGAGCCCTGGGCTGAGATCTGCAGAGGCTGAGGGTGGGCATTCCAGTCTGAGCCAAGGAAGCTTGGAGCACCATTGTCTTTCACTTTCTCCAGCCAGGTCAGCTCCTGAGGGAACTGGGAGATGCCTCAGCGATGCTGGTGGGTGTGCTCCAGGCACAATTCCCCCACCACAGCTAGGTTAAAAAAAAAAAAGTTGAAAGCTGACACAGATAGACAAAAATAAAACAAAAAATGACCTGGATTTGAGGAGCTTTAAAAAGAAAGATCTCTAAAACAAAAAAAAAAGGAGGTGCCGTGTAGTATCGGTGCCTCATTTGGCTGGGTTCTAAACCGTGCCCGGGTGCCCCTGAGCCCTGGCTTCGAGTTGCTGGAATGCTCCTTACGTCTGAGAGAGTCTCAGAAACAACAACAATAGATTCTCAGAGAGCCCTGCCCTGGAAGCCTCTGGAGAGGGAGCGTGTGTGACTGTTTTCAAAACAAAAGATGATTCCTGAGCATCAGAGAGCTGCGAATGCTGTGACAAACTCACACCTCGGGTTCCGTATGAACAAATCTCAACCTGTGACTAGAATGTTCTCACAGTTATTTAAGTTCCCCGAGTGTGTCGCATTTTCCTCCTCACCATATCATTATCGTTGAAATGTTAAGAAAAAGAAAGCTGAGTAACGCCGTCTTCTGAGTAAGTGTCAGAGAGCCAAAAATGTAACAGTCCATCGCAGGCATTTCCAAACCTTTCAAATATAAGACAACACTGTTATATCATTTTTATTGAAGGCATAAAATAAAAATTAGTATAAAATATTAAATGTTTATGAGCACAGACTCTGCTTTTAACAGTTTCTAATTTGGACAGGATGATTTAGCAATTAAATTATCTCATAATTACGCTCCTTGATACATTATAAGTTCACTAAGTTCCACCTTCAGTAATTTCATGGCAAAAGACAATGATGGTTTTAGTCTTATTTAAAATGTTAGATCTATAGTCAAGAAAAGCCTTTTTCTTCTCAGTTCGCTAGTCTCTCAACGGTGCACAATGAGACAGCGGGAAGGTTCAACCCCCTAGGGTGGGAGGTGGCAGTAGGCAGGAGGTGCTATTCCGCTGCACGGCAAGAATGGCAGGTGTACACCCTGGAATTTCTGTCTTCAGCCCAGCTTACGAAAGAGTGGATTGGGGGCAAGGTGGCATTTGTGATGGTGAGGGCTGTGAAGGTTGCAAAGGCCTTTTGTGCAGGCTTCCCAGGGCACAGGAGCAGCTGCCTGCTCACATTTATGTTACACCCATAGCAGGGTGACAACTTTCATTCAGGCCACGTGGAGCAGGGGAGTGCGCTGTCTCCCCCAGGCCATATTAGAGGGCTCCACCACTCCCTCACCTTTCTGGGACAATGCAGTCCCCAGAAAGTTTCCTTAGGTTACAGCATCTAACTAAGGCTGCGTGAACCGGTAATGAAGTTAATAAAAGTCCAGTGCAGAGAAACTGGTCAGTGGGCTTGAGCAAAAAGGCATCTGTGGGTGGCAGGGGGAGCTACAGTGTCCCAGAGCAGGGGTTTGCATTTGCACCTGACTGGCATGAGGGGGGTGTCTGTACTTCCAGGATTGGAGCTGCTCAGTACAGATGTCGGGATGGGGAAAAGGGGGCATCTTCATGGAGGGGAGAGGGTGGAGATGAGCTGATGAAGAGTGTCAGAGTGTGTGAGTGAAGACGGCACTCACTTCAGAGTCTGATGAATTAAATACTAAGAATAACAGGAACGAGGTTTCTCATTGTCTGAGAAGGGATTACAATTATGGGAAAGAAGAAAGTTAAAATCTTCATGTGTTGATGTGAACACATGGCTTTCAATAAATATAGATGTATATAGTGGAGAAGGAAATGGCAACCCACTCCAGTGTTCTTGCCTGGAGAATCCCAGGAACGGGGGAGCCTGGTGGGCTGCCGTCTATGGGGTCGCACAGAGTCGGACACAAATGAAGTGACTTAACAGCAGCAGCAGATGTATATAGAAAAAAAACAGTGTAAATACATATATGACATATTTCCTAATTCTGTCCAGCAGAAGGACCCAGAAGCAGGGACATCTCAGGAGCATTGAGCACACCTAACACTCAGATATTGGTTTCTAAATACCATTTTTTACTAAAAGAAACTGAGGCACCTTGGAGAAATGACTGATTCCATGGCTGATACAGACAAATGACAAAGCAAGCTTGGAGTTTCTTTTTGTGCCCAGAAGTAAGAAAGTGCTTAAAGAATGATGAGGACAAGTCAAAAGGACAGGAACCAGACTGAAGGAGCTCTCATTGGCCAAATCTGGTATAATTTGAGGATCAAACTAATAATTTTAGCAATGAATTATAACCCATCTAATAGAATGGGAAAGTGAGTTCACAGTGATGTAAATAAACGAATGAGTAAATTAAAATTTTGATGATGAATTGGATGTCTACATAGTCTCAAAATGCTGCTGCTGCTGCGAAGTCACTTCAGTCCGACTCTGTGCAACCCCATAGATGGCAGCCCACCAGGCTCCCTGGTCCCTGGGATTCTCCAGGCAAGAACACTGGAGTGGGTTGCCATTGCCTTCTCCAATGCATGAAAATGAAAAGTGAAAGTGAAGTCGCTCAGTTGTATCCAACTCTTAGCGACCCCATGGATTGCAGCCTACCAGGCTCCTCCATCCATGGGATTTTCCAGGCAAGAGTACTAGAGTGGGGTGCCATTGCCTTCTCCAGTCTCAAAATACCTCCCCACAAATACTTATTAATTACAAGTAGAAAAAGAGAACTTCTACAGAGGAGAAGCCTGGCAGACTCCACTTTAATCAAAGGATCAAACTAAGCATCAGTAATGGGACAAATTGAGATTGTCTGCCACCTCGTAGGATCCAACAGAAGAACACAGCATCATGTCTGTGGTATTCTTGTCACAGATATGTACTGTGAATCTAATCATGAGGAAATAGGAAACCCAAATGGAGGGAAATTACACAAAATAACTGGTCTGTAATCTTTAAAAAGTCAGTTCAGTTCAGTTCAGTTTACTCGCTCAGTCATGTCTGACTCTTTGCAGGCCCATGGACTGCAACACACCTCCCTGGCCATCACCAACTCCCGGAGTCTACCCAAACTCATGTCCATTGAGTCGGTGATGCCATCCAACCATCTCATCCTCTGTCGTCCCCTTCTCCTCCCACCTTCAATCTTTCCCAGCATCAAGGTCTTTTCCAATGAGTCAGTTCTTTGCATCAGGTGCCAAAGGATTGGAGTTTCAGCTTTAGCATCAGTCCTTTCAATGAATATTCAGGACTGATTTCCTCTAGTATGGTGGACTGGTTGGAACTCCTTGCAGTCCAAGGGACTCTCAAGAGTCTTCTCCAACACCACAGTTCAAAAGCATCAATTCTTCAGCACTCAGCTTTCTTTACAGTCCAACTCTCACATCCATATGTGACTACTGAAAAAACCATAGCTTTGACTAGGCTGACTTTTGTTGGCCAAGTAATGTCTCTGCTTTTTAATATGCTGTCTAGGTTGGTCGCAACTTTTCTTCCAAGGAGCAAGTGTCTTTTCATTTCATGGATGCAGTCACCATCTGCAGTGATTTTGGAGCCCCCCAAAATAAAGTCTGTCACTGTTTCCCCATCTATTTGCCATGAAGTGATAGGTGACAACTAAGCTCAACCTGTGATTCTAAACTGGATCCTTTTTCTATAAAAACATTATTGGGATAATTTGGAAGCCTTGATTACTGTCTGAGGGTCAGATAATAGTATTATATCAATGTTAATTTCCTGATTTTTTAGTTGAAATATATTTATGTTGGAGAACATCTTTTTTTGTAGGAATACACAATATATACTAAATATTTGGAGCATCATGTAGGTAACTTTCTCTGAAATGGTTCATGAAAAGAGTTATCTGTACCATACTTGTAATTTGTCCATAAGTTTGAGATTTTTAAAAGCAGTTAATTACTTCTGTCTTCAGTGAATATTGACTGTCCTTGTGAAATAGGTCATGGTACCCCTCATCAGGATTTGCCCAATCCTTTATTCTCAAATATACATGTTGATGAGAAGATGAAGTTTGGAAACTTTAGGAACAGTTGACTGTACAAACAATTCAATTTCTTTCCTTACAACTACAAATAGATAACAATTTTATTTGTTTATCCTATGTCTCTTGGTTTATTAAGGATTGCTACATTGCAGGAGTTTTTCAAGCTATTTTATGTCTGAATGCAGGCAACATATTACATCAAATGTAATTCTTCAGTAGATGCATTAATGGGGCTTCCCTGGTGACTCAGGTGGTAAAGAATCTGCCTGCAATGCAGAAGACCTGGGTTCAATCCCTGGGTTAGGAAGATGCCTTGGAGAAGGAATTGGTAGTTGGCTTAAAGCTCAACATTCAGTAAACTAAGATCATGGCATCTGGTCCCATCACTTCATGGCAAATAGATGTGGAAACTGTGGCTGACTTTATTTTTATGGGCTCCAAAATCACTGAGGATGGTGATTGTAGCCATGAAATTAAAAGACTCTTGCTCCTTGGAAGGAAAGTTATGACCAACCTAGACAGCATATTAAAAAGCAGAGACATTACTTTGCCAACAAAGGTCTATCTAGTCAAGGCTATGGTTTTTCCAGTAGTCATGGATGTGAGAGTTGGACTATAAAGAAAGCTGAGCGCCGAAGAATTGATGCTTTTGAACTGTGGTGTTGGAGAAGACTCTTGAGAGTCCCTTGGACTGCAAGGAGATCCAACCAGTCCATCCTAAAGGAAATCAGTCCTGGGTGTTCACTGGAGGGACTGATGTTGAAGCTGAGACTCCAATCCTTTGGCCACCTGATGAGAAGAGCTGACTCATTTGAAAAGACCTTGATGCTGGGAAAGATTGAGGGCAGGAGGAGAAGGCGACGACAGAGGATGAGATGGTTGGATGGCATCACCGACACAATGGACATGGGTTTGGGTGGACTCCGGGAGTTGGTGATGGACAGGGAGGCCTGGCATACTGCGGTTCATGGGGTCGCAAAGAGTCAGACATGACTGAGCAACTGAACTGAACTGAACTGAACCACTCCAGTATTCTTGCCTGGAGAATTACAGACAGAGGAGCCTGGTGGGCTACAGTCCATGGGGTCACAAAGAGTCGGACGTAAGTGAGCAACTAACACTTTCACTTTCAGATGCATTATAGATCTTTTTTGAAAAATGATATACTAATGATGCAAATTATTTAATTATTTAGTTCATGATTACCGTTACTAATTTCTTATCATCTTGATTTATGGAACTTTGTATAACCCTCCTTTATGGAACTTTTGTGCATGCGCCTATGAATCTGATATTCCCACATAAGTAAAAACTTTTTAGCATGCAAATTAGTTAGCCATTTGCCACCTTCTTCTTGATCTAAACTATCATTTCTCTTAAAACCACATTAGAGCAAGTATCGCCTCAAGAAAATCTTTGGGATACCACCCTCTCAGAATTTTTCCACACTTCTATTGTGGTATATAACCATTTTGTTACTCAATAAGAAAAGTAAACATTGTTTCTGTATGAATAATTAATGAAGTAACATCTTTCTCAAGTGAGACAATTTTATTTCTTTGGTATGTTTGCATTATTTCTCAGTACATTGCAGGTACTCATTTTAGGTTATTAGCATAGTTTTTAATAAAAATAATTGCAAAGATTTAAAATATGCAAGGATATATTATACAAATATTTCTTTTTTAAAAACTTTTTATTTTGTATTGGAGTAAAGCCGGTTAACAATGCTGTGATAGTTTTAGGTGGACAGCAAAGGGACTCAGCCATACAGATACATGTCTCCATTCTCCCCCAAACTACCCCCCATCCAGGCTGCCAGATAACACTGAGCAGAGTTCCATGTGCTATACAATAGGATCTTGTTGGTTATTCATTTTAAATACGGCAGTGTGTACATGTCCATTCCAAACTCCCTAACTAGTCCTTTTCCCCATTCTTCCCCCTGGCAACATAAGTTGGTTCTGTAAGTCTGAATACACATATTTTTGAGCCTTGCCTTTTGAATTCGACAGAACCTCACACAAATCCCTCCAAAACAACTTGTATAACTTTAGTTCATTTTATAATAAATTGCTACATTATATTTCATAATGTGGTTGTGCCATGATTTATTCCACCATTCTCCTCCTGACAGGGTTTAATTTAATTTCCCCCTTTTATTTTTTTGCTAAATAATGCACAAATAAATATCCTCTTATGTCCTTATGTCCTTCTATTTTTATTTCTGTGGATTAGACTCCCACGAATGGGATAAACATTTCCAGACAGCATCTTAAAAAAGGGTTGTGACAATTTATAATGTGGGCATATCCTTCAGCGCTCATCCCTACCAATATTAATAATAAAATTTGAGTTATTTATTTATTTTAGTTTTGGCTGTCCTGGGTTTTCACTGCTGCGTGGACTGTTCTCTTACTGCAGAGAACAGGGACTTCTCACTAGCTGGGGTGCACGGGCTTCTCATCTCAGTGGCTTCTCTTGCTGTGGAACTTGGGCTCTACAGCACAGGCTCAGTAGTTGAGGCACACGGGCTTAGCTGCTCCGAGGTATGTGGAATCTTCTCAGACCAGGGACTGAACCCGTGTCTCCTGCACTGGCAGGCAGATTGCTTACCACCGAGCCACCAGGGAAACCCCAATTTTGAGTTACTTAAAATTTTTCTAGTCCACTGTCTGTCAAGTCATTCACTCACTCATTCAACAAACACTTACTGAACACCTGCTATATACCAGGCACTGCTGTTGCCAGCTGTATACAGTTTTGAACAAAGCAGATCAAATGCCTCTGCTCACAGAGCTTCCATTCTAGAGGGACAGATGGCCAACCAACGTATAAATGCATGGGAGTCAGAGGGGAGGGGAAGAGAAGGGAATGGGAGTTACAGAGGCAGTGGAGGAGATAGTGCTATTTTAGACAGGGTGTGCAGGGAGGACACCGCAGAGCTGGCACTTGAGCAGAGATTTGGAGAAAGTGTGCAACCGGGTCACAGGAAGAGTGGACATCAGTGAAGACTCTGGGGCTGGTCCTTGTTCCTCCTTCCCTGGAGGAACAGCATGGGACGGGTGAGACTGGCATGGATCTCCATCACTAGAGACACCTCTGAACTCCTGGAAGCCCCCTGCAGATGTGGTACCACTGAAACTCAAAGCAGGTGTCCCCACTGGGGGTCGTGCACACTAGCGGCCACTGCATACAACAGGAGCAGCCCGAGGATACACCGGAACAGGAAGAAAGACCCCTATCCGCCCCAGTTTTCCTCCGGAGTCTCTAAGGGCAAACTGACACCTAAATACATTACAAACACATTACAAAATTACCATTTGTCTGTTGGGCTTCTCAGGTGGCTCAGTGGTAAAGAATCTGCCCACCAATGCAGGACGTGCAGGAGATGCCTGTTCGATCCCTGGGTAGGAAAGATCTCTGAAGGAGGAAATGGCAACCCATTCCAGTATTCTTGCTGAAATAATCCCATGGACAAAGGAGCCCGGTGAGCTACAGTCTATGGAGTCACAAAGACTTGGACACGACTGAGCACGCACGCGCGCGCCCACACACACACACACACTGTTGACTGTGTACTGAGCCCAGTTTGTCTTCCTAGAATTTAAAGACTATATATATACGTGTGTGTATGTGTATAAATCTAAAATCTATGACTTGTAGGTTTCCAGTGGTGATTAAGAAGGCCTTTTCAGTCCCTAGATGGTATGCATACAAATTCTATATTTTCTTGAAATTTTTAGTTTCTTTTTTGTGTTTTACTTTCAAATCTTCAGTCCATCTAGATTACGTTTTTTAATGTGATGTAAATAAGGATCCAGTGATATCTTCCTTCACACATCCATTATGCTGACACTACTTATTAAATAATCCATCTTTTTTCCACTGAAATGAAACCTTGTAGTCTATTATATTTTTGTACTTGCTGAGATCTAAGTTTTGCTTCTCTCTTTGGTTCCCCTGATCTCTTTGTCTCTTTCTGAAGCCACACTGACTTGATTGCAGAGCTTAGATCACGACCCATTATTTTGTGAGGAAGTGTACTCATTGTTCTTTTCCGTAACTTTCTTAGCTATTCTGGGGGCACTTACTCTTCCATTTAAGCTTTGATATCATTCCATCCAATTTGGAAACAACTCATTGAGATTTTAATTGCAATTAGATTACTTTTATATATTAATTTAGGAGAATTGACTTTTTATGGCAGTAAGTCTTCTAATCCAAAAAGAATATTTGTTCAACTCTTGTCTTCTATCATCCAATATGTGCCTTTGGTTTTCTCCTTTTAGAGACTGCACATTTTTTTGTGAAATACTATTTGTGGATTTTGTTACCATTGTGAACGAAATATATTTTCCAGTTTCCACTTCTGGGTGCTTGTGGCAGTGATCTGGCCAGAAGCACATGGAATATGGAGCAGCGTACTGAAAATATTTGACAAGAAAGTACAAATATCGTATATTAATGCAAGTATGAGGAATCTAGACAAATGGTACAGATGAATCTATTTTCAAGGCAGGAATAGAGACTCAGACATAGGGAGCAGACATGTGGACACAGCGGGAGAAAGGAAGGGTGGGACGAATTGGGAGATCAGGACTGATGTATATACACTACCATGGGCGTCTCTGGCGTCTCCTGCATTGCCGGTGGGTTCTTTACCACTAGCGCCACCTGGGAAGCCCTGGAAAATAGCTAGCTCGTGGGAACTTGCTATAAAGCACAGGACGCTCAGCTCCGTGCTCTGTAATGACCTAGGTGGATGGGTGGCGGGGCGGGGGGCGGATGTGGGAGGGAGGTCCAAGAGGAAGGGGATATATGTGTGCATATGGCTGGTTCACTTCATTGTATAGGAGAAACCAACACAACATCGTAGAGAAATTATATTCCAATTAAAATATTTAGAATAGAGAAAAGAAAGTATACATAAAAGTATGGGTATAAGTAAGGGAAGCCAATGAGTGAGTGGAGAAGCACGCCACGGTGAGCCAAAGCAGGCAGGAGGGCTGCAAGGGAGCTGCTTACAGAACCTGGAGGGAAAGCTACAGCTTCCCCAGGACAGGCTAGCTGGAGAGGAGCCTTTGGTAGAGGAGCAGCCATCTCCCATCCACAGACGGCAGAAAGACACCCTATCTCTCCCTCCTGCTGTCCTCTGACCTCCTACCAGTGTTCCCACGTGCTGAACCCAGCTGGAATCCAGAGGACAAGGAAGTCCACGCATGTGAGCAGAGCCAGGCAGGAGGCGAGGGCAGCGGATCAGGAGGGCGGATGGAGGGAATCCAGACAATGCTCACACTGAGAAGAGAGGAAAGCTGCTGCGCGTTGTGCCTTCATCTTGTATGAGGGCACCTTACATATTATTATTCTAGTAACAACAAAAAAAATCTTTTTGGGTTTTCTGGGTATAAGGTTGTAACATTATTAAAAACAGGTAGTTGTCTCTTCTTTTCCAATGCTTATATCTGTTATTCAATTTTCTTGTTGCATTACTTTGCTAGGGTTGCCAAAGCAAAGGATTATAGAGTGGCTTAAAAGCAGAATGCATTGTCTCACAGTTCGGAAAGCAAGGTGGATTCAGGGCTGGGTCCTTCTGAGTTGGGGGGCAGAATCGTTTTCGTGCCTCTCCCCAAGCTTCCGGTGACTGGCTGGCAATCCTGGGTGTTCCTTCGTTTGTAGAAGCGTCACCCCAATCTCTGCCATTCTTCCTGAGTGCATGTTGTTCAGTCACTGAGTTGTGTCTGGCTCTTTGTGACCCCATGGACTGTAGCATGTCGGGTTCCTCTCTCCCCTGCTATCTCCTGGAGCTTGCTCAAATTCATATCCATTGAGTTGGTGATGCCATCCAACCATCTCATCCTCTATCGTCCCCTTCTCCTCCTGCCCTCAATCTTTTCCAGCATCAGAGAATTTTCCAATGAGTTGGCTCTTCACATCAGGTGGCCAAATTATTGGAACTTCAGCGTCAGCATCAGTCTTCCCAATGAATATTTAGGGTTGATTTTCCTTAGGATTGACTGGTTTGATCTCTTTGCAGTCCAAGGGACTCTCAAGAGTCTTCTCCAGCACTACAGTTCGAAAGCATCACTTCTTTAGTGCTCAGCCTTCTTTATGATCCAACTCTCATATCTGTACATGACTACTGGAAAAACCATAGCCTTGACTACATGGACTTTTGTTGGCAAAGTGATGTCTCTGCACTAAGTTTGTAATAGCTTTCTTTCCAAGGAGCAAGTGTTTTTGAATTTCATGGCTGCAGTCACCATCCGCTGTGATTTTTAGAGACTCCCCACACCTCCACACACACAAAATCTGTCCTGAGTACATGTGTGTGTCCAAATTTCTCCTTCTTATAAGGACATTGGTAGTAGTGGATTAGGGCCCAATCCTAATGACCTCCTTTTAACTTGATCATCTGCAAAGATCCTATTTCCAAATAAGATGGGACTCACAGGAACTTCAGGTTAGGGCTTCAGCATTTTTTCAGTGGAAACACAATTCAACCCATAATACTTGTATTGCTTCTGCTAAAACTTTAAGGACAATAATTAATAATAACAGCAATGGCAGGCATCACTGTCTAATTTCTAATTTAACTGATATTATTTAATATATTCCTCTTATAGAATATATCTGCTATTGATTTTTATTAAATGATCTTTATTAATTTAGTAAATAATCATTTAGTAAACAAGTAAGTAATGTAGTTATTAAGTTATTTACTTCTCTATCCATTTTACTTAAAAATTTTATTAGGGATAAAGTTACCACTGTATTTTATCAATTGCCTTTCTAGCATCTGTTGATTTGATCAAATGATTTTACTCCTTTAATTTACTAATGCAATGGGTTGTGTTGATAATTGTAGAGTTGCTGAACCTGTTTTGCCTTCTTATGAAAAGTTTTTTAATAAAAATATCAAAATATTCTTTTGCTACATTGATGGATTCTAAAAAATTCTATTTAGACCTTTTACATTGATTTTCATAAGTTAAATCAGACTATAATTGTTTTTGATAATTTTTTGGTCAGATTTTGGTATTAAAGACATGCAAATTATATAAATTTAATTAGGAAGATTTCTTTATTTCTGGCCAAGAATACTTTACATAATATTGGATTTATTTATCTGATCTTTAAAAGTTAGACAGAGTTCAGCTGTGAAACTATCTTGCTTTGTATGTTTCTTAATATAGCTTTAAGTAGCTTTGCAATTTCTTCTGTGGTAACTGGTCTATTCAGAGTTTCTATTTTTTTATTGGACCAATTTAGGTAATTTATACTTAATTTTTTCACTCTCCATTTTCAAAGTATTTGCCATAGTATTACATGTTATATTTCCTCATTTTTTTTATAAGTTCTCTTTTACCTGTGATTCAATTTCTATTCTCATTTTTAATTGTGTATATTTTCCTTAATCACACTTTTTTTAGTGTTCTTTCGAAAGAAACAGCATTTGGATTAATTTATCCTTCTACTATCTTGGTTGCTATGGTTTTCTATTTCATTAACTGTCTTTTAAATTAATAAATTTCCACTTTCTTTCTTTTCATTTATTTTATAGTTCCCTTTCTACTTTCTGGTTTCTTTCTATTATTCTTTCCTTATTTTTCATCTTTGATAACTAAACACTTAAATCTATAGATTTTTTAAGGCATTTCAATGTGTATTATAGATTTTTAGAATAAAGTGTTTCTTCATTGTCTTCTAAGTGGTTTGCTATTTCCCTTTAATTTTCTGTTTGACCTAAAGGTTAGCTAAGACTGTGGTTCTTAATTTGCAAGATTTTTGGTTAATGTTTAATTATTTATATATTTTTTGTATTTAATATAATAATATAATCTTTAAATATCTACATTTTGATCCATCTGTGTCTGTGCTTACTTTTGATTTTTCATTATTGTTTTGTCTTTTTCCTTTATGAAATTTTCTTGTTTAGCCAAGTAGCTATTTGGTTCTTTTTTCCCTAGCTAATATGGAATTTTAACTAAAGATTTCTATTCAATTAATGGTTATTGGATTTTCCCAAGAACTCTTAAACAGAAACATATTTCTAAATTATTATTTTAATCAACATACTAAGTACTTTCCTCACCAGGATGCAGTAGCTAGATGTTCCACGTGGTGTAGAATAATGATACTTAGAGAAGGTATTCTTGTTTTATTCCTAATTTCAGTCCTTATTTAGATATTAATTTTGTATTCTATTATGTATTCCATTTCATTTTAAAAGTTTTATTTTATAGCTGTTTTTTATTTTATAGCTATTTTCTAAGAGTTTTTCCTTTTCATTTAAATCTAGAATAAATCTGAAATTTTGTAGTCTGTCTTGATGTCACCTAAGATGATCACTAGATTTTTTTTCTTGATCTTTCAATGTAATAGTTTACATTACTACATTTCTCAATGCTGAAGGATCTTTGCATCCTTAATCTGTTTTACACCCTGTTGTAATTGATTTGCTAAAATTTTCTTTTGGATTGTTGCATTTGCATTTAAAAGCAAATGACCCATAGTTTTTCTATCTTGATCTACCCTGTCTGATTTTGATATCAGGGACACATTAGTCATTTTAAAAGTTTTTGAAAGATATTTCAAATGTGTTTTTGCCAAAAAAAAAAAAAAAGAACTATATCTTAATTCTATTGAAAAGTGTCAGTCATGCTAATAAAGTCTTGAAAAGGAAGGATTCCATGGTCCATGAAGTCTGGTAAGTGTTCAGTTAAGCTGAGTTGCTCACTTGTGTCCAACTGTTTTTGAACCCCTGGACTACAGCACTAGGCCTCCCTGTCCATCACCAGCTTCCAGAGCCTGCTCAAACTCATGTCCATCAAGTCCGTGATGCCATCCAACCATCTCATGCTCTGTAATCCCCTTCTCTTCCTGCCTTCAATCTTTCCCAGCATCAGGGTCTTTTCCAATGAGTCAGTTCTTCACATCCGGTGGCCAAAGGATTGGAGCTTCAGCTTCAGCATCGGTCCATCCAATGAATATTCAAGACTGATTTCCTTTAGGATTGACCGCTTTGATCCCCTTGCAGTCCAAGGGACTCTCAAGAGTCTTCTCCAACACCATAGTTCAAAAGCATCAGTTCTTCGGTGCTCAGATTTCTTTATACTTCAACTCTAACATCCATACATGGCTACTGGAAAAACCACAGCTTTGACTGGATGGACCTTTGTTGGCAAAGTAATGTCTCTGCTTTTTAATATGCTGTCTAGGTTGGTCATAGCTTTTCTTCCAAGGAGCAAGTGTCTTTTTTTTTTTTTCATCACTTATTTATTATTTTACTTTACAATATTGTGTTGGTTTTGCCACACACTGGTAAGTGTCTTTTAATTTCATGGGAAGTGTACCCCTCTGTTGGAGTTTCACAATACACCAAGTACAAAGGCTCTGAACATTCCTGCACAGAAGATGTTTATTTCTTCAACCCAGGCTTTAACAAACTAATTTGAGCACAGGACACTTTATCTGTTAAAACATCTTACAGGATATCTTTGAAGAGATATCAGCTTTAGAAATGCCATTTTAGGCACAAAGATGTTTCTTATAAATTATATATAACAGAAAAGATTAGGAAACAACCTAAACAATAGTGGAATGTGTAGGTAAATTATAACGGAACAGAACATAGGCAGTCACAGACTGCTGTGTACAGAGTTTTTATAAAGGCATTCATTTTCATGTTAAATGAAAAATCAGGATTAAAAATAAACTATGTGTTCACATATACACTAAAAGAAATTAAAAACAGAAAATGATTGGGAATAAGTTCACCAAGATTCAAAGAGTCATTTTGAATGGTGGTTGTTTTGTTCATTTGTTTTTCTTTTCTTCTTTCTGTTTCTATAAGCATGTATCGCTTCCATATTTGGGGGAGAATGATAACACCAAAGGGGCTTCCCAGATGATACTAGTGGAAAAGAAAGGGCCTGCAAATGCAGGAGATGCAGGTTTGATTCCTGGGTCGAGAAGATCCCTTAGAGAAGGGCATCGCAACCCAATCGAGTATTCTTGCCTGGAAAGTCCAATGGACAGAGGAGCCTGGCAGCCTATAGTCCATAGAGTCGCACAGAGTTGGACATGATTGAAGTGGCTTAGTATGCACAAATGCTCAGTAATACCAAAATAATAAAAGCCTCCAATTTTTACCTGAAGGGAGAGGGAAGGTCAGATTTGTTGGCAGAGGAAGGAATGTCAGAGAAGGTGCTGGGTGCCCTGGTGCTCTTTCTCACCTCCTGCCTGTGAGAGGGCTTCCTAGGGCTGGCTATGTCCCTGATGTGGATTTAAGTGTGAGTAGCCTCTCTTATGGCAACGCCAGGCTCTAACTTAGCAAACGGGTTGCTAAGCATGTGTTCCACCCCCACCCTCACTCTCTTTCCACCCCATTTTTGTACTGACTGTATGAGACTCTTGTCCATTTGACCACAGCCTCCCCAAGGCTACGGACAGGGTCTGATGGACCTCTGAGTCCTTCTGGCAATGAGCACAGGGCTTTATGAAGGACACACATGGGCACTTGTTTGTTCATATTCTAGAATAAGTGGTGACATTCTTCTTAGACTCCACACCCCCGAGTCAATCCTGTTCAGCAGAGTTAAGAAGGAAGCAGAAGGATTCTATGGCTCCGGAGGAACAAGGATTAGAGACACCAGCAGCTCCATGGGGTCACTGAGGCCATTGCAGCCTCTCTCCCTCCAAATCCAGCTTCTCTATTCTTGGACCCTTGAAGTAGACACTTTCTAATCTACATTATGGGCCTCCCTGGTGGCTCAGTCAGTAAAGAATCCGCCTGCAATGGGGAAGACCTGGTCTGATCCAGGGTTGGGAAGATCCCCTGGAGGAGGGCATGGTAACCCACTCTAGTATTCTTGCCTGGAGAATCCCCAGGAACAGAGAAGCCTGGTGGGCTACAGTCCATGGGGTCACAGAGAGTCAGACGTGACTGAGTGACTAAGCATGCATTCTACATTATGGAATTTTAATTGATTACCCACAAGTATTACCCAGTCTCAGAGTAACAGTGAAAGTTTGTATACTGGACAATCACCCAATAATGGACTTTTTTCATTACAGAAAGAATGGGAGTATCTAGTAACAGCTCCAACTCTTGATATGTTTATTAATGGGATTCTGATCCTGACTAATTCCATGAAGGTTTACATAATTCTTGACCTCTTCTAACACAGAACATTTCACTATGTGATTTTTGAAGGCTAAAGATACAGAATCTCCTATAAGGCCTGAGTTCACACAAAGATCAAGAGATAATTTTTCAAGGAGCAATTTCTTTCCTGTTTTTAAAATTCACATGTGCAGTCCAAATCTATTCAAGCACTACCTCACTCTGTATTATTTTTAATTTTATTTATTTTTATTTATTTTCGGCTGTGCTGGATCTTCGTTGCTGTGTAGGCTTTTATCTAGTTTCAGCAAATGGAGACTACTCTCCAGTTGCAGTGGGAGGGCCTCTCATTGCGGTGGCTTCTCTTGCTGCAGAGCAGGGCTTTAGGGCACATGGGCTTCAGCACCGTGGCACGTGGGCTCAGTAATTGCGGTTCCTGGGCTCTAGAGCACAGGCTCAATAGTTGTGGTGCAGGGGCTTAATTGCATGTGAGATCTTCCTGGCTCAGGGATTGAACCCATGTCTCCTGCATTGGCAGGCGGATTCTCTACCACTGAGCCAGCAGGGAAACCCTCTGTATTATTTTTACTTTCTGTATCAGATTAAGACAAAACCTAGTTTTCCTAAGATTTTAACATAGTTTTGACAAACGACAACTTAATCCTAAGAACAGTGTGACTCTCACAGACTGAGCTCTTCCTTGGGGACACGCACCAGGTGAATGCTCCCTCATTTCATCCTCAGAACCCCAGGTGGTGGGTTCTGCTATTTCAGGTGAGCAGACTGAGGCTCAGGGGGGTTAAGTCACTGCATGATATGGCACATCTCCTGAGTATGCACTAGATCAGAGGTTTTCAGGCACCTGTCCGACTTCCTCCAAAACCAGACCATTTTTTGTAACTGTTTCGCGGGAAAAGTGGAATTAGCATATGAAATAGACAATAATTTTACATTGTGGTAGTAAGAGGAGGAAAGCTTTAACTGCCTACACCCTGAGTAGCACCAGGCACCGTTCTAAACATCTAAGTCAGAGATGAATTCATTATGTTTGAAAAAAAAAAAAAAAAACCCATGGGGGCAGAGGTAGGGACCATGAATGTCTCTGGCTTAGAAGTGAAGCAGTGAGAAGTTAGACAACTTGCCCAAGGCCATGCCTCTAGCAGGAGCTGGGCAGGGCTGGGGTCCCGGGAGTCTGGCTCCAGATCTGGGGAAGAAGTGCTCCTTTCCTCTGCGTGAGAGCAGCAGAAGCCCTGGGACTCTCTTCTTAGCTGTTGGTCATCTTCATTAAAGCTGATTAATCCAACACTTGCTCTGCCATCCTCAGCTTGAAGAAATTTTTGGATTACCGTTGGAAATTGGCAAGACATATCTGTTCTGGCCTCCTTTCTATTGAACGTGTATCTTCAAGCACCCTTGGGGGTAAGAAGCAGTGGGAGGGATCTGGCTCTTAACTCAGGATTTGTCAAATCTGCATGTCATTTTGGTATAAACGGGGCTTTGGGCTGACTTCTTGATTTAATCAGACATCTATATCCGTGTGTGTGTGTCTGTGTGTACAAAGACTTCTCTTCAGATTTCTTTGAATCCAGGAAATAACAAGATGCTAGGGAGGGAAAGGAAAGTTCTGTACTTCAGAACTTCACATTCTGGGGCACCAGCTGTCTTAGAACCACATTAGTGACTCTTGTGAAGTGCTCTTTTCCCAAGAGACCGCTATCATCAGAAGAGCACCTCAAGTTAACATTTTCCGAGAGCATCCCATCCTCTTCGTATTTATTATTTGGCTTCAAATTACCTCAGTCAATAACATTACCATTGTTGGTTCGCACCTTTCAGAAAATTTGTGTGCATTAAACACTTTGGCAATATTTATTTATTCTGCCATCTGTCTCACTATCTACACATTCTCAACAGTCTGGCCTAGAAAGCGCCCAAAATCACCTGAGCATCATAAAATTAGTGCATGGCTGTCAGAGCAACGCGTGGAGAACACAGCTGCTGTCCTGCTGCCTGATTTAATGAGGTTCCGAAAGTATGTGGACAAGGATGCTTTCCCTTGGTTACCATGGAAACAGGACAGGCGCTCGGAGCAAGTGTCAGCAGCATCGAAATCAAGATGAATCAGCTGATGGCTCGTCCGTCATCTGGGGGAGGCGGTGACCACACCGGGGTGGCTCCAGTGTGCACGTAATCTCGCCCTCCTGTTCCTTCCTTCAGACAAACTCTGAGACAGACACCCAAACTCCACCCCGACGTTTTCCTGAGCATACCGTGTTGCCATATAAGCTTTGTGAGTCTGAAGGGACTTACACTTTGAGAATTACAAAATTAGAAATGCCTAGAGTACTTCTGTTCTTTCAGATCCTAATTAATTGGCGAGCTGTTGTTTTATCTGAGATGAAATAAACAATCGACCCCCACACTTCCTTTCCTCCAGCACGGGTTTGCTTTATTCAAAGTCAAACGCACCTCAGGAGGAAACTTTTTATTTTAATGAAGAGACTAGGATAGCCAGAGCTTCTAGCTAAATCACCATTCCTAGGGTCTAAGCCTTTTCACACAAAGTCGATTTTCATCCTAAATTATGTTGTCACTAGGGAAGTGGCAGAATTTATAAATTTTAGTATTAGCTCCGCGAGTCACTAAAGTTTCTAAAGTATTCTTGAATGACTTGTAAAGAAGAGAAAATTGAATATAAAATAATTCTCTACAATTCATTCTATCTTTATGGAATAGTTTTCAGGTGAGAAGGTATGAACGAAGAACACAGATGAGCTGAAACACTGCTGGAGAACTAAGAAAAGGCTTGAACACCATTCTTCAGAAAGTTCCAATTTGGCACCAGAAACTTGAAGCAGAATAACGTTTGGTAAATATAGATCTCTGCCGACTTTTGCAAAGAGGAGGAATCTTTAACTTCTTGGCTTCATCTTCTTAAGATTTTTCTTCCTCTTTGTACAGGGTCAAATAGAATTCATTAGCCAATTAGCTCAGAGAAAATAAGGCCGCGTATGTGCTATTTCATGTAGAAAAAGAGCAAAGTGTTCAATTTTTCTGCTTTTCGGCTGAACTGACAGATATTCTTTGTTCTCTAGGAATGTGATGATTTAGGGTAAAATTCTGGTTTCTGAATAATTCAGATAATTGCCTCAACCCCACACTTTGCTGGAGTTGGAGAGACTTGACTTCAAAAGGCAGGTGATCAAATTAAAATCACGTTTTGATGAACCTTATTTTAAGCTGTTTTCGAAAGAAAAAAAGATATTCACTGCTTAATTAAACATCTCTATGTATTTTGAAAACATAGATGAACCACACTGAATGTTATTAGTGTAATGTTAAGTGGTGAGCAGTAAAAATTTTCTTTTGAAAACGGTATGCTTGATATGTTAGACTTTGTTCCGTAAGAGTCGTCTAATCAGACATTTTTTGTCAAGCAGATGTTACAGTTGAGATGTTCCAGGAGACAACACTTTCATCCCGAGCCTTAGCAGTTGTATGCACAAAGCGATGCTTGTTACGTGACTCTGTGGCTGCCAGTCTGTGTCATGCCACCCTGCGCCATGGTCCTGAAGAGCCTGAGGGCTGGTTATACCAAGCATTTCTTGGGTGTCACTGACATAAGAGCATCTAATGTGCACATGAAAAGAAATTTAAAAGAGTTCATTTAAAGTAATGGTACGGCTGTCAAATTTGCCTCCTGTGGTACAGTAAGAGCTTCATCTTGGTATTATGACGCAATTGCTTACTTTGTGGACATCTTCCCACGCCCTTGGGTAATGCTCCTAACTTAGACCAGCGATGTGAGCACAGAAGTCTTTTCCTGGCGGGTCCATGATTCAAGCTGCATCGTCTGCACGCCTCACCCTAAGTGAGCCAGGCTTGCTGCCTGGGGGGCGTGTATCCCTGCAGGTGCAGGTCGGGACGAAGCCCGAGAGGGTGGAAGAAAGGGACGGGTGTCCGTGGTGCCCACGCACAGGCCCCACCTTGGACGGCCCCAACTCCGCACCAGCGCCCGGTTGGGCTGCTCACTGGTGCTGTCACACCCTGAGTGAGTTGGAGCCTGGACCTGGTGGTGCCAAACTCAGCTGGGCTTCAGTGCTGACCTTTTTGGGGGCAGCTCCCCCTGCAATGCTCAGTTAAGACCACTTTGCTTCTTAGCCCCCTCCTCAACTGTCTGCACAACTCTTCCAGGGTGGCCCCTCCTCTCCGCAGGTGAACTTGCTCGCCAGTTGGACAGAGAAAACAGAAGCCCTCAAACCAGCCTGACCTCGTCCATCCTCTCCTCGTTTTCACCTGTTTCAATAATAATACCAACAACAGATAATGCTTATGGGCTGCTCACCATGAAGTCTCTCCATGTGTTACTTTACTGAACCCTCATGATAACCTGATGATGAAGGCACCAGTACCACCCCCACATCACAGGCAAAGAGCCTGAGGGACACAGAGGGTGAGACCCTTGCCCAAGGCCACGCACACAGTATGTGGCAGAACCAGCGTGTGACCACTGTTTAACCATGAAGCTCAGATGCAGAGTTGGAGCTTCATCTCTGGCCCTGGATCCTATCCCATCCCCGCTTCTGAGGGACTCACTCCGAAGACTGTTTCTGCCTCTTCCTGGGTCATCGGTCTTTCTTCTTATTGGCCGCTTCCTTGAGTCTTGCTCGAGTCTTCCACCCGTCAACTCATTGTTTAAAACTCCTGGATCCCTCCTCTGTCTATTGTCTTCTCTTCCCATCCTTCCCTTTCCTTCCCTCCCCTTCTCTCTCTCTCTCATTTTCTCCTCTTCCAAACCAGCCTTCGTACAAGTCACGAGCACTCACGGAGCCCATTTCCCCACCTCCACCGATTAAGCCCAAGACAAACTGGCATGTGCTTCCTATAGAAATGGTGACCAACAAGGAGCTACTACATGGCACAGGGAACGATACTCAATATTTTTTAATTACTGTAAGGGGAAAACGAACTTCCCTGGTGGCTCAGCGGTAAAGAATCTGCCTGCAATGCAGGAGACATAGGAGACACGGGTTTGGTCCCTGGGTCGGGAAGATCTCCTGGAGGAGGGCATGGCAACCTGCTCCAGTATTGTTGCCTGGGAAATCCCATGGGCAGAGGAGACTGGTGGGTCGCAAAGTGTCGGACATGACTGAAGCGACTTAGCACTCATGCATAAGGGAAAATAACCTGAGAAAATAGATAATATATGTATGTATAACTGAATCACTTGCTGTACACCTGAAACTAACACAACACTGTAAGTGAACTATACTTCAATTAAAAAAAAATGTTCCTTGGGTTGCCAATGGCCTTCACTGGGTTGTTCAGTCCTTTCCTTGACACATAATTGGTTTTAAGTAAATGTTTGTATGGGCTTCCCAGGTGGTGCTAATGGTAACAGGATACACCTGCAATGCAGGAGACACAGCAGATGTGGGTTCGATCCCTAGGTTGGGAAGATCCCCCGGAGAAGGGTATGGCAACCCACTCTAGTCTTCTTGCCTGGAGAATCCGATGGACAGAGGAGCCTACAGTTCATAGGGTCTCAAAGAGTTGGACATGACCAAAGTGACTTAGCATGCACGCGCAAATGTTTGTATAAAATAAATGAAGAAATGGATAAACAAGTGAACATATAAAATCTTGTAAGAAAAACTCAGCTGACTTCTCCCTACTCTGTTCCCCATCATTCTAACCAGCTTACTTTTGGAGATCCCCTGAATCAGCACACACTCTTGGCACAACTTCTCAACCTGAGGACCTGGGACCACCTGCTTGGGAATTTCATGCCCATCCCTGTCCCCCAAAACCTGCTAAGATGCTCTGGGTGGGGTCCATGTGCACGCCATGAACACACACTGGAGGCGGCTTTTAGGCACATGGCAGCTGGAGGGCGGGTGATCCCTTGTCTGCCCTTCCGTCAATCTTCATGTTTCAGTGCTCCCCTTATAAACAGAAGATTTAAGACTATAAGAAGGAATTGTGCCTTTGGAAACATTCACAGATACAAAGGAAAACTAAGCGTTATCTCTGGCATGCAATAGCGCTCCTGGAATTTCATCAGCCCTTGCCTTTTGCTTATGACACTTACCCTTTTCATCAAGGCTGTTATTAAAGGTTGCCACAACAGAACACTAGCAGGAGCAGTCAAGGCTCAGACTTTTGCTCCCATCAGCTTCTGCCTGGGAGCTGACATCTTGGAGACTGATGATCTATTTTCTCTGCTCCCACTTTTTGGAACAAGAAAGTCTTATTTAGAAGGCAGAATTGCTTCCCAGGCAAATGCAGATCAGGGCATACTTTCCCCTTATGTGAAAACGCTCAGTGTTTCGCCTTCTGTGTAATTAATCACTCTGCTCTTCCTGCTCGTATGTTAGTTTGCCATTTACGCCACACGCTGTGCGTACTTTAGCACATTTGACGACAATGCAGAGAAGTGGGCAGGGCCTTCGAGGCCCCGTTCCTTCCACAGATGCCCAACAGGTGCCTGCTACGTGCCCAGCCCCAGTCTTGGTAACTTGGATGCCACTCTCAGATACCTTGCAGGCTAACAGAGGAAATAAGTCATGGATGCAGCATCTGGTTCAACCAAAAGGTGCCAGGGGCTTTGAAACCAGCTTGTACTAAAAGCCCTGAATGCAAGAACTGGCTCCCTCATTTGGATCTCGGTGCTGAGTACAGGGTCTGGCAGCAGACAACGCTCACTGAACAGGGTTAAATGAACAAGACAGATCAAGCACTTTGGAAATTCAGAGTTAGGTTGGGATAGGGGAGTGGATCACGGCCTACCTGGGGTGGGCCTGTGGATAGGGTTTCCTGAAGAAGGGGATGCGTGGGCCAGCAGCTCTCACAATCCTAGGAGTTCATTGGATCTCTTTGCTTAAACCTTTACAGATTAAATGTAAATTCGTAGTATCCTTGGAAAGACAAGTGTCTTTCTTCAAATGTCAACCTGCATATCTTATAGCTTGTATTTGGGTGAAAGGCTTTCTCCACCCCAGTGCCCACCTGCATTCAAGAGTCTTTTGGTATTGATTTCAAAGGCTCTTCTCCTTTTTTGTTTTTGTTTGTTTTTATTTATCTTCTCATAAGAAACTGGGAAAGCAGTCTCACTATAAACAACTTGGAAAGTAGAGAAACATTGGAAGAGTTTGAGAGAAATCATCCATAATCCTGGTAACCTAGAGGCAACTATGATTATTCTTTTTGGCATATTTCTTTACAGCATTCCTGTATGTATGTATTTTTAACATTGTTAAGCACTATTAAAAACAGCTTAGAGTCCTTTCCACCATCATTAAAAACTCTTAACTTTTTAAAAATACTATGGAATGTGATAGTGTTTCATTCTGCAATGACTTAAATTTTCTTCATGTTTGATATTTTGACTGTTAGATTTTATGTTAATATAAATAGAGCTGAAATGAAATATTTATAAAGCATTGTCCACATTTTTAGTTATTTGCTTGGAGTCAGTCAGTCAGTTCAGTCGCTCAGTCATGTCCGACTCTTTGTGACCCCGTGAATTGCAGCATGCCAGGGCTCCCTGTCCATCACCAACTCCCAGAGTTCACTCAGACTCACGTCCATCGAGTCAATGATGCCATCCAGCCATCTCATCCTCTGTCTTCCCCTTCTCCTCCTGACCCCAATCCCTCCCAGCATCAGAGTCTTTTCCAATGAGTCAACTCGTCACATGAGGTGGCCAGCGTACTGGAGTTTCAGCTTCAGCATCATCCCCTCCAAAGAAATTCTAGGGCTGATCTCCTTCAGAATGGACTGGTTGGATCTCCTTGCAGTCCAAGGGACTCTCAAGAGTCTTCTCCAACATCACAGTTCAAAAGCATCAGTTCTTCGGTGCTCAGCTTTCTTCACAGTCCAACTCTCACATCCATACATGACCACAGGAAAAACCATAGCCTTGACTAGATGGACTTTTGTTGGCAAAGTAATGTCTCTGTTTTTCAATATGCTATCTAGGTTGGTCATAACTTTTCTTCCAAGGAGTAAGCATCTTTTAATTTCATGGCTGCAGTCACCATCTGCAGTGATTTTGGAGCCCAAAAAAATAAAGATCCCTGCATCTATTGGAATGGTGAAATTTAATGGAAGCAACGGAAACAAATAAAGATCCTAATTAGGGGACTTCCTTGGTGGCCCAGTGGCTAAGACTCCAGCACACCACAACTAAAGATCCTGCATGCTGCAGGGAAGATCAAAGATTGTGCACGCCACGACTAAGACCCAGCACAGCCTCTCTCTCTCTCTTTAAATATATAAATAACATTATAAATATATACACATATCTTAATTAGGTACATATTGCCAAATTGCTTTCTGGAAAGTTTCCCCTAGTGTTTCCTGCTCCCATAGGGTTTGAGAGTGCTTTCAACATTCTGGTTCACTTCAGGTTTTCCCATTATATACTACTCCAGAACAAACTATTCTAAAAGTAAGCAACTTAAAGTTACAGCCGTTTTATTCTCTGACAATTGTGTGGGTCAAGAATCCAGGCAGGGCTCAGCCAGTTGGTTCTTCTGCTCCTTATGGTCCCCGCTGGATCATCACTTCTGAGAGGCTCTTGGAAACTTTTATGTCTAAGCGATTGTATTAGAACAGCAATAAAAAAAAAAAAATGTAATCTCAAAAGATAAATAAAATATTCTTAAAATGGGGGAAATAAGTCTACTTTTTTGGACTGGGGTTTCTTGGTGGTGTTAAGCTGGCATTTGGTCTTGTCTGGAGGGTCCAAGAAGGCTTCCCGACATGGTGTGCACCCTGGCAGGGGTGGCTGGAAGGCTGGGCTTTGTCAGATCCTTCACTGTCTTCACGTGGTCTCAGGGCCTCCCCCCCAGGTCTCTCCAGCAGAGCAGTCAGACCTCTTATAGGGTGGCTCAGGGCACCACAGGTGAGCCAGGGTTCTCAGAGACAGGAAGTGGAAGCCGCCAGTGTCCTAAGGCACAGCATCACTTCTGTCATAATCTGCTGTCAAAGCTGTCATAGAGCCCATCCAGGTTCAAGGAGAGGGCTCTGAGACATCATTTCTCAATAGTAGGAGTGTCAAAAAATTTGTGGCCACCTCTAATTCAACAAGTTGGACATGACTGAAGCAGCTATATCATCACTGAGTATTATTATAAGAAATATTTATTTGCTTACTAATTTGAAAGACCAGATATGGTAAACCAGTGTTGCTTTCATTTTAATTTATTCCAATCTTTAATTTTCCATATGTTTACTGCCGTGTGAATTTTCCTACCTGTGAACTGTTTGGTCTTGCCCTTGGGTCTCTCCTAGCTTCACTACTTAACAACTTAGAGATGTTGGGTGGGTGTCTTAAATTCTGTGAGCCTCCACTTCTTCTCCATCTGTAGAATGGGGAGTAATAATATTATCTACCTGAAAATCTGCAAGAGTTTCTGTGAAGCTTAAATGAGAGAATCTCAAGTGTCTAACCCATGTCTGACTCATCATATGCACTCAGTACTCACTGGTGACTACTACTTGTTCAGAATCTTGTCGTAATACTCAGGGGCCAGCTTAGGGAAGTGCATATGGAGATAATGCAGGGGCTTTGGGTTGCAGGGGGGAACCTCAGGCAAAGGAAAAGCCAAGCATCCTCTGTGTGCTGATTGATGCCAGTTTACAGCCTCAGTTCCCTGGCACCTCTGCCCGAGGGCAGGGAGCTGACGGCTTGTGAGTGGGCATAGTGCCATCCTACGAGATGGGAATGAGAACAGGCAGCCAGGGGAACATGTAAGTGTCCTGCTGTGTTTGTTAAACAAACCATTCCCAGCTGGGGAGCTCTAAAACAGCTGTCAATCCTGGTCTTACAAACCCTGGTAACAGGAGACGTGCAATCATTAATCCAGTTCTGGAAAGAATTACCTTTCAAACTTTTTTTTTTTTTTTTAAAGAAATAGCATAGTACACCCAGCAAATACAGAGAAGTTGATTTATGCCTCATCCATCAAATGGAAATAAATGTTATTCCACAGGAACGAGACCAGTGCTTTGAGCTGGAGGTAGTAAATTCATTCGCTGAGCCCCAGCAGAGGGGTCCTCTCATTTGTCACTCACCCCTCTTGTCTGAAGGTGACACTCTGCACCCCGCCACCAGCAGCACAAGTTCTTTGAGTGGGTTTTCCTCCCTGTGAGCCATAATAAGCCAGGCACACACTCCCTTCCTGATTTGAATCTGATGGTGCCTGGCCACAGCTGGTAGCCCTGTGATTGACGTTTTGGACCACAAGCAGGCCAAATATCAGCCTTGCAAGCCTTTGCCAGCTCAGGATGTTTTGAGGGGAGCAGGTGATGGACCTGGGTAGGGCAGGCTGGTGCTGGATGCAACACAGAGGGAGAAGCAGGTGACGAGGACTCAAAGGCCAGGGCTCCTCTACCACCTATCAGCCATGGAACGTGGACTTCCAGAGCCTCGGTTTCTACATCTGCTAACGGGGACACAAATGCCTGCCCTCTACTTCACAAGATGTGAAACTGAGACTTCTTGGTAGCTCGGTGGATAAGAAACCACCTGCCGATGCAGGGGACTGGGTTTGATCCCTGGTCCAGGAAGATTCCACATGCTTCGGAGCAACTGAGTGAGTCACAACTCCTGAGCCCTTCCTCTAAAGCCCTTGAGCTTCAACTACTGCAGCCCATGCATCCAGGCCCACGCTCCGCAATGAGAGAAGCCACAGCAACAAGAAGCCCGCACACTGCAACCAAGATCCAGCACAGCCAAAAATAAAAATAAATTAATAAATGTCTTTTAAAAAAGAGTGTGAAATCCCACAAGACAGACCTTATTACTGTGTGAGACATAATCATAACTGAGGCAAATATTATGTATTCTTTCTGTGGTGTTCTTTTAAAAGGACTTTTACATCTAGTATATATCTTATTCTTTAACAGCTTTGGAGGGGCTTAATAAATGTTATTTTTCCACTTCACAAAGTGGAAAGCTGAGGTTTGCTGAGTCTGACTCCCCTGGGTCATAGAGTGGAGCCCAAGTCTCCTGGTCCTCAGCAATTCCCACTGGAACACACTGTCCCCAAATGGCACGAGGATACACTGGGATCTGGACATCCTTCCAAGGCCCTGTTTTTAGGCTCCCGGAGGTCGCTTCCAGCCAGGCCTCAGGGAGCTGGCGCTCAACTTGTATGGCTGCAGGTTTCCCACCTGGAGAAGCTCCTAGGACCCCAACCCTCATCTTTCTCGGTCCACAGAACTCTGCATGCGGACAACTGGCTGGTTTGGAGAGACCCAGACTGGCAGTATGGCAGGAGGCTTGGACAGACCAGTGCCCTGCTATAAAGAGGTCAGATTTGCCAAGCAGGTAGAACTGGGCTTTAGTAACGCGGCTTGCGGTTGGTAAGTTGCTCAACCTCTCTGAGACTCAGTTCCCTCAAACCTGGGGAGGGCAGATCACGAGCATGTGGTTGTTGGAGGACCAAGAACACTCAGTGTGAAGTCACAGCCCTGGCGTCTGGCTCAGAGCAGGGGGGCATTGTTTTCTTTCTTCTTTTCTCTTCCTCTAGCCTTCTTCCTTTCCCTTCTTTCATTTTTTTCTTCCTTTGGTAGGGGTTTTGAAAATATCTCAAATATGAACCAGTCATGATGTGAACTTGGGGATTTCTAAGATTTTTGGTTTCAATGTGGACCTTTTTTTTTTTTTAAGTCTTTATTGAATTACAAAATTGCTTCTGTTTTATACTTTGGCTTTTTATGGCTGCAAAAATCTTAGCTCCTCGACCAGAGATTAAATCTCCATCTCCTGCGTTGGAAGGTGAAGTCTTAACCACTGGACTGCCAGGCAAGTCCCACCTTGAGGATTTCTTGAGCAGATGTGTTTATATTCAAGGTCCACGAGACACAAAGGCAACACTTATGGTCAAGCAGATAAAATGGAACGAGTCCATTCCACAGCCTCAGGAGGGACTAGGCTAGCCTTAGAGGACCGAGACAAAGCGAAAGGGAGCTGGCTGTTCATACATTCCAACTCATTTCATTCAAGTATTTCTTAATTGGCCCATGGCTCCTCACATGCTGGATAGCAAAATAACCTCAGAAGCCCTGGAAGTGGCTCCAACTTTTCCAAGATGACCATGTGTAACCTGAGTAAATCCTGAGGCCCCACGTGGTCCAGTCTCAGATAGTGTCATGTTAGAGACTATCAAGCAACAGTGAGCAATTACAAATAACTCCAACCTCCTTTGGAAGAATATCGAAGGAGACCCAAATTATAGTATCTAGAAACACTCTTGAAAACTCTTTTTTTCCTACTTTCCTTTTTTCTCCAGCTCTTACACAACCTCTGCAGGGGTTCTCAGACTATGAACACTTCACTCTCAAAATTCTGCTTCTGAGTGTCCCAGATCCTTAATCCACGTGGCTTTCAAGTCTCTTCCTTCTACTGAATCCCTCTTCCCTCTCCTCACTCCGGCCTGGGTCTCTCTATCCAGACTTAGAGGTCTGGGACGTGTGTGTGGAAAGACAGAACTCTCTCTGGAGGACAGAGGAGAAAGAGAGGAGCGAGAGATGTTGGGGGGATGTGAAGAGGGTGGCTGTGGCAAGTGACAGGGTGGGAGCACCACACAGGACATGTTGTTTACACTGCATGTGCCCAAGGACCAGCAGAGCTCCCCAGCACGAGCAAAGACAAGACACGATGACCTGGTGTCCCCGGACTTTCTCCAGTGTGGCTGGTGTGGAAACGGCACACAAGGGCCCTGTGTGCACACAAAGGGGCTACAATGAGGTATACAGTCCCCAGGACTCTATGGACAGATCAGAACTCTTCTCTTTTTGAATAGAGGCACTGTGTAATTTTTAAACTACCTGTGTAACCAGGAGTTAGTTTTGTTGATTTCACTAAGACTTAGATACTGGATTTCCTGGTGGCTCAAATGGTAAAGAATCTACCTGCAATGCAGGAGACCAGGGTTCAATCCCTGTGTAGGGAAGATCCTCTAGAGAAGGGAATGGTGATCCACTCCAGTATTCTTGCCTGGAGAATTTCATGGACAGAGAAGCCTTGCAGGCTACAATCCATGGGGTTGCAAAGAGATGGACACAGTCAACTGAGTGGCTAACACACACAACCCAACCAAAGACATTTTCATATCTCCCCAAATATAACAAAGTTCAATCAAATTTTATCATATTCCAGCTGTAAAGAAGGCTTCCCTCTGCTGGGTGACTAGTACCTTCACCTGTTCTAGGCCAGGTGCTCACCACTCACTGCCACCCCTCACTGCTACATTCAGCTTGGTTTTGCCACCTTGAACTGGGGCATTCACGCTGCTGAGCTTAGATTCAAGAACACTTGCTCATGAATTCCCCTGCCCTTTCACTGACCTTAATGGTCAATGTCCCTGCTGCTGCTAAGTCGCTTTAGTCGTGTCCGACTCTGTGCGACCTCAGAGACGGCAGCCCACCAGGCTCCCCCGTCCCTGGGATCCTCCAGGCAAGAACACTGGAGTGGGTGGCCATTTCCTTCTCCAGTGCATGAAAGTGAAAAGTGAAAGTGAAGTCGCTCAGTCGTGTCCGACTCTTAGCAACCCCACGGACTGCAGCCTACCAGGCTCCTCCGTCCATGGGACTTTCCAGGCAAGAGTACTGGAGTGGGGTGCCATTGCCTTCTCCGAAGGTAGAAGCAACCCTATTTGAATGGCTGGAGGATATTATGGGTACCACTGGATATTTTTAGGAGGATTTGGGAGGAGAAGACAGATATAGCCTTTTTGATACTAAATATCCCACGTAAATAACATAGTGTATTAAGAGTATTTAGTGGTATGCCTGGGAGAAGGCAATGGCACCCCACTCCAGTACTCTTGCCTGGAAAATCCCAGGGATGGGGGAGCCTGGTGGGCTGCCGTCTAAGACTGAAGCGACTTAGCAGCAGCAGCAGCAGTGGTATGCCTGTGTGTGCGTGATGTGTTAAGCTCACAGACTGCTGTATCACTATCACTGCAGTTACTACCATTACTCTCTTCCATAGCTAGGACACTGTAAGCTTTTGACCTCCTCAGAAGCCCTCAGGGCTTTCTGCTGATATTCTCTTTTTTCAGAAAGCTAAGATGTTTCAAGTGGTCAGGCTTTGGAGGAGGAAGGCTGTCCCCTATGGTCTAGGCAGACGTGCCCCCAAAACTGTCAGGTCAGCTGCAGACTCCTTCTGCCAAAGAGGACAGTGTGAGCTCTGGCTCTGCCATCTACTGGCCAGGCTACTGGAGTGGCCCCACACCATTACCCGGTACCACTGTCCGCTTCCTCCTTGAGAAAGGAGGGCTTCAGACTGGATCCTGTAATGTTAGAGCCAGAAGCAGATTCAAAGCTCACTTAGCCTAAAGCCCGAAAGGTCACATGATTTGCCCAAGGTCAAATGGAGGACTGATGGCAGGGCTGGAACCAGACCCCTGCTCTCCTGGTCCTCACTGCCCTGGGCATCTTTAAGATCTCAACACACAGTAGATGGCTTTTCGAAGCAGCTCATAATCACACCTCGGGAGATGCAAACAGTCACCCCAATTCTGCTCACTTCCGCATCTGGGATGTAGTGCTTTCTAAAAATGCAGCGGTTTCATTTTCAGCTGACTCTGGAGTGTTTTTTATTCTCTCCTGCCCCCAAACTTGGAGAAGGCAATGGCACCCCACTCCAGTACTCTTGCCTGGAAAATCCCATGGACGGAGGAGCCTGGTAGGCTGCAGTCCATGGGATCGCTAAGAGTCGGACACGACTGAGCGACTTCACTTTCACTTTTCACTTTCATGCATTGGAGAAGGAAATGGAAACCCACTCCAGTGTTCTTGCCTGAAGAATCTCAGGGATGGGGGAATCTGGTGGGCTGCCGTCTCTGGGGTCGCACAGAGTTCGACATGACTGAAGCAACTTAGCAGTAGCAGCAGCCCCCAAACTGCTGAACGGTTTCTATCTTCCCACTTCGTCCCTCTCTAGTCTGTGACCCAGAGGCTCCTCGGGCTTGGTGGGGTGTGTGTCGCCCCCTCTCCTTCCCCTGGGTTCAGCAGTGCCCACTGCTTGAGTTTCTTAGGACGGGGCCTTCGTCTCACAGCCTGCGGCCTCCCCAAGCACTGCTCTGCTCCTCGCCCATCTCCACCCAATCGTGGCTGGCTGGGCATCCCCAAGAAGCTTCCCCCGACCCTCGGCCTACCCAGTCCCAGGTGGTCCGGGAGGGCAGCCTTTATTGGTTCCTCCTATTGAGGGTCCGGGGCCAGGCAGGCAGATGCAAAGATGAACAAGACGTGGCATTGCCTTCAGGGAGCAAAGGTGTGGGGGAGATGGACGATGCTTTATTCCCCTGCTGGCCTTCACCCTGGCTGCTGGCCTGTCTCCCCACTGTGCCCCCCGGAGTCCTGGGAGGGGATGTCACCTGCCTGAGTCCCTACACCAAGCACAGGTCCGGGTGTATACAGTCCTGGGCCTTCAGCAGATGCATGAACCGCTGAGTGAGTGAGCAAACAGATTTAGCCGTGGAGGTGCGTGCTGGCGTGTAAGGTGCCATACCACCCAAGGTGCTACCTGCAGACTGACAGTCATGTTGAAGGCTGATAACCTGTTGGGCATATGTGCTGATAAAGAAATTCATACTCTGGAGTTCCTTGAGCAAACTCTGGCACAGAGACAGAGGGGTGTCCCTTCTTGAGAGAGTCCTGCTGAAATTCTCACTTCCTGCAAACCTGCACTTTTCTTACAAATGGGAGTCATTAGGTCCCTCCAGGACAAGAATTCGTGTGAGTGATTTATGAAAGGCTTGCTCCTGGGGACACAGCTGGCAGTGGGGTAATTTCAGGACCCATGCAGCCCCAGCCTGATCCCATGGGAGTTCTAGAGCATGCGTACGTCTGTGATGGCCTATTCTGCGTGTCCACTTGGCTGGGCTAAGGGGGCTTAGAGAGTTGGTAAAATATGATTTCTGGATGAGTCCATGAGAGTGTCTCCAAAAGAGACTGATGTTTGAATTGGCAGACTGAATAAAGAAGAGCACCCCTCACCAGTGCAGATGGGCATCGTCCAATTTGTTTAGGGCCCAAATAAAACAAAAAGCAGAAGTGAAGATGCTCGGTTGTGTGTGACTCTTTGTGTCCCAAGGACTGTAGCCTACCAGGCTCCTCCATCCATGGGATTTTCTAGGCAAGAGTACTGGAGTGGGCTGCCATTTCCTTCTCGAGGGGATGTTCCCAACCCAGGGACTGAATCCAAATCTCCCACAAAGTCTCTCAGACACTTTACCCTCTGAGCCACCAGGGAAGCCCCCAAAAGGCAGAGGAAGGGCACATTCTCTCTCTGCAGCAGCTGGACATCCATCCTCTTCTGCCCTCAGGCCTTGATCCTTTGGTTCTTGAGTCTTCAGAGTTGGACCAGAACTCACACAACCAGCTCCCTGATTCTCAGGTCTTGGGACTCAGATTGAATTACACCACCAGCTTTCCTGGTTCTTCAGCTTGTAGACAGCAAATCACGGGACTTCTCAGCTTCCATAATTGTTAGGGGAAACACTGAATGATACCGCCCACCCTGGTCAGGCACCACGGTAATCATCTGCATGAGTTATTTTGTGACAGGAGGTCCTGGTAAGGAACACGGAACTGACCAGCTACCACCAACCGGAAGAGTTCAGGAAAGGTTGAAAGGAGAGAGGAGATGGCAGCCCATGTGTCCTCGTGACCTCCTGGAATCCCCTGCGCTGGAATCCATCTTGGCTGAGCAGTGTGTCCCACCAGGGACGATCAAGTCAGAGTGACTGGCCAGAGACAACCAGGAAATTAACCCCATCCCGATAAAACCTGAGACTGCAAGCCACGTGGCAGAGCAGTTCTCCTGGGTTACCTGCTGCTCTCTGCCTAGGTGCCCCCTCCCAATATAGTCTCTTGCTTTGTCAGCCCACGTGTCTACTGGACAGTTCATTTAGTGAGTGTTAGACAACAGCCCACTTTCAGACCCTGAAAAGGATCCTCCTTGCTGCAACATAATCACCTGAAGAACTTCTGTAATAAATCTCCTCATATCTATATCTGTCTGTATCTCCACCTACACCTCTGTCTCTACCTCTGCTGGTTCTCTATCTCTGGAGAACCTGACGAATGCATTGCAGAGCTGAGCCCAGGGAACATGACCTCAAAGGCCCTTTCGACCCCAGTACTGGCAGACAGGCCTCTGAAGGAGCCAGGCCAGGAGAGCCAACGGCCAGGAGGCTGGGCGTCTGGGAGGGACACCCACATCTTGTGGGGACAAGACTGTTTGAAAGCCCTGGGCTGGGCGACCCCTCGCTTCTATTTTTATTTCAGTCTGTTTAACTGGCAAACTCTGACAGCCACATTCAGCTTCCTACATGCTGAACACCCTGGATACGTCCTGCAACCTCACCGTCTGGCTGGATGGTGAAGGTCAGTGCTGTGGCCATGGCTGAACCCAAACACAGGCTTCTGGTCCAGTTCTAAGAGGTCCTCTGCTCGGGACTTTTTCACCCCGTGTTGGAGTGGGCAAGGGTGGCTCGATTAGTCCAAGAAGGCAGAGAAAGGTCTTCCTGAAGATCAAAGCAAGCCCCTGAGACACCTGCTGAACTGCTGGAGACTATGAACAGGCAGGTTGTCATGGAAGCCCCGAGGGCTGGGCACAGAGACATGGGTGCTCTCTTTCCTTCCTTGTGAGTTCATGTCTAGAAGACATTACTATTTAAAAAATCATTAAAAGCTCTATTCACAGAATGCCATGGCCAAAACATTTTAGTAGGACATACCGTTCGCCTTGCTCCCTGCTGTCTCCGGTTCTCAGGAGTGAAAGCATTTTTCTCCAGAAAAAAATGAAGGCTAATGTAAGAAAGAAGTGCTCGGGGAATTACACCACTTAACTAACTTTGTAAGTGTTTACAGCAAACACAGCCTCAGTGGAAACTTTGGAGGGGAAGAGGAAGCCTTTCAAAACCTTCATAAAAGGTAGCGGAACCCCCGCTGACACCGGGTGGAAGGCGGGGATCACAAATGAAAGAGCATCTCAACATTCAAAAGCAGGAAGGATAGCTGGAGGGGGTGAGGGGAGGCCGAGAACACAAGAAAAAAGACATCGTTCCCACTTTGCTGATTACAGAGATCAACCAAATCCTCCCACGCCGGAAAGAACAAAGTACTCATTTCTAGCAACCCCAGAGCAGAAGAAGGGGATATTGGCAGAATCCCTTCTTATTAAGGAGCAATTAAGTTATTAGGCGATTTCAGAGAAGTTCCAAGGGAACAGAGCCATTTTGTACGTTACAAACTACCTCTGAGTCCTTCTCAGAATCACAAGATACAGCGCCGTTGCGTGTCTTGCTGTTTCTTGACTGCTGCGTTCACTCATTCACTCCACAAATGTTTAGCAAGTAGACTTCTATGCACAGGCCATGGAAAACAATTTTAAGGACCCAACAAAATCCTAACAATCTGGAGTTAGAAAGCTACGTTCTAGCCCCCATTTTGCGGGGTGCATGCTTTTCCACAGGCATTTCAAATTCCAGGCCTTCAGATTTCTCACCTGTTAAACCATACTCTGATATGATAATGTTTCACATTATAGAAATGGCTGCTGCTGCTGCTGCTAAGTCACTTCAGTTGTGTCCGACTCTGTGTGACCCCATAGACGGCAGCCCACCAGGCTCCGCCATCCCTGGGATTCCCCAGGCAAGAACACTGGAGTGGGTTGCCATTTCCTTCTCCAATGCATGAAAGTGAAAAGTGAAAAGTGAAAGTGAAGTCGCTCAGTCGCGTCCAACTCTTCACGACCCCATGGACTGCAGCCTACCAGGCTCCTCCATCCATGGGATTTTCCAGGCAAGAGTACTGGAGTGAGTTGCCATTGCCTTCTCCAATAGAAATGGCTAGTAAACCATAAAGTCCTTTACAAAGGTTAGTTATTATTTTTGTAAAGTTCCCTGATGGGGTGGGGTAACCACACATCCTGGTTTGCCCAGAAAAGTCTCAGGTTGCATCTATTTTCCCAAGCCCTTTTCACTGTAACAGGTGTCCCAGTTTGGTGGATAAATTATACGATCTCCTACTGGTAGTATCATCTGTGCAGCAGAAAAGCATGAGCAGAGGACCAGAGTTCCAATGAGACTGTTCCGTCGCAGGAAATTTCCATAACTCACTAGCTCTTCACCAAGGCTCCGCTCTGCCTGACAATACCTGCTCTTTTAGAAGTTGCAACCAACTCAGATGTGAAAATTAAATGTGTTCACAGAAATGAGTGCTCTGCTGCACACTTGCAACAGAGGTTTCCAAAAAAGAAAAGAAGAGGGGATAAAGTGATTCATGGAACTCCCATTATGAATGCAGAATCTGGACATAAGGAAATGTTTCCTTCACAAAGGCATTCTTGAGTTCATAAACTGAGATATTTTATTTTAAGACATCGACAGTAAGCACAGAGCGCTGGCTGAGTCTGGCAGCAGCTGAAACCCAGGCGATTTGGGGTTTACCAAGTGGAATTAGGCTGCTGAGTTCTGATCAGTGGGGGACACTGCTGAGGTTGGGTCTTGGATTTCAATTCCTGGCTCTCCTGCCCTTGGCTACGTTTCCCAACCCCACTGGCTTCTGTTCCTGACTTGGGGAGTGGGTATGGCTAGAACCTACCTCCTAATGCTGTTGTGAGTGTTAGGAGTCCCGGTGCCTGTAGAGGGCTGACACAGTCCCTGACACGTGGCAGACTGTCTGTCAAATGTAGAAAGGCTTGTGGTTCTCAGTTCTGCTGCTCCCAACAGAGTGGTCTGTAGGGGTTTCTTGAGTAAGAAAATACGTGGCAGAAGGAAGGAGCCAGTCCCTGCTATAACCCTCTCCTTTGGCCTTGATTAGAATTGACCAGAACAGAGCCTTTCAGATGTGGTCAGTGAGTTTGGATCTTATCTGCATCCGTTAGCCACTGCCCCAATAATGCTGCATAACAAACTATCCCAACCCTCACCAATATATTGGTGATCTGGTGTCAACGAATCTGCTTCTGACTGCTCTGGTTGGGGGATTTTGGTGGTAGCTCTGCAAGGACCTGCGTCTCTTCCTCCTGCTGCACTCAGGGCTGATCCATAGGATGCTCCTCGGATGACAATGACTGGGGCTGGAGGGCCCACGGAGGGCCCAAAGTTGAGGTTCAAACCAGTCACTGTCACTTCTGCCCATAATTATCATTGACCAGAGCAAGTCATGACATGTGTACATGCCAAGTTGCTTCAGTGGTGTCCAACTCTTTGTGACCCTATGGATTATAGCCTACCAGGCTCCTCTATCCATGGGATTCTCCAGGCAAAAATATTGGAGTGGGTTGCCATGCCCTCCTCCAGGGGATCTCCCAACCCAAGGATCAAACCCATGTCTCTTACATCTCCTACACTGGCAGGCAGATTCCTTACTACTAGCACCATCTGGGAAGCCTGCAAGTCATAGGGCCAAGCCCAAAGTCAACACTCCCCCGAAAGGGCCATGACAAGAATGTGGTGGGAGAGAGGAGCAAAGAATTGGGGTCAATTTGCAACATTTCATCTTTTGCAGAAAAGGATGAAGCAAATTCTGAACACTGCTTATAGGCTAGGACTCGTTTCAGCTTCAAGAAATCCTCTGAAGTGAGTAATTACTCTCTGTTTTATAGATGAAGAGACTGAGGGCTAGGACTGAATCAATTAGCTTTTGCCGTATAACAAAGCACTCCCTAATTTAGTGTTTAAACATCACCGTTTATCCAGCTCACAACGATGCCCATCAGCAACTGAGGCTGGGCTAGATGGACTCTTTTGAGCTGATCTCAGCTGAGATCCGTATGCATCCGTGGTCAGCTGGCAAGTTGGCTGGAGACTGCTGGTCTGAAATGGCCTCACCCACCCGTGTGGTGGTTGGCTGGTCATCAGCTGGACAATAGAGATGGCTAGGCCATGTGTCGGAGAAGGCAATGGCAACCCACTCCAGTACTCTTGCCTGGAAAATCCCATGGATGGAGGAGCCTGGTAGGCTGCAGTCCATGGGGTCGCTAGGAGTTGGACACGACTGAGCGACTTCACTTTCACTTTTCACTTTCATGCACTGGAGAAGGAAATGGCAACCCACTCCAGTGTTCTTGCCTGGAGAATCCCAGGGACGGGGGAGCCTGGTGGGCTGCTGTCTCTGGGGTAGCACAGAGTCAGAGACGACTGAAGTGACTTAGCAGCAGCAGCAGCAGCAGCAGCAGGCCACGTGTCTCCTCAACTAGCAGACTACGTGCGGTTTGTTTACACGTGGATATACTGGTTTCAAAGGGACCAAAAGAGCAATCCCAGGCACTCTCTCTGCCTTCAGTGGCTTATTTGCTCATGTCCCAGAAGCCAAAGCAAGACATGCAGCCAGCCAGAGCCAGCGTGGGAAGGGACAAGCCATGGGGGTAGACAGAGGAAGTAAATAACTGATGGCCATTTTGGTCATCTATACGAGTACCTTGCTCGGGGCACACAATGAATACGCAGCAGGCTTCCTTCTCTGGTGCTTTGGGCTGACAGGCATGTGGTAAGCACAGTCTGCAAGTCGTCTGAGTCCCTGATGGGTTCCAGACATGCATCACCTCCCACGAGGCCGCATAAACTGCCTGATCCTCACTGGACTCATACATGGCCCAAGAGGCTTGTGCTGCAGGAGTTAAAATAAAAATTAACCAATAAGTGTATTTACATGGCCTTTGGAAAAATGATGTGAACGTCTTAAAAGTAAATTTCACTTTCATAAAAAGAAAACTTGCATATTTGATTCTAGATAAATTCTCAAAAAGGCATTTTTATAAATGCAAGTAGGGGATTCTGCTGGTCTATGCCCTCACACCCCAATAGGGCACCCACTTGTCAGGCTATTACTGAGTCTGGTTTCTAAAGAACTGCCTAGAATTGGCTAACCATGCCCAGGTCTTAGCATCTGAGCTTTTACTATGTAAATATGTTCAAATGCACTCACCCACTTTGCATCATATATCTGGAAAAGGGCAAAATCATTCTCCAAATTGGAGGGGATGCAGAGTAGGGGAAAATGTGTTCAGTGTTACTGCAATTAGTCACGCTTTGGAATATCCTGGGGAAAGTCTACTCTCGAGTTATTATTGACATAGTGAAGTGGAGGAGGTTAAAAAGAAGTCTGCAGGCACCCTTAATTAACCTCGCCATTATTTTTATTTCCCCGTGCATTTTCCTGACGGATGGGAGATCACGGGGTCAAACCCTGATAGAACGGCTGGTATCCTGGCATTCCCCGAGCCCCAGCCTCCTGCTTTCCTAGATGGAAGGAGCTGTGGGCAGTCTGCACCATCAAAGTGGGCTGCCCGGTGGGCACAGGTCCCGGCCCACCGTATCTGTGAGGCGGTTCCTCCTCCAAACCCTACCCTCCTCCAAAGGCTGCTCATATGCTCCGTCTCCAGACAGCCTTCCTGGAATGGACTTATTCTTCCTCTGTAACTCTCAGCCCTTTCTTGGCACCTCCTAACAGTGAATAAGGGTATTCTGCCCAGGCATTTACGACCCCTGCTGCTCACAGAGGCAGGCCTCCCTGGCGATTGCCTTTGGCTGCAGAGAACACACTGGCTCAAGGTCATGTGCCTCAAGGGAGCCTCAGCCCCTCACTGGCTGAGATCAAGTTCAGCCCATTTCCCTCAATTTGGGCACATTCTGGCTTCAGAGCTCCTGTCGGACCGTCTGGGGCCGGGGCTGCCTCTGCACGGCGGGCCCTTCCCCTGTCCCATCCCTGCTTCCTGAGACCTCGCTCCCAGGGACACCGCTGCATGCAACCCTCCCTCTCAGAGTCTGTTTCCAGGGCATTCAACCCGGGACACACCTCCATGGCTCCCGATGTTTGCCAACTGGGCGCGCTGGGGCTGAACTTAACACTGTTTTGTTATATAAATTAATATATATTATATATTCTTATATATTATATATTTATTATATATTTAATATAGTATATATTAATACATCATATAATGTTATATATTATATTCTATATATTATATATAAATCAATATATTACATATTATATATTATATTATGTATTTGTTATATATATTAATATATTGCTATATATTATATTATATAATATATGTTATATATTTATATATATAAATTTATATAACAAACAGTGTTAAGTTTAGCCCCAGTGCACCCAGTTAGCAAACAAACATATTATATATAAATAAATAACATATTTATTTTTCTGAAACCTTGATGGCTAAAAATGAGAACTGCAATTTTAAAGTGGCCCACTGTTTCTTCCTTAGCTACAGGTGGGGTCTCACCTTGTCCCTGAGAAAAGACTGGGTGTCTGGTCGTTTGGGGGTGGGAAGGACATGTCGGTATCCCCGTGATCACACAGCATGGAGCCCCAAGCCTGCTCTGGGCTGGGGAGGCTGATACCCTGACATGATCAGACTCCGTGAGCTGTTGTGCCAAGAGGTCTCTGCCAGGCAGGGAGCTGCATCTTGTCAGGGAAATCAATCGGGGCATGGGTTTCTTTCCTTCTCTGGATGGAGAGGAAGCACATAACCTTGAATCGAATCTCATTAGAGGAAGATGACGAAAGCCATCTCTCACTTCTGGGAGGAGCCAGCTGCCTCTGCCAAGCGTGGCCATCTGCAGTGGACATGTAAGGAGAGAGAGAACCAAAGGGGCCCCTGCCAAGGGGATGGCCATAGAGTCTAGGAGATATTAGTTCTGGGGTCTATTTAAAATTTTCCTTCCTTTACACTGTGGCCCTGAAGTTACCCCCAACCCTCCACAGCCACGTAGATACAAGGCAGAAGCCTGTATTGCGTGGAGAAGGAGTGCTCCAGCAGACTGGGCAATGAGAACGGCCAGGGGGTGGATGTGGCCCGCCTAGATGGCAAACTGTAATTCAGTCAGATCTGTAGGAGCAGGGGGCTGGATGAAAACAGGACTGGCCAGCTGGGCACTGATGGGGAATTGGTTCTGTGGACTCTGGCTGGTGAGCTGTGTCCTTACTCAAGGTCATAAGCTCCTTGAGAGCAGAACGCATGCCTCATTCCTTCCTTGGGTCATCCTCATCACCTAGTAGGGTATTTGCACATGGTAGGACCTTCAAAGACATTTGTATTTGGATTCCCAAGCAATCATCCCTTACAGACAGCATAGTGATGCTGCTTATTCAGGGTCCCAGAGTGAGTGAGTGGCAGAGACTGGGCTAAACCTGGATGTCCAGATCCCTGGGTCTATGTTCTTTCCATCTGGCCATCCTTTATTGCTCAGGAACTATGAGTGCCCTGAGCAGAACTAGGTTCAGCTTCAACCTCCTGGAAGAAAATAGTGCGTATACCCGAACTAAGGGTGCATGGCTGAGTACTCAAGGGCCAGCAGTCCCAGCCCATGACCTGTGACGGGCAGAATGCCGAGAGGACCCTCACTCTCAGGTTCCCTCCCTGTGATATGATGTGTATGGTGAGCTAGCACCTACGATCATGGTATGTGATGTGGCAGAGGGATTTTGCAGTTGTGATTAAGGTTGCTGATCAGTTAATCTTATGATGGGAGAGTATCCATTTGCACCTAAATATAATCTGAGACTTTTCTCTGGTTGGTGGCAGACAGCAAAATCAGAGAGATTCAAAGCACAGAAAGGATTCAATGCATCACTGTTGACTTTAAAGGTGGAGAGGGCCACATGCAAGGACTGGAGAGTAGCCTGTATGAGCTGAAAGTAACCCTGGCCAATAGTCAGCAAGGGGTTGGGGACCTCAGTCCTACAGCCACAAGGAACAGAATTCTGTCAACAACCTGAACAGCAGATTCTTCTCTAGAGAAGAGCCCAGCCAACCGACACCTTGGTTTCTGTCTTGTGAGATCCTAAACCAAGAGCTGAGCCCAGTGGACTTCTGCCTTTGAAACTGTGAGATAATGGGTGTTTTTCTAAGTCACTACATTTGTGGAGACTCATTACAGAGCAACTGAAGACAAAGAGGGTCTTCTTTGAAAGCTCTTTGCAGTAGGTTTTCAAGCATGATACACGATGGATGAATTCCTGTTCTCAGCTGTACAACCTCTGAGCCTCAGGTTTCTCATCTAAGTGGTGGATGTAAACTGGCCTTTCTGGGTGGCCCCGTTACCTGGAGTCTGAGGTGGGTGGCTGCTTTTTCAGTTCAGTTCAGTTCAATCATTCAGTCGTGTCCGACTCTTTGCGACCCCATGAATTGCAGCACACCAGGCCTCCCTGTCCATCACCAACTCCCAGAGTTCACTCAAACTCATGTCCATTGACTTGGTGATGCCATCCAGCCATCTCATCCTCTGTCGTCCCCTTCTCCTCCTGCCCCCAATCCCTCCCAGCGTCAGAGTCTTTTCCAATGAGTCAACTCTTCACATGAGGTGGCCAAAGTAATGGAGCTTCAGCTTCAGCATCATTCCTTCCAAGAACACCCAGGACTGATCTCCTTTAGAATGGACTGGTTGAATCTCCTTGCAGTCCAAGGGACTCTCAGGAGTCTTCTCCAACACCACAGTTCAAAAGCATCAATTCTTCGGTGCTCAGCTTTCTTCACAGTCCAACTCTCACATCCATACATGACCACTAGAAAAACCATAGCCTTGACTAGATGGACTTTTGTTGGCAAAGTAATGTCTCTGCTTTTGAATATGCTATCTAGGTTGGTCATAACTTTCCTTCCAAGGAGTAACCGTCCTTTAATTTTATGCCTGCAATCACCATCTGCAGTGATTTTGGAGCCCCCAAAAATAAAGTCTGACACTGTTTCCCCATCTATTTCCCATGAAGTGATGGGACCAGATGCCATGATCTTCGTTTTCTGAATGTTGAGCTTTAAGCCAAGTTTTTCACTCTCCACTTTCACTTTCATCAAGAGGCTTTTTTGTTCCTCTTCACTTTCTACCATAAGGGTGGTGTCATCTGCTTATCTGAGGTTATTGATATTTCTCCCGGCAATCTTGATTCCAGCTTGTGCTTCTTCCAGCCCAGCGTTTCTCATGATGTACTCTGCATAGAAGTTAAATAAACAGGGTGACAATGTACAGCCTTGACATATTCCTTTTCCTATTTGGAACCAGTCTGTTGTTCCATGTCCAGTTCTAACTGTTGCTTCCTGACCTGCATACAGATTTCTCAAGAGGCAGGTCAGGTGGTCTGTTATTCCCATCTCTTTCAGAATTTTCCACAGTTATTGTGATCCACACAGTCAAAGGCTTTGGCATAGTCAACAAAGCAGAAATAGATGTTTTTCTGGAATGCTCTTGCTTTTTTGATGATCCAGCGAATGTTGGCAATTTGATCTCTGGTTCCTCTGCCTTTTCTAAAACCAGCTTGAACATCTGGAAGTTCACAGTTCACGTATTGCTGAAGCCTGCTCTTTGGAGAGCCCTTAACCATTCAGCACCTCAGCTGTCTCCTGGTAAAACAGGGCTCCGTTAATACTCATCTTACCATTGCTCTAAAGATCATATCTCATGAGACGATTGACAGAGGGCACAACACCCAGGTTCTCTATTTATACCATCAGCCTGAGCACAAGCCAGACATCACACACCCAGAAATAGGCTGTAAAAGACCATTTCTTGGTAGCATATTATCAAGCATCATCACAATATGTAATTTTGTTGTTTAGTTGCTAAGTCTGGTCCAACTGTTGCAACCTGAGGGACTATATAGCCTGCCAGGCTCCTCTGTCCATGGGATTTTCCAAGGAAGCATACTGGAGTGAGTTGCCATTTCCTTTTCCAGGGGATCTACCTGACCCAGGAGTTGAACCCATGTCTCCTGCATAAGTAGGAGGACTCTGTATTACTGAGCCACCAGGGAAGCCCCTTATATAGTTTAGGACCCTCTAATTAAGAAACTTACTTAAAGTTCAAGAAAAAATTCCTAAATATCATATAATCCTCTTCAGTAGGAAAATATCTCAATGCAATGTAATATTTCATTTGCATCAAAAAAAAATTATACATCAAGAAAGTTCAGAGGAGGTCTTGGGCTTTGAGCCTCTCTCAGCAGTGAGCACAGCTTGTTATTTTATCAGGAAAGCATCTTCTCCAAAGAAACTCCACCACGAAAGAGTTTTTGCTGTAAGAAGGCTTCAAATCCAAAACTATGTTGTCATTCCTCTTTTCCTTCAGATTCCATCGTCCCACAGGGAAAGCTCCTAACTAAGACACAGGCAGGCAATAAATTAGGAGAAGCGGCTGACACGTCAGCATGAAGAAGCCACCCGACGAGCGGAATCAACTACTCCGGGTGTAACTGTCTCCCACTCGCCGCCACCATATCTGAGCGCCCGTGATTCATGGGTGCCCCGACCATGGGCCTCCTGTTATCTAATAGATTTCTGAAGTTTTCCACCAAGCATTTTATTTTAAATGACAGTTATTTCTATTAATGGGTGGGCCCTGTCAGTTTCCTGACCCCGGTCGGGAAGGATGTCTTTCTGTTCAAATGGCAGTCATCATTTCTGTGAAGTGATGCATGTAAAGGAGGCAGCCGGTGCAAGCACCTCGCACGGGGCTGTCACTCAAGTTGACATCTCCATGTCGGAGCGCTTTCTCCAAGTTTTCTCCATGTGACCTGCAAGTTAAAGATCAGGGGGCTCCCTTCATCCAAGCCATCCATGTGCCAATCATCCTTACCTAAAAATGAAAGTTACAAATAAGCCGGAGCTCCTATTTATACCCCTCTGCCCGGCCCATCTCTCCGCTGTCAATCTGCCGCCTTCATTACGGATCCATGGCGGCTCTTCCCCTACGCCAGATCACAGATCAGCGGCTCCCCTTCTTCCACTATTTGTTTTCCTTCACCTTCTGTGATGCTTTATAAAATAAGCATGTCCTCCTGGCCTGAACAGGAGAGGAGGAAATTTTCCTCTCCATCTCTTCCTTCTCTTCTCTCCTCCCTCCCTCCCATCTTTCTTCCCTCTCTCCTTTCTCTCTTCATTCCTTCCCTTCTCCCGTGTCCTCCTCTTCCTCTTTCCTCCCCATTCCTTCTCACTTCTCTTTCTTTTTCTTTGTTCCTCCTTCTTCATACCCTCCCTGTCCTGAAGCCTTCATACCAGGAAGTTCGGGGGTATTTTTTAATTAATTAATTTTCGGTTGCACTGTGTCTTCATTGCTGTGAACAGGCTTCCTATAGTTGTGGTGAGCAGGGGCTACTCTCCTTTGCGGTGTGTGGGCTTCTCGTTGCAGTGGGCACAGGCCCAGTCCTTGCAGTGTGTGACTTCAAGGAGGGCGGGCTTCAGTCATGGTGGCACACCAGCTCAGTAGTTGTGGCACAGGGGCTTAGGTGCTCTGTGGCAGGTGGAATCTTCCCGACCCAGGGACTGAACCCATGTTCTCACATTGGCAGGCAGATTCTTAACCACTAAGCTACCAGGGAAGTCCCCAGAAGTCCAGGTTTGACTCCTCCCTGCCCAGCTCCGTTCTTTACACCTGCCCGCTGCCTCCCCCCACCCCCCGACTCCGCCTCTCCTACCTGCCAGTCTGAACCCGGCTCATTTGACCTCCTCCTCTTGTTCCCACTGAACCGCCCACTTGTGACTGATTCGGGTCCTCCATGAGGATCTGCCTCGTGCCTCAAACGAGCCTCACCTCTCTCACTCGGGGGCCTCTGCCTCCCTCCATGGCCACGCTGAGGGTCTTTCTCAGCTCCCCCAGTAAAAATGGTCTTCTACTCATTTGTTCAACAAATTTTCATCAACCACCTTCTATGTGCCAGGCCAACAGACACCAAGCCGATATCTGCCAACCCGTGATCATCACTTGGTGACACGTGCCCCAGAGGAAGGGTCTGCCTCCGTCCCACACGCGGGGTGCCTGCTGGGTTAGGGCCACCGTGGATGCTGCTCCTGGAAAACCCCGTCCTGCTTTTAAGACCCTCCTGCCCTGGAGGACGGAAGGGGGCCCATCCTCAAGGGTGGACATGACTTTCCACTCCCCTCCACACACCTTCAGGATGCTGAGCTGGATGCCAGAGACTGGGGTGGGGAAAACCACCACCCTGGGGTCCTCTTCTCCGGAGGGTGCTCACCCCTGTCTCTAGCCTCCTCTAACTGCTCTGCGGGCTCAGCTGCATTCTCAGGTGCTCTGTGAACACGTCTCAGTTCCCCAGCCTTCTCGCTCCCTCCAACCATTGCCTCCTAGCATTTCCCATTTGCCTTTACTGAAGCAAAGTTGGACTATGAACCTGAAGACACAAGCATGAACTCTGAGCTGGGAGAGCCCCAGGTGCCTTGCTACTACAGAACTAAGAAAAAAAAAAGTAAAAGTCTTAAAAAGCCCAGAAAGAGGGAAGCATCTTAGGTCCCAGCTTCCCATATGTGATGGTGGGGACAGATGGATGGATGGATGGTGCCCCCGAAATGTCTATCCCCTTTCCCTGATACATGCAATTTCAAAGCCCCAGGTGAGAACCTGACCCCACTTTAGGGGGTGGAACGGTGGGTTCTGAAGGCGCCACTAGCCAGGAAATGTGCACAAAGATCGCCAGAGTAGGCGGGCTGCACGCGCACACCTCATACCTCTTTCTATTCCTCCCTCCTCATGGGTGACCACATGGGAGGAGGTAAACTGAGGGACGTGCACTGGACCGACCGCAAGAAATGAGGTGTGTGCTTGGTGTACCAGCCTCGGGGTCTGCTATACAGATCCTGGCAACTGAGACACAAGACCACGTTATGAACTTTCCATGAGACGCATCTCCTTTCAATCCAGAAATTCACATACGTGAAAAAACTGCATGGAGGCTGACGTTGCTGACCTCACTGACTAGGTGTCACTGGGAAATCCAGTGATTTACCTGGATTATTGACTTGAGGATATTCAGTTCAGTTCAGTCACTCAGTCATGTCCAACTCTTTGTGACCCCATGGACTGCAGCATGTCAGGCCTCTCTGTCCATTGCCAACTCACTCAAACTCATGTCCATTGAGTCAGTGATACCATCCAACCATCTCATCCTCTTTTGTCCCCTTCTCCTCCTGCCTTCAATCTTTCCCAGCGTCAGGGTCTTTTCCAGTGAGTTGGCTCTTCACATCAGGTGGCCAAAGTATTGGAGTTTCAGCATCAGCCCTTCCAATGAATATGCAGGGTTGATTTCCTGTATGATTGACTGATTGGATCTCCTTGCAGTCCAAGGGACTCTCAAGTCTTCTCCAACACCACAGATCAAAAGCATCAATTCTTCGGCACTCATCTTTCTTTATAGTCCAACTCTCACATCCATACAAAACAATTCTTAACTTTTAAACTAAAATAGCAACCCAAAGTCAGACAATTAAACGGGGAAACCATGCACAAATGTCATACACAGAGGCAGAGATCAAAGCAAATAGTGAGCTGTGATAAAGATGAAGACGGACAATTCAGATTTTTATGGCATATGTGACAAATGGCTGAAGTGGGAAAAAAAAGATACCCAGTAACTTGATTTCTCAATATGCTGCAGAGATCAAAGGCTGGCCTCAGAAATGAAATACCACACCAAATGGCATACACTTTGTTTCTATTATTATTTGGGGGGACAATTTGTATTTCAGACTCATAACTCAAGGGCTAGAAATTCATGAGCCAGTGTCGAGAGGTCAGTCAGCTATCCAAACAGGGAGGAATATTGCACTTAGAAATGCTTTCCATGCCTCTCATCCTACCCCCGCCCCAGTAAAGAAGTTCATGAGACTAATGTAAATTATATGGGATTCAAATTAAATCCTCCCTGTCCCAGAATCCTGCTTTTTCTAAGTTCAACATTGTGTGACTGTGTGTGTATATGTCAAATGAAAGTGAAAGTCACTCAGTCGTGTCCAGTACTTTATGACCCCATGGACTATACAGTCCATGAAATTCTCCAGACCAGAATTCTGGAGAGGTAGCTCTTCCCTTCTCCAGGGGATCTTCCCAACCCAGGAATTGAACTGGGGTCTCCTGAATTACAGACAGAGTCTTTACCAGCTGAGCTACCAGGGAAGCCCGTACATGTCAAATATCTCTTCACTATTACTTTCTGGCATTTTATCCTCTCATAATATATTCTTATTTCCTAAACTTGTTTCCCTGTGACTTTCTCTTCAACATCACCTTTATTATCTCCTGAGTCAAGTCTTCTTTCAATTGTCCATGGTCACATCTGTGTCCACATCACTCAAAATAATCCATCTCTCTGTGATCTGTCCAAATGTGTAGACATTTGGCAGCAGGTTAAAAAAAAAATCCAGTTGTGCAATCACTTCCGTTTTCATCTGGAACTTGGGCATAATGTAGAGATACCCCAGATAAAAGCTCACCTAGCCTCTCAATCTTCCATATTTGGTTAACTTTATATTGTTATTTATTGTTCCTTTTATAGAATTCACCAGCTCACCAAGGTAGCATCAACAGGCATAATAATGTGGTTAATATATTACACAAACAATTATCCTTCAAATGTAAGTTACTAAATGGATTACAAATGAATCCAAGAATATTCTGGCAAATATCCCCGGAAGCTGCACTGGGACTAAAGCCATGGTAACAAAGCAACGTATTCAGGCTGGGGGATCAATGGCATGTTTGAAAAGCTTAATAAAACATCAAGACTGTTGATATTGCCGGTTCCAGGAAGGGAGGCAGAGACATTTAATCAGGTAACATAGAGAATGTAAATAAAATAGATCAGAAATACATGTCCTAGGATCAGTATATTTACATCTCTCTCATAGAGAATTGCAGAGTTAGGGTGATGTGCAGATTACTGTTGTGTGTTAGAGGAACCTGAGAAGTAAAACCGGGCTGCCTGCTGTTGCGGACTAGCTTCCTACCAGTTTGGTCCAGGGTCTGATAGGCAGAGCTGAACTCCCTTCTTTCTCTGTGTGGCTGAAAGTGACCCATGAGCAAACCAGTGTTTCAGTCCAGGCTCACATATCCTCAAACCTCTTGGGTGTTTCAGAAATCCAGATTTCTCAATTACCTTTTTTTTTTTAAACAGAGAATTCAAGCACTCTAAAATTGAGACAGTAGCATAATGAACCTCCATGTACCTTATCACTAAGCTTCACCAATAAGCAAACTTTTATAACCTTAGAGATGATTTCTTTTCTTATTTGGTAAAAAGCTCATAAAATTTACCATCTTCACCATTTTAAAGTGTACAGCACAGTAGTGTTAAGTATTTTTACATTGCTGTAAAAGAGACCTCCAGACTGTTTTCATCTAATTAATCTCTACATCCAGTAAACAACTTCCCTTTTCTCCTGTCCTAGTCCCTGAAAACCACCATTCTGCTTTCTGTTTCTATGAATTTTACTAGTTTAGATCTCTCCTATACATGGAGCCATGCAGTATTTGTTTTTCCACGACCAGCTCATTTCACCCGGCAGAATGTCCTCAAGGCATATCCCCACACTGTAGTGTGTGACAGGTGTTCCCTCCTTTTTAAGGCTGAATAATATTCCATTGTATGAATGCATCCCATGTTGTTTATCCTTTCATCTGTAAATGGACACTTGAGCTGCTTTCGTCTTTTCGATACGGTGAACAGTGCTGCTCTGAACTGGGTCCCCAAACATCTCTTCAGACCCTGCTTTCGATTCTTTTGGGTGTACACCCGGAAGTGAGATGGCTAGATCATTTGGGGGCTCACTTTTTTTTGAGGAGCCTCCATACTGTTTTCCATAGTGGTTGCACCGTTTTACAATCACACCAACAGAGTTCAAGGGTTCTAGTATCTTTACATCCTTGCCAATACTTGTTATTTTCTGAGTTTTTGATAGTAGCCATCATGATGGGTGAGAGGTGATATCTCATTGTGGATTTGATTTGCATTTTCCTGATGATTAGTGATGTTGAGCATCTTTTTATATGCTTGTTAATCATTTGTATATTGTCTTCAGAAAAATGTCTCATAAGGCCCTTTGCCCATTTTTAAGTTAGGTTACTTGATTTTTTTTTTTTTACTGTTGAGTTATGATTTCTTCATAAGAGGAGACATAAAATGGTTTCTGTTTTGTTTTTAACCAAAAAAATTGTAAGAGGAAAAAAAAAAGATTCCTGAAATGGAGATCCAGATAATGATACAGAGGTGATTTCCAATATAAGCCAGAGAGAATTAGTAGTTGAATTTGAACTATCTATATAGCTATGTGAATCATTAATGTGACTAGACAGACAAATGTCCGTCCAGTCAAAGCTATGGTTTTTCCATAGTCATGCATGGATATGAGAGTTGGACCATAAAGAAAGCTGAGCACTGAAGAACTGATGCTTTTGAACTGTGGTGTTGGAGAAGACTCTTGAGAGCTCCTTAGACTGCAAGGAGACTAAACTAGTCAATACCAAAGGAAATCAGTCCTGAATATTCATTGGAAGGACTGATGCTAAAGCTGAAACTCCAATACTTTGGCACCTGAAGCAAAGAACTAACTCATTGGAAAAGACCCTGACACTAGGAAAGATTGAAGGCAGGAGGAGAAGGGGATGACAGAGGATGAGATGGTTGGATGACATTACCAACTCAATGGACATGAGTTTGAGCAAGCTCCGGGAGATGGTGATGGACAGGGAAGCCTGACATGCTGCAGTCTATGGGGTCACAAAGAGTCGGACATGACTGAGCAACTGAACTGAACTGAACTGAATGTGAATCATCATTCAGTCACCAAATATGTACCCTGCTGAGCCAACTCTCCTAAAGGCATTGGTACATAAGTGTGTTCAAAGAGCTTACAACAATTGAGAAGAAAAGCAGGTGTTTCTGATTTTTTTAAACAGCTTTACTGAGATGCACCTCCCATAACCATTAAATTTAAAGGATATAATTAAATGGGTTTTTGTATATTAAAATTCAAGATTATTATATATACATCAAAAAAATGTTCATTTAAGCCATTTTGAGTGGACATCACAACACCAGATTTGGGGGTATGCAGTCCATAGGCTGGCTAGCAACATTCTGTGTGATTGGAGTTCTTCCTGCCACCTCGGGCTCGATGGTCAGGTTTTCTTCTTGAGTTGCTGGGGAGAGAAGGCAAATGCATTAGCCCTTGTTTCTGCCTCATTGTTCCCTTTGGGCAAAGAACAAGTGCCAGAGTACCTAAAGATGACCCTCCTTCGTTTAGTCACTCGTCACCAATTACTTTGCATGAAGGTCTTTACATTTAAAAAATTATTGTTTTTTGCCAAATTATTCATTCATATACTTCAAATGTTAAAAAAAAAAATTCCTAAAAGATGCCAGTTCCTCATCGCTCCCAATAGAGGATAAGCATTATTAGATTTGCATTTATTTTTGTTTCTTTTAATTAATTAATTGCTTCACTTGGCTGCACCAGGTCTTGGTTGCAACATGTGGGGTCTTTAGTTGCAGCACGAGAACTCTTGGTTGGCATGCAGGATCTAGTTCCCCTGACCAGGGACCAGACCCGGGCCCCCTACATTGGGAGCGGAGGGTCCTAACTGCTAGACCACCAGGGAAGTCCCTGTTTTTGTTTCCTTTTCTTTGCAGAGATTTTAAAGCATTTACAATCCAATGCAAACATATATTATTTTCCTCCTACTTTTATCATAAATGGTAGCATATTATGTACATTATTCTGCAACTTGCATCTTCCATGTAGCAATATACTTCGAGCGCTTTCATGATGAGTTTAGGTTCATCATCATAAATAGTAAGAAATCAAGACTTCTGGTGGGAATAATTTTTTTCAAAGTATTTAGTTATCACTGGATGAGTCATTTATTAATTGGTCATTTAGTAATGTATGAGTCATTTATAATCAGTGTCTATCAGAGCACACCAAAGTTCACAGCCTAAATTACCTGGATCATTTAGTTGGAAAGAGACCCCATTTCTACCTGAATTAACCAGGTAGTTGTGGTTGATTAGAGTGGATCTAAAAATATATGGCCCTTTTCCCCTTTCCCTAACAGGGACATACTCCTTCATATTTTGATCCCAATTTATTTATAAAATCAGCATCACTGTGGCTTGAATGGCTTCACAAATGCTTCCAAAGTGAAACAATAGCTCAGAAAGATGAGAAATGGGCGAACGGGGAGCATTTTGTATTCTCAAACATCAACAGGACTCTGAAGAGTAAATAAAGAGCACCCAAAAGGTGAAAACCATTCACTACAATGTGAGCTCCTGAATTCCTCATCCTGAATCAGTAGGTCAGCTCTTCCAAGCAAAATGGCATCATTAATCAAAAGGGAAAGAAATCCCCTCACAAGAGTGATAGGCACTGCGGGAAACAGAACTCAACTTGAAAATTTACTTCACTGCTGGTGGGCTGTTCCTGGGGAGAGCTTCTGATGAGTATAGCTGGAGAGCTCAGGACACACCAGGAAGGTGAGTGGGATTAATTGCATCAAAAGAAACAATGGGGTGCAGAGAAGGGCTATTGAATAGGAAAAGGGACTAGATTTGATAGATTTCAACTGATGAAACTTGCCTCTTGACCTTACGTGGGGAAATAAAGAAACATGAGAAACTTGAAAGCTTAATTTTTGGCTAAAATATTCCATCTATGGACCTCCATGATAATACTCCCCATCACTCAATAAATTATCATCTCACTGTTAAATTATCATGTGAGCCAGATCACCAGCTATCTCACCCCACCCCCTTTCATTCATTCACTGCACCTCAGGTCCCAGTTGTTTTGAGACAGATACTTCCAAAGTGACCCGTGTCCCTTTAGTTCGAATGAAATGAACAGGCTTCCTACAGGTATGCTTGTCCTAACCCAGCATGGACCTCAGTCCCAAGGTTCTGTTTCCATCTTGGATTAATGGACTCTGCCACCTTGTTCTGCAGCCTACGTGCCGCTCCTTCCAGTCTTCCTCTTGCATACTCAGGAATTTGCAGAATTTTAATATTAATAGCTTCCCCCAGATGTCCCACAATTGTGCCAATCAATGCTTTAAAATTAATCTACATTTCTTTAATTCCATTAACAGATTTATGATTTAACCTTTCATCAATAGCAGGAACTTGTGAGTTTTTAACCACAGAAAGGAAGTTTAATCACTCCCCATTTAGAAATTGTTGCAACATATTCCTAAACCTCTAGAGAGAGTTGCTGGCTGGAGGTGCCTGCCTGGGGATGAATCCATTCGTGCACCTGCCCTGGAGCCATGGCACTGCTGGAGCGAAGAGAACACGGGGGTTTGTGAGTGCATTGTTTTGGAGAAAGATAACGTGGCAGGAGGTTGTTATTTAATAACCAGTTGCCTTCTGAGCTGGAGAGTTAATCACTACCATTAAGTAGTGATCGCTCCAGGTGAGATGATGAGAGTTGTTTCACGTTCGAGAAAGTTCGGAGGATGAACAGCTAATGGGCTGATGCCATGGAATCTTGACAAGAATGCTGTTTTCAGTTCCAATTGTGTTGGAGCTTCAGCGCCTTCCTTTTGGGTTGAGTTCTTTTATTTAAATGGAAATTAAAATAAAACAGCTTGATACTGGGGACTGCCCCCTTTCTGGGTTTTACCTGTCCATCATGTCTGAAAGTTTTTACCATCAGCCTGTATAATTTTTGTAATTAGAAAAAGCAACTGACATTCTTTAACACAAAGGAAAACAATTTTTTTTTCATGCTTGCTTTTTGTCTAGCTCAGTCTTCTGTGGACAGCAGTAGCAGCTCACGGTTCAAGGATGTTTATCCAATCATGGTAAACAACAGAAGATGTTTGTTTCTGCTTTTTCACTCCATGAGACAGCAAAATCAAAAACAACAAAAAAGATGGAGATAGAATAGTCACAATTTCTATCTTGTTGCTGTTTGTCTTCAACTCCTCTTTCAGGTCCCCAAAGCCATTCTAAGCATGCTGCCAGGAATCAGCTCTGACATTAACAGCCAGAGAACTTAATGTACAGGGATGGGAATGGTGTGGCTTATGGAAGGGTAATCTGCTGATACTGGCTCAGAGACAAGGCCATTCAACCTTGCCTGCAGCTTTAACCACCTGGGGAGCTTTATAAGACACTGATACCTAGCCCCACCCGCAAAGGTTTGGCTGTGACTGCTTGGGATACCGGCCAGATGAGTCTATTGTGTGGCTGAAGGCAAGAATCTTTTCTGTTCCCATCCCCACCTCCTGCTCTGATGAAAGCCCTTCTGTTTAGAATGGTCCACGGACCACTGGCTTTGGCAGCAACTGGGAGCACGATAGAAATGTAGACAGACCCTCAGGTCCCACCCCAGACCTTCGGAATCAGAACCTGCGTTAACAAGATTCCCAGATGTGACGTGTGCACGTTGCACTTTAAGAATCACTGATCGAGGCCTCAAAATCTCTTTCCTGAATGCATCACAGTCTCTTGGGGGGGTCTTCTAGGTTTCTCTGTTCTCTGCCATTCCAAGGCAATCTCCATACTGTTGAAGGGATTCACAATAAACCACTATCAATTTACTTTGCGCTGAGGCATCTGAGTTCCTGAAATCCCTTATCTGCCTAAAAGCAGAGCCTCCCCGAAGAACTCAGTGGTCATAAATCCCCTTTCCTACAGCAGCTCTAATCTTCCTTTCTCTGACCCAAACAGACACTGTCACAAGACTATCATGTCTCCCATCTATTCTCCTAAGGGCCCATGTTTCTTTCCAAAAAGTCATCTGCTTTTCTGAAAATGCCCTTCCCACTGCTTCTAAGAAGTCATTTGTTCTCCCAGAAGGGCTCCTCTGCCCCATCCCATCCCCTGTATGCTGAGAGCTAAGTTGCCTCAATTGTGTTTAACTCCTTGTGACACTATAGACCATAGCCCACCAGGCTCCTCTGTCCATGGGATTCTCCAGGCAAAAATACAGGAGTGGGTTGCCATGCCCTCCTCCATGCCTTCCCAACCCAGGGATCAAGCCCCTGTCCCATCTCCTGCATCGGCAGGCGGGTTCTTTACCACTAGTACCACCTGGGGGGCTGAGTAAGATAAGCTGGTGTATAAGCCGTGAATTCTAACCACCTCCTTGAGTCACATTTCTTTGTGAACTCTCCTGTATGTAGCTAGTTAAATCTGTTTTTTCTTTTGCTAATCTGGATTTTGTGATTTTAGTTTGCAGGACCCCAGGCATTTAACATAAGAAGGTAAAAGCCTTTCCTCCCCAACACTACGATCATGTATTGCTCGTGTCTGTAGGATAAGGTACAAACTCCTTCACCTGGCAACAAGGCCATTCAAAACAAGGCTCCAACTGCATACCTCTCTAGATTCATTGTGTATTCCTGGCTTCCTGGAACCCTGCTATCAAGCCATGTTGAAACCTAGACATCAAAGCCCTTTCATGAATCCATACATCTGCACAGACTATTCACTCTGAATAGTTCTTTTTTTCTCCCTCTTCTCTTCCTGGAGATCTCCCACTCTCAAGAACATCTCCAAGTTACCCATCCATTCAGCCTGGCCTATTTTCTTCCCCCAAAAGGGTTCTCAAAGGCCCAGGCTAGGACTCCAGCACCTAGCTCAGTACCTGATGCACGCGTGCACGCGCTAAGTCACTTCGCTCGTGTCTGACCCTTTGCAGCCCTCCAGGCTCCTCTGTCCAGGCTCCTCCAGGGCATCTTCCCCACCCAGGGATGAAACCTGTGTCTCTTATGTATCCTGCACTGGCGGGCAGGTTCTCTACCACCAGCACCCTGGGAAGCCCACCGGGTACACAGGAGGTTTCAAAGAGTAGTTTCTGTGGTTTTGTTTTTGTTTTGAGTAAATGAATGGAAGAAAAGATGGATGGATTGATGGATGGAAAGACTAAAAACCTTGTTTCCCAAATCTCTCCATCCATAAAAGTATTTAGGGTCAGCGCCACCCTTAGTTTCAGGCCAGAGGGGCCTCTGTTCTGGGGCCTCTGAAATTCTGAAAGTGAAAGTGTTAGTCACTCAGTCGTGTCCAACTCTTAGTGACCCCACAGACTGTAACATTCCAGGTTCCTCTATCAATGGACTTTTCCAAGCAAGAATACGGACACGGGTTGCCATTCCCTTCTCCGACCCAGGGATCAAACCCAGGTCTCCAACATTGCAGGCAGATTCTTTGCCTTCTGAGCTACCAGGAAAGCCACAGTTCTGAGGGCTGTGCACATCACACACACACACACACACACACACACACATGTTGTAAAGAACACGCAGTGCCTCTGTCATTGGCGCTCTGACAGTTGATGCTGGTATAGTTCCGGCAGCAACTCTAAGCATCCACTTAAGTGAATAACACAGCTCAGGCCCTAGAGAAGCACATCTATACATTTCTTGCTCTATGTCCGTGAAACAAAAAGTATCAGAGCTCAAATGCCATAAGGTTTGGGGTTCTACCTGTAGATGTCAGAAATAGACACAGCTTCAGAAGAGGGGAGGATCTGAGCAGCAGAAATGCTTAGGTAAGATAAACTACTAATTAATTACCTTGTCAAATGCTTTCTCCTGGACAGGACAAACACAGGAGGTTCTGGTATAATGAAGCATTCTTTGTGAGGCTGAGAGTCCATTTTCCTGTTCCTCTTCCAATTTGTGAACCAGATGCACTGAAAAACATTTTGCAATAGTGAAATAATTCATAATACTCTTAAATATGCACATATATGGATCTAGATATAACAAGAAGAAGCATGGTATCAACTCCTGTGCTTGCGACTGCATATTGAACGCTAGAATTGAAAGTAATCCTGCATTTGTAAACTATCTAATATGATTAGCTAAATTTGCAAAGTTATATAAAAGTTCAACTTTAGAAATAGTTTCACTTTTTATAGTCATTAATGATATTTTCCATTTCCCCCTTGGATTTTAATAGAGATTTTTACTATTTTAAAAGAAAGTAACTTAGTAACGTGGAAAATGTTGATTTTTGTCACATTTGCTTTCATTTCATTTTTGATATAAATATATGTAAATTGTTTTTACTTTAAGTACAACTACATTTTATTTTTAATCTTTGAAACATTGAGAATAAATATAAGGCAAGATCATGATAGGAACAAAAAAAAGAAAAAATAGAGCTCAGAAAAAAACTGAAAAGAAAAAATAAATAGAATACCTTTGAATAAATGGCCTATCTAAAATTTTTTAAGCTAAAAATAATACTAATAAAATGAGAAGTCCATGTGCATGCTTAGTCACTCTGTTGTGTCCAGCTGTTTGCGACCCCATGGACTATAGTCCACCAGGCTCCTCTGCCCATGGGGATTCTCCAAGCAAGGATACTGGAGTGGGTAGCCTATCCCTTCTCCAGGGGACCTTCCCAACCCAGGAATCAAACCAGGGTCTCCCATATAGCAGGCAGATTCTTTATCAGCCGAGCTACCAGGGAAGCCTGTGACAGGTATAACCCATCCAAAATTTACTAGTTAGATATTATTAATTCTATATTTAATAAAGTTTTAATTACTGATCAAACGATGAAGATGAGCCAGAGAATTATTCAAATAAAATTCACGACTTCAAGAGCTTAGATGAAATCCCTGAAACCTCATATTCTTTACTACATGAAGACTCAATCGCTGATCAAAGCAATAAGAATGAAAAAGAGGATTGTTCATAATGAATTCACAACTCAGAAGCAGCAGGTGCAGCTCTGGTCTGTCCATTGCAAGATGCAGAAAAATCCATTCACGACATCAGCAAATTGGATGAGAAAGATGAACTCTCTGGAGTGTCACTCACTTATCGTAGGATGATCCTAAAATTGGCATCAAACCCCACTTTGACTACAAAAGAATATTTCTAGCAAAACACAATCCAATTCAAATCAGCTAATTCAATTTTTCATTGAATGAGTATGGCAGCAAACTCAGTGTTTAATTTTACACCAAAGTTCTTTCAAATGGAAAAAGAACCTCTAAAAGCAGGTTTTCATAGTCCAAGGAGAAAGACAGAGCATGCTGTTACATAAAGTGTTATATAATTTACAACTGATTTTCAAGATCACCTTTGAAGTTATTTGTGACCAAAAGCATTTGGATTTTCCAAAACTACATAAGTGTCACTCATACACGTATGAAAAAGAGTGCACATGCAAGCACCAAAAATTGAAAAGTGGGCTGAATAAATAGCAAACGACCAATCGTGGTCAACAAGGCAAGTAAACACCCATTTAGAACTCTGTTGTGATGTTCTGAAAAAATATTCTGTTGTGTCCAAGAGTTATGGCACTTTTTACGGCAATAATAGCACAATATTTACAGAACGCAATACAATTTTTCTAGGTTTACTAGAAATAATTCCAATTTTTATGTTAGAATGGCCAAAACTGTAAGACGGTTAAAAGTAATAAAACAAGCAATCCTTATCTAGGGTGGATAATTTTAAATTAAATTATTAATGTATCAGAAAACAAAGTGAGAGAATCATTCATATATACCATGAAAACATAAGCAAGCATTACTCAGTGCAACTAGCTGCCACTGGAGCCACCGACAAAAGTCATATTGAACAACAGACACCTGCTATGTGTGTTGCTGAAGAAGAAAACAGGAACATATTGCATTGTTTTCATACCTAGAAGTACAGGTTGTTTTTTTTTTTTAAGAAACTAGAAGAAGAACTTTGAATCTTAGGCATTGATTTGAAAGATGGTTGAGAGTAAGTTTACGAAATTGGCACAAACAGAGTTGGTAAGCAAAAGGGTGTATGGGCCAGAATTCCGTAAAAAATTCAGAAGCATTCCACATGTAGCCCACAGTAGGGATTTGTTACTAGGACGCATGATCTCAAGTTGGTCCCTAGCGATGTGTTCTTCAGAATAATTAAGCAAGTATAAAAAGTATTTTCTGGATCTTCCCAAAATGGAAACAGCTTCATCAAACGTATATCGAATTTGACTTTATAAGGTTCCTCATGCATACAATGGGAATGCCAACTAACTGCTGTTCTAGCAACTAGATTTAATTTAAACAAAATATGAGAAGAGTTAAGCAAAACAACAGAAGCTCTACCAAAAGAAGCAAATGGGTGGAAAATGAAATAATCTTGAGTTTGCATTATCCACTGTTGCTTGGTATATATTATTGCTTGCTCTCAACAATATTATCAGAAGGTTCGAAAATAAAAGAATAGTGTGTGTAGCTACTTCACTTTTTAATCATTAATTTAAAAAAATACTTGTGAAATATGTGGCATTTCATTAATTATAACGAAATTAGTACTAAAAAAATAATGGGATAACTATGAATATCTACATAAAAATAATTCCCAAGTTATTTTCCATAGAGAATATTTTCTGGTCATTAATGGAATAAGAAATAGAGATCTGAAAGAAGTATAGATCTTAAAAAGTTAAGTCACTTAGTGATATTTTCAGTTTTTTTTAGAATATCCCAGCACTGAAAAAGTTGAAAAAAGGAATTAAGAAATATTGAATAAATCTAGACACTGCTTTAAGAGATGACTAAAATCGCTAACTGTGCTTAGTCGTTCAGTAGTGTCCGATTCTTTGCGACCCCATGGACCATAGCCCATCAGGCTTCTCTGTCCATGGAATTCTCCAGACAAGAATACTGGAGTGGGTTGTCATTTCCTTCTCCAGGTGATCTTCTGGACCCAGGGATCGAGCCAGTGTCTCCTACATCTCCTGCATTGGCAGGCAGATTCTTTTTACCACTGAACCACCTTTTTATCATATTTGATTCCATCATAATATGTGAACGTGATATGTACAATTCACAATTCATTTCGGACTCAAACTATTGCTTGAAGTTTATTGACCACTCTTGGAGTTACTATTAAATAACTCACAAAGTTTCTCCAATTTGAAAATAATAAAAAACTAAGAACTATGATTACTCAAGAGAGGTCTAATGTGGCATTATTCCATATAATATGTAAGTTAGGTGAAAATCTTTACTATGACAATAGAATTGATAATTTTGCTTAAATAAAAACAAGAAATGTAAATTTTATGCCATCAGTGTATAATTTACGAATTACGCATCTCTGCTCTATTACTTAGCATCCATGAGTGGTGACCCATCAGCTGTATGTGTACATATACACAAGAATAACATTTGGTCATCTCTGATGTTTTGCCAACTTCCTGTCATGTAAAAAGTACAGTCAAACAAATTTTAACATATGATATTTATTTTAATGTGTTAATGTTTAGCATATATCTAAAATTTCAGCAAATATTTAAATTGTTCTTATGAAGGTGCAGCTCTCAAGTGAGCAAGATGGGACGTGTTCTGCTTAATAGCTTGTTAGATTGATGGCATTTTAAACCATCATCATCGACAGTGTGGCGTGAGGGCTTCCTCTTGAGCTCTTGTTCCAGAAATAGACCTTTTCTGATTTAACGACAGAGACATTTACCCCCTGTTCATTCAGTGGCATTCCTGGAACTCTGACAACCCTTTCCTTTCTCCTCTCCTTGACTGGTTTTTAGCTCAGTGTCTGTGAGGCGGAAGTGGAGGCTGGGGGAGCACCCTATAGCGGCCTGTCCGCCAACCCCGGGGACTCAAGCTGCCCGGAGGGAGTACTCAGCACCCGCCCCTGGACCCTTCAGCTGACCTGTCTGCTGACGGCTCCCAGACAGCAGGGCCCCTCCACCGCAAGTGCCCTATTTCTGCAGGACATGGTGGGAAAGATGGTCTGCTTGTGGAGTTGCAGAGTGACTGACCCTTCTCATTAATCCCAGGACCCAGCATGTACCCCTAGAACTAAAGCTTGGAGCACCATCACTGACAGCTGCCCCTGAATGTCATGGCTGCAGTGGGAAAGGAGGGGTTCCCCCAAGCAGGGTCTACAGCCAGCTGGCTGTGCCTTGGTTCCTGACTAACACCAGACTCCACCTCCAGAACCATGCTCTCCCTTCTGTGGATGAGTTTCCTGCTGCTGCTGCAACAGGTGACCACAAACTTAGTGGCTTAACACCATACAAATTTAGGGACTTCTCTGGTGGTCCTGTAGTTAAGAATATCCCTTGCCTTGCAATGCATGGGATGCAGGTTCGATCCCTGGTCAGGGAACTAGGATCCCACAGGCCACAGGGTAGCTAAGCCCACACTGCAACTAGAGAGAAGCAAGTGTGCCACAAAGGAGGTCAAGACCCAACTCAAATAAATTTGGCTTATTTATTTGATAAGTAAAATGCTTTTTAAAAACCCATGCACTCTGTATAATAGGCTCTAGATTCGTCCACCTCATTAGAACTGACTCAAATATGTTCCTTTTCATAGCTGAGTAATATTCCATTGTATATGTACCACATCTTCTTTGTCCGTTTGTCTGTCAGTGAACATCTAGGTTGCTTCCATGTCCTAGCTATTGTAAATAGTGCTGCAGTGAACACTGGGGGACATGTGTCCTTTTCAATTATGGTTTCCTCAGGGTATATGTGGAGAAGGCAATGGCACCCCACTCCAGTACTCTTGCCTGGAAAATCCCATGGACGGAGGAGCCTGGTAGGCTGCAGTCCATGGGGCCGCTAAGAGTCAGACACGACTGAGCGACTTCACTTTCACTTTTCACTTTCATGCACTGGAGAAGGAAATGGCAACCCACTCCAGTGTTCTTGCCTGGAGAATCCCAGGGACTGGGGAGCCTCATGAGCTGCCATCTGTGGGGTCGCACAGAGTCGGACACGACTGAAGCAACTTAGTAGCAGCAGCAACAGGGTATATGCCCAGTAGTCTATTATACAGAGTGAAGTAAGTCAGAAAAAGAAAAACAAATATCATATATTAACACATATAGATGGAATCTAGAAAGATGGTACTGATGATTCTATTTGCAGGGCGGCAAATGAGACAGACATAAAGGACAGGCTTTTGGACACAGTAAGGGAAGAACAGGGAGGAACAAATTGAGAGAGTAACACTGAAACATACACTTTACCATATGTTTTAATAAAAGAGGTAGCCAGTGGGAATTTGCTGTGTGACACAGGGAACCCAAATCCAGTACTCTGTGACAACCCAGAGGGGTGGGATGGGGTGGGAGGTGGGAGGGAGGCTCCAGCGGGAGGGGACATATATGTACATACAGCCAATTCGTTTTGATGTATGGCGGAAGTCATTAAATTCATTAATATTGTAAAGTAATTATTCTCCAACTAAAAACAGAATTTTAAAAAAAACCATACAAATTTATGAACTGAACTGAACTGATACAAATTTATTTGAAAGTCAGAGGTCTACAACGGTTCTCCCTAGGCTAAAGTCAAGGTATTGACAGGGCTTCCTTCTAGAGGCTTGAGTGAGCCCATTCTTTTGCCTTTTCAGGCTTTTGGAAGCTGCCTGCACTCCTTGTTCTGTGACCCCTCCCATCTTGAAAGCCAGAAACGGCATCTTTCTTACACTGCATCATCTGACCCTCTTTCCTGCCCTCCTCTTCTACTTACTAGGACCAAAGGAAGGATTTGGTGTGGTCTGGCTTGATTCCTATGCAGGTCCCCGAACTGGGGTTAGGGAATGGGGTGGCATTACTGGGGTGGCATTACTGCTCAATCTGAGTCACATATGTGCCCATCCCTCCAACCAGAGAGGTAGGATGTAGTAATGGGCAGCCCTCAGCGGGAGCACAGGACTGAAGCAAGGGAAGACGTTTTCTGAAAGGTCTCAAATGCTCTTTCTGATTTAACAAAACAATACGTATCTACTACAAATATCCATTACTTAAAGTCATGGGAAAATATTAAGAATTCAGAGTAAAAATAATCCTGTCGTCCCCAAACAACTGTGGTTAACATTATGGAATATTTCCTGCAAGTCTTTTTTTTTCCCCCAGGCACATGGGCGTGTTGAATATAGTCTTACCAGATTGTATAGGCAATTTTGCATCCTGCTCTTTTTACTTGAAATTATAACAGAAGGATTTTCTCATGTTATTTCCTTTGACTCTGTGCCCTGCACAATCACTTCCTTTCCCACTCAGCTCTTTGGCAGCAGAATTTGTAGACTGCGCAAATAACGGGAAGGAGTAGGGGCTTTTTTAATCTGGGGGAATTTGAGCTAAGAGAGGAGAAAGAGGAATTAAAAGGACAAGGCTCTGTGACCTCACAGAGCTGGGAAGATGAACAAGTGACATATTATATGTGAGAGTGCCTTGGAAATGGCTTACTTATCAGAGTTAGAGTCATTAATCCAAATACTCTTTTCTCCATTTAAAAAATAATTGTGGGGCTTCTATGGTGGCTCAGTGGTAAAGAATTTGCCTGCCAATCCAGGAGACACTGGTTCGATCCCTCATCCCAGAAAGACTGTACATGCCATGGAGCAACAAAGCCTGTGGGCCCCAACTACTGAGCCAGTGCTCTAGAGTCTGGGAGCCGAAACTACAGAGCCCATGAGCCCCAAGTACTGAAGCCCGCCTGCCCAAGAGCCTGTGCTCTGCAGCAAGAGATGACACCGCCGCAGTGAGAAGCCCGAGCACTGCAATCAAGAGTAGTCCCCACTTGCCACAACTAGAGAGGGCCTGCACAGCAATGAACACCCAGCACAGCCAAAGTAAAATAAATTACTGAATTTACAAAATAACTGTGTCCATCATACAGTCTTGAAGTGCAAACAGAAAGTTGTGTCCATCCACTTGCAGGACGGAAAAAGAAAGACTTCCCAGAAGAATCCATGACTTGGTACGGCAGAGGTTGGGGGGAGTGGTGGTGATGTGGGTTTCCCCAAATCACTTTCAGCTTCAGGTGAGGAGAGGATGGTCTTCTGAGAGCTGCTGATAGTACATGCATCCAAACCCACAGGCTTTGAAGCTGTTTAATTGAAACTCACATCAAAACCTAATTCTGGCGTGGCTCAGCTTGACTACTATGAATGACGAAAACAAGTCCTTGGATCACACAAGGATACCGATTGAGTAGAACTTGTTTGCTGGCACAGAAACAACATTTCAACTGGCATTAGATTGTCTTCCTTGAACAAAACTAAGTTTTCTGTCATTCTCTGACTTGGATTTCCTTTTCTCCCAAGATAGCACAGACAAGACTCTATCAGTGACAGAGAAGACAGTTCGTACGTGCAACCAAATTTGGATGTGGGCTGACCCAGGATCCAGTGGTCTCTGCTTTCCTTCAAGAACAGAGCCAAGGGAAGGTGGGGTGCCCCATCCTCCGACCTTCCCATTCCTCACCCTGTTCACCCCACCCATCCACAAGTTCTGCCAGGTTTATCTCTGGTTTCTCCTCTGCTACCACTTGAAGCTCATTCTACCTGAACTCCTGCAGGTTGGCCTCACAAGAGCAAGAATAACCTTTCAAAACCCAAGACCCCCAAACACTATTCCCCAGCTCACAGCCCTCCAGTAGCTTCCTGTTGCACTGAGATCAAAATCCCCACTCTTTACCTCGGCCCTGACCTGACGATGGAATCCCTTTCTGAGCCCCCTCCCGTCTCCCTCCCCCACACACGCTGCACTCCAGACACTCATGCTTCCGTTTTCATTTCTGAACAACCCAAACTAGCTCCTTCCTCTGGCCTAGGCACTTGCTCAAGCCCTGCCTGAATTGCTTCTCCCCCAGCTCATCATCCAAGGACTCAGATTATTTAACTCTTGACTCAAGGTCCAGGTTTCATCCTTAGTGAGACTTCCTTGACACTGTCCATTTAATTGCATTTCTAAGACATTCATTCTTGTTTTTTCATTCATCCATGTTTATCATCTGTCTCCCCACTTAAAGTTAGCTCCTTGAAAGCAGGAATGCTGTTGGCCTCTGCCAACGCAATTTATTAAGAACCTACTGGATATTTACTAAATATTAGTTGAAGGAGAGAATGAATGAACATCCATTTCTGAGAAGACATTTTTTTTTTGGTCAGACATGGAAAGTGGTATTTTGGAGAATCGGTTTCAGTTTCACACCAGTCAATGTCCCTTGGTTTTACCACTAGTTTTCTGCATATTGCACTTGTCTTCAAGCTATGAAAGGATCCCCTTAACATTCACTAAGGTCAGGCAAGTGAGTATTATTTCCAGTAAGGGAGAGCAAAAGCATGAATCTTACTAAAATGTCAATTGCCCTAAGGTGTGAAAAATATTTTAAAATTCTCCATTCACTCTTTTGTGGTAATATCCTCTGTGAAAACCTTTTCTCTGAATTTTGTTCATTCTTGATAAATGGAAGGAGAGATTTTCTCCAGAAGTCATAAAACATACCCAGGTAGATGGGGTTTATGAGTTTTAAGCACCTTCCTAATTTGCAGTCCTTGGTCAGTTGGAAGTAAAAGTGGAACAGAGGGAGAAAAGGGCTAATTTAGTGTTCAGAAACCTTCTACAGGGGAGGGGTCAAGGCCCCAAAATCTCCTTGTGCATTTTCAGTCACTCAGTCGTGTCTGACTCTGTGACCCCATGGACCATGGCCCACCAAGCTCCTCTGCCCATGGGATTCTCCAAGCAAGAATACTAGAGTGGGTTGTCATTCCTACTCCAGGGTATCTTCCAAACCCAGGGATCAAGCTTGCATTTCCTGCATTGCAGGCAGATTCTTTACCACTGCACCAGCTGGGAAGCACCCAAAATCAGAGATCAAATTTCCTGAAGCCTGCCAGATGGGCTGCCTGGTGTTTGCCAACATGTAATGCAGAAAGGTAGCCTTGTCTAACTCAATGAAACTAAGCCATGCTGTGTGGGGCCACCCAAGACGGACGAGTCATGGTGGAGAGGTCTGACAGAATGCAGTCCACTGGAGAAGGGAATGGCAAACCACTTCAGTATTCTTGCCTTGGGAACCCCATGAACAGTATGAAAAGGCAAAATGATAGGATAATGAAGGGGGAACTCCCCAGGTCGGTAGGTGCCCAATATGCTACTGGAGATCAGTGGAGAAATAAATCCAGAAAGAAAGAAGGGATGGAGCCCAAGCAAAAACAACACCCAGTTGTGGATGTGACTGGTGACAGAAGCAAAGTCCGATGCTGTAAAGAGCAACATTGCATAGGAACCTGGAATGTCAGGTCCATGAATCAAGGCAAATTGGAAGCGGTCAAACAGGAGATGGCAAGAGTGAATGTCGACATTCTAGAAATCAATGAACTAAAATGGGCTGGAATGGGTGAATTTAACTCAGATGACCATTATATCTACTGCTGTGGGCAAGAATCCCTTAGAAGAAATGGAGTAGCCATCATGGTCAACAAAAGAGTCTGAAATGCAGTACTGGATGCAATCTCAAAAATGACAGAATGATCTCTGTTCATTTCCAAGGCAAACCATTCAATATCATGGTAATCCAAGCCTATGCCCCAGCCAGTAATGCTCAAGAAGCTGAAGTTGAACGGTTCTATGAAGACCTACAAGACCTTTTAGAACTAACACCCAAAAAAGATGTCCTTTTCATTATAGGGGACTGGAATGCAAAAGCAGGAAGTCAAGAAACACCTGGAGTAATAGGCAAAGTCAGCCTTGGAGTATAGAAATGAAGCAGGGCAAAGGCTAATAGAGTTTTGCCAAGAGAACACACTAGTCATAGCAAACACCCTCTTCCAACAACACAAGAGAAGACTCTACACATGGACATCACCAGATGGTCAACACTGAAATCAGATTGATTATATTCTTTGCAGCCAAAGATGGAAAATCTCTATACAGTCAGCAAAAACAAGACTGGGAGCTGACTGTAGCTCAGATCATGAACTCTTTATTGCCAAATTCAGACTTAAATTGAAGAAAGTAGGGAAAACCACTAGACCATTCTGCTGCTGCTAAGTCACTTCAGTCGTGTCCGACTCTGTGTGACCCCATAGATGGCAGCCCACCAGGCTCCCCAGTCCCTGGGATTCTCCAGGCAATAACACTGGAGTGGGTTGCCATTTCCTCCTCCAATGCATGGAAGTGAAAAGTGAAAGTGAAGTTGCTCAGTCATGCCCGACTCTTAGCGACCCCATGGACTGCAGCCCACCAGGCTCTTCCGTCCATGGGATTTTCCAGGCAAGAGTACTGGAGTGGGGTGCCATTGCCTTCTCCGAAGTGGGCCTTAGAAAGCATCATTACAAACAAAGTTAGTGGAGGTGATGGAATTCCAGTTGAACTATTTCAAATCCTCAAAGATGATGCTGTGAAAGTGCTGCACTCAATATGCCAGCAAATTTGGAAAACTCAGCAGTGGCCACAGGACTGGAAAAGGTCAGTTTTCATTTCAATCCCAAAGAAAGGCAATGCCAAGGACTGCTCAAACTACTGCACAGTTGCATTCATCTCACACGCTAGTAAAGTAATGCTTAAAATTCTCCAAGCCAGGCTTCAGTAATACGTGAACCATGAACTTCCAGATGTTCAAGCTGGTTTTAGAAAAGGCAGAGGAACCAGAGATCAAATTGCCAACATCTGCTGGATCATCAAAAAAGCAAGAGAGTTCCAGAAAAACATCTATTTCTACTTTATTGACTATGCCAAAGCCTTTGACTGTGTGGATCACAATAACTGTGGAAAATTCTGAAAGAGATGGGAATACCAGACCATCTGACCTGCCTCTTGAGAAACCTATATGCAGGTCAGGAAGCAACAGTTAGAACTGGACACAGAACAAGAGACTGGTTCCAAATAGGAAAAGGAGTACATCAAGGCTGTATATTGTCACCCAGATTATTTAACTTCTATGCAGAGTACATCATGAGAAACGCTGGGCTGGAAGAAGCACAAGCTGGAATCAAGATTGCCGGGAGAAATATCAATAACCTCAGATATGCAGATGACACCACCCTTATGGTAGAAAGTGAAGAGGAACTAAAAAGCCTCTTGATGAAAGTGAAAGAGGAGAATGAAAAAGTTGGCCTAAAGCTCAACATTCAGAAAACTAAGATCATGGCATCTGGTCCCATCACTTCACAGCAAATAGATGGGGAAACAGTGGAAACAGTGTCAGACTTTATTTTGGGGGGCTCCAAAATCACTGCAGATGGTGACTGCAGCCATGAAATTAAAAGACGTTTACTCCTTGGAAGGAAAGCTATGACCAACCTAGATAGCATATTCAAAAGCAGAGACATTACTTTGCCAACAAAGGTCTAGTCAAGGGTATGGTTTTTCCAGTGGTCATGTATGGATGTGAGAGTTGGACTGTGAAGAAGGCTGAGCGCGGAAGAACTGATGCTTTTGAACTGTGGTGTTGGAGAAGACTCTTGAGAGTCCCTTGGACTGCAAGGAGATCCAACCAGTCCATTCTGAAGGAGATCAGCCCTGGGATTTCTTTGGAAGGACTGATGCTGAAGCTGAAACTCCAGTACTCTGGCCACCTCATGCGAAGAGTTGACTCATTGGAAAAGACCCTGATGCTGGGAGGGATTGGGGGCAGGAGGAGAAGCGGACGACAGAGGATGAGACGTCTGGATGGCCTCACCGACTCGATGGACATGAGTCTGGGTAAACTCCGGGAGTGCTGATGGACAGGGAGGCCTGGCGTGCTGCAATTCATGGGGTCGCAAAGAGTCGGACACGACTGAGTGACTAAACTGAACTGAACTGAATGTGGAAAGTGCCCCAAAGCTGCTTCTGGCCTCACAATTCCACTTCTGGGAACAGACTCCACCCCTCTAATGGTAAATGACCCATCCTGGATCAATTATAAACCCCCATCACCTGGACTGCCCAGGGATGGTCACATGATTCTACCAGAACAATCAGAGTCCTTCCCTGGGACTTCGCTGGAGCCAGAAGGGAAGAGACCTCCCTGATGGATATCAGCCCAGAGGGGCTTGAGATCGAGTTCCCTGAAGAAAGCCCCCTTGCTGTCAGAAGGAGTAAAACAATCAGAGGCAGACAGACAAGACACAGAGAGTCCCTCAGGCATCTGGGCCCACAGCAGAAGGAGTTGTGCCCACCTGATAGCCCTGGCCCCACTCGGACTCTTCAGTAGCAGCAGCCAGAGACCTGCTTGCCACCTTGACTCCTGCAGCTTTCTTATTCTCTCTACCACAGCTTTATCCAGCAGGCACAACCCTAAAGTACAGGAAAGCTCAGGTTCCCAGGGGCAGCCTTCAGTCAGGAAGGGAAGTGTTGGCGGATAAGAGCCCAGCCTCCCTAGCCTGCCCTGAAAGATTCTGGCTCCTCCAGGGTCCCTGCCAAGAGCCCAGTTGCCCAAGGGAATAAGTTATCATTCACACATGTCCTGATGGCTATTCTTGCTTCCTTGTTTTACTTTCCCCTACATCCTCACAATTCTGGTGCTGGAGAAGACTCTCAAAAGTCCGTTGGACAGCAAGGAGATCAAACCAGTCAACCCTTAAGGAATTCAACCCTGAATATTCATTGGAAGGACTGATGCTGACGCTGACGTTCCAATACTTTGGCCACTTGCAACAAAGAGCCAACTCATTGGAAAAGACCCTGATGTTGGGAAAGATTGAAGGCAGGAGGAGAGGGGGCAACAGAGGATGAGATGGTGGGATGGCATCACAGACTCATTGGACATGAGTTTGGGCAAACTCTGGAATATAGTGAAGGAGAGGGAAGTCTGGTGCACTGCAGTCCATAGGGTTACAAAGAGTAGTGCCTGCCAGGTCGCTGCTGGGTCTGCAGCTTCCATCCTACATGCTAGTCATCCAGAGGAGGAGCCATGGCTTTCGCTTCTGGGATGTCTAGCAATAAAGCATTTTCACCCCATTATCACTCTCTCTTCTCAACTTAGAGGCTAGAACAGACTCCAGGCACATTTCACAAGGGAGGGCACCCAGGCTCTGGGAGGAGAGGTGGCTGCCAGCACCCCATGGCCAGGCGCTTCCCCAAAAAGAGAAAAGAGGACTAGAGCTTTAGCAAGTCCCTGAAGTGCAGACGAGCAACCTCCTGGCTGGTTTCCCCATGCTGCTGAGTGTGTACTTACAGACTGGAACTGATGACCAAATGTACTACATTTTACTGTTTATTTGTGTGAACTTGATTATTTAATTAGCTGCTTAAAAATTGAGAGCGTGACTCAGCTGCAAATACACCTACAGGCACAAATCTACCATTTGTTCATTCAAACCATCCACAAATAAACCCTACGGAATTTGCTTGGATTAAGAGCCCCAAGTCTTCTTGAGATGTCATTTTTCAGTGCTTATTTCACTTTGGGTTGCTAGGAGATAAATTGGTTTTTTAAAAAAGCAATTTGCATAAAGACCAGGAAAGCATTTTAATAATGTCAATATATAGCCAAATGGACTAAAGTGCTAAAGTGACTATTTTTCACTGGATAATTAAGCCTCCAAATTTAAATGTTATAAAAAGAGATATACTTGTATTCCGTGGAGGTCTACCCACTTAGGTAGCTAATTATTTCTCAAGAACAACACTGAGTCATGTCAGACATCTTCTTGCTAATCTAATAATATTAAGCTACTGGGAGATGGTGCCTATCCCATCACATCATCGGCAATGGAAAGCGGGTAGGGTTTTAATTGCAGAACTGTGAGAAATTCATTTTTCTAGTCAGTAGCACAAATCTGACAATCTGTCTGGCAGCCAGGAACTAAATTAAAGAAGTTTTCTTTCCCTGATACATATGCTGTAAATCTCACTAATTCAAACTGATGGAGAGGAACAGCCAATCTATTTTGGTAAAAAATATTCACCGTAGGACTTATTTAATACTTTTTAAAATTTCTTCTTTCAAGTTCAAACAGAATCTTGAGTCTGGTACAGAATGGTCAATACAAAAGTGTTAGCCATTGTTATGGTCTTCATATGGGTTCACAGGACTTCCCTAATGGCTCAGTGGTAAAAGAATCTGCCTGCCAAGCAGGAGATGGTGGTTTGATCCCTGGGTTGGGAAGATCCCCTGGAGAAGGAAATGGCAATCCATTCCAGTATTTTTGCCTGGAGAATCCCATGGACAGAGGAGCCTGGCAGTCTGCAGTCCACAGGGTCACAAAGAGTGGACACAACTGAAGCGACTGAGCATGCATGCATGCAAGTGCTTTCTGAATGCTCACATAAGAGGTTTATGAGGATACATCAGAGACAAATGCACTGTACTGATGTTCAGTTCCATTCAGGTGCTCAGTCCTGTCCAACTCTATGGACTGCAGCACACCAGGCTTCCCTGTCCATAACCAACTCCTGGCGTTACTCAAACTCATGTCCATCAAGTCAGTGATGCCATCCAACCATCTCATCCTCTGTCGTCTCCTTCTCCTCCTGCCCTCAATCTTTCCTAGCATCAAGGTCTTTTCTAATGAGTCAGTTTTTTGCATCAGGTGGCCAAAGTATTGGAGTTTCAGCTTCAGCATCAGTCCTTCCAATGGATATTCAGGACTGATGTTAGCTACTATCAATGATATTGTCTGGTGAAGAAGTATGATCCACATTACGCTGAGCTTTTGAACCACGTGATTTATAGGAACACACCGTGACACCACTTAGAATCAATATATATGAGTACTGAGCAATCAGAGGGTACAAAAGTGCCCAGAGCTGCCCTACTGCACTCCTTCAACGTGTCTCTGCAGTTTTGTCCCATTAGTAACCTTAATGAAATATGTTTTTCCCCTAAACATGACCGGGAGGTAAGGAGCCTCAACAACAGAATTGGCCTCAGCCTCAGTGCACTCGAGAGACGGTGCAGCCCAGCGATTAGGAGCTCAGATTCTGGGGCTGAGGTTGGGTGTGGGGCTGAGTCTTGTGTCTCTCTGTAAACTGGGAATGATGACGCTAGAAGTCACCTCATTTGGAACTGTGAGAACTGAACACTTTACTGAAGGTAATGAGTTTATAATAGTCCCTGGCCAATGGGATGTGCTCCAAGAGAGCCTGATGTCATCCATATTCTTCCCATCACTGCACCCCGTGTTCAACTATCAACAGGAAGAAAGAGGCAGGGGTTTGGGGGTGGGTGGTGGACATTTGGGAAATTGCATATAACTGGTTTCCATCAGGGATCTCAATCCCCAAATCCCCAGCAAGCTGGTCATTTAGTTCTGCCTGGAGTAAATGGGAGGTGGCAGGGCCCAGGTGCAGAGGCGATGGACGCCAGGTTACTTGGATTTGGTGGTGAGATCCCTCCCAAAAGGGGCAGTTGTTGGCTGGCTGGGTGCCTTCACTCTGTGTACAGAGGCATGCTGGGAACCTCACGGACAGAACCCGTGTCCCCACAGTTCTCCCTGCTCTCTGACTTAAGACCACAGATTAGATCCCCGTACCAAAGCAAATCTTAGTTGTTGCATTGACAGAGTATGTAGGACTTCCCTGGTGGTCCAGTGGTGAAGAACCCACCTGCCAATGCAGGGGACATGGGCTCGATCCCTGGTCTGGGAAGATACCACATGCCACAGGGCAACTAAGCCCCCGTGCATCACAACTGCTAAAGCCTGCATGCCTAGAGCCTGCGCTCTGCAACGAGAGGCCACCACAATAAGAAGCCTGGCCACCGCAACGAAGAGTAGCCCCCACTCACTGCAATGAGAGAAAGCCTGTGCACAGCAACGAAGGCCAGTGCAGCCAAAAAGAAAAAGAAAAAAGAAAGAAAGTGCATGTACAAGGAGCTGCCATCCAAAAGCGAAAAACCCCTCAAATTCAGAGGATCGACCAGCAGATGCATTCATGGCGGTCTTGATTACTCTGCTGTTGTCAACTTTTCTCTGTTTAATCCAACCTCTCCCACCTTCACAAGAATCTTTAGTGCTTGATGAGGAAAGACGGACCTTTGCATTTCACATGTCAGCCCGCTTTCATTTCTGAGCAGGGTTTTCACAGAGTGACAGCTATAATCAAGTCCTAACAAATGACCATCCTACACAATAGAACTACAAATAAAACTCAAGATGATGAATACGTTTATTGTTCCTTCTTGTTTGCAAACATGTACCCACTGAGATCTTGATTAGTTCAGAATTTGGAAAAACAAAATTGTCTTCCAGCCTGTTTGTGCACTGGCTGCTTTTTCTGGCACCTGGAGAAATGCCCAGCTCTTTTGGAAGAGCATCTCCTGTGTGTCCTAAGCCTTCCCCCCGGAAGAAAACCCTGGTGAAGACGGTGGGCCTGAGAGATACCACCACATGAGGACAGACACGCACGCAGCACTCCAGCCCGTCAGGCCCTCCACCGGAGGGTTCTGACCCACATAATGAGTGCCCCTAACCACACGCTCATAAATTCAGCACGACTCCTCCTTTGCTTGTACGAAATGGAGTTACTTGAAATTTATATTTAGATTCCAAAGGAAATAAATCATTCCCAACTTCTGAGAAGTTGCCAGATGCTAAAGAAGATAATAAAATCTGAAGATGCAGTCTTCTCATCCTGATTCGGTCACTTACTGTGTGACTTTAGACAACACAAATAGCTTCTCTGGACTTCGGGCTCATTAAAGCAAGGAGGTCTGCTGTGCTTGCCTTAAACGGTTGTTATGTGACTCAAACAGGCTAATACCGTAGAAAACTCTTAAAAGGTGCAAAGTGAAGTTGATCAGTCGTGTCCGACTCTTTGTGACCTGTGGACTGTAGCCCACCAAGCTCCTCCGTCCATGGGATTCTCCAGGCAAGAAAACTGGAGTGGGTTGCCATTTCCTTCTCCAGGGGATCTTCCCAACCCAGGGATCGAACCCAGGTCTCCCACATTGCAGGCAGACGCTTTAACCTCTGCACCACCAGGGAAGCCATTAAATACAAGAATACAATCTCTCAGAAAACCTCCTATAGAGACACAGAACTTCAGATCCAAGTACTAACATCAAAGATTTCAAGGGAGGAAAGGAAGCCAGGTTGAAAGAAGGGGGAGGAGGAGGGGTTGGGTGAAAGGGGTGGCCTTACAGACGTCTCCTGCCACCTACAGATACCCAGGCGTTATGGGACTTTTCCCTGGGCCTCCAGAGAAGGGAGGACTGGAACTCGGTCCTACCAGAAATCAGACCAGACCAGAACCAGAATTCGAGTTCTCTGCCAAGAGGAGGTGATCAGTCTCCAATCCTCAGGATTGGAGGGCCCTCAGGCTGAGGGCCCTTTGACCAGATTCCTGCGTCCAGGACCGGGGGACTAGAAAAACGGGGAAGGATAGGAAGGGTTAAGGAGAGGGAAGAGAGAGGGAAGGGGAGAGAGGTCAGTAAAGTCTCTTGTTCCTTACCAGTTGGGGCACTCTGGCCAGTTGTCCACGTCAGGAGGAGACCAGGGACAAAAGGGTCCCAGTTGCGCCCGCTGGGTCTGGTCCATTGGCAGGCAAGCTGGCCCCTGAGTACCCGGAGTGGTCAGGATGTCAGTCTCAGCGAAGAAGAGTCCCTGCCAGAGTCGCCATTTGTTGCAGGAAGGTGGACCCCTTCCAGGGCCTGAAACTGGGCTCTTGTCTAACACTCGGAAATGAATTGTCCGAGGAGACACATGTGCTGACAAAGCAAGAGACTTTATTGGGAAAGGGCACCCGGGCGGAGAGCAGTAGGGTAAGGGAACCCAGGAGAACTGCTCTGAAAAAAAAGGTGCAAAGTATCATACAAACATAAGGTATTTTCTAATGGCCTCATGTGGGGTTAGCTCCTATGGAATGCTTTGATGATGAAACATAAAATTTAGAAAATGAGCAGGTGCACAGAGGACAAGTATGGTGTGATCCCACCTCTGCGAGGCACCTGGAATAGGCAAATGCACACAGTAGCAGAACAGAGGTGACCTGGGCTGGGGGGTGCGCGGTGGAGAGTTAGAGTTTAATGGTGGCAGAGTTTCTGTTTGAGATGATGAAAAAGTTCCGAAATGGACAGTGGTGGTTTTTACACAACATTGTGAATGTATTTAATGTCACTGAATGACACTTAAAAATGTTAAATTTAATGTTATATGTATTTTCCTGCAATGTAAGTAAATAAACAGATGGCTTAGGAGACATCTGTAAACAGGACTATTTACAACAAGGAATTTAACTTACATGTAATCAGAAATGGTTGTATCCATGTTTGGCACGTTTTCTTTCTGTGGTCAAAGTCTATAAGAAGCCAAATCATCCTCAGAAGACATTTATTTTTTGCCTTTTAACTGGTACTACTCATGTTCAAGCTGAAACTCCAGTACTTTGGCCACCTCATGCGAAAAGTTGACTCATTGGAAAAGACTCTGATGCTGGGAGGGATTGGGGGCAGGAGGAGAAGGGGACGACAGAGGATGAGATGGGTGAATGGCATCACCGACTCGAGGGACGTGAGTCTGAGTGAACTCCGGGAGTTGGTGATGGACAGGGAGGCCTGGCGTGCTGCAATTCATGGGGTCGCAAAGAGTCGGACACGACTGAGCAACTGAACTGAACTGAACTCATGTTCATTGGGCTTCTTGCAGAATCTGCCTGCAGTGCGGAAGACCCAAGTTTGATCCCTGGGTCAGGAAGATCTCCTGGAGAAGGAAATGGCAACCCGTTCCAGTATTCTTGCCTGGGAAATTCCATGGACAGAGGAGCCTGGCGGGCTACAGTCCATGGGATTGCAAGAGTCAGACACAACTTAATGACTAAACCACCAACCACTACCACCAGGAGGGGAGAGAGGGAGCGACTGGTTAATGATGTGGGTTTTCTTTGGGGTGATGAAAAGATTTTGGAACTAGAAAGAGGTGGTTGTGGCACAGCGCTGTGAATGTTACTAAATGCCACTGAATTGTTTGCTTTAAAATGATTAATTTCATGTTATTTGAATTTCACTGGAATTTTTTTTTTTTAAAGACGTGATTTCCCCAGCAGAGCAGGTGCAAAAGGAGGTATTGGCAGACGAGCACAGGGGACAGGCAAGCGGGGCTGGACCAAGAGCTGAGGGTCCCCCACAACCAGACTTTCAAGAAGCAGAAGGCCCAGCTACCACCTGCGCTCTGATTCAGGGAGAGGGGCTCACCTCACTTTAGCCCACAAGAACTTACATGTTAAGCTTCTGGTTTCCAGCATGTAGTAGCTACCTCTCTTCTCAAATAAGTAGAGCAATAGACTATTTGCTGGATACACATTTAAACAAGAAAAGGTTGAATGCAAAGGTATGAAAAAATCATGTCCCAGCTAAGTGAGCACAAAAAGAAAGCAGATGCAATAAATTAATTCCAGACAAAATTGAAAATCATTAAAGGAGGCAACAGGGATATTTTACATTGATGAAAAGTTTAAGCCTGAGCTTTTATACACAACATAGTTTCCAAATCTGTGACGCACTTAGAAAGACCAGAAGAGGTTGATAAGCCTGTCTTACAGTTTGGCACACCTCTTTCAGAAATTGATCATGAAGACTGAGAGTTTTCCCCCCAAAAGAACACCCGAACCCACATTCTAGAAATTTAAGAACACAGTTCAGTATTGCACATCGAAATCTGCGCGCTTAGCTAATGTTTTACATAGAGGGAAAGTCAGCATTTTAAGTATATACATTAGAAAAAAGAAAGATTAAAAATGGATAAACTGGCTGAACCAGTGAGAATAAAACATCAGCATAATCACAAAGAAAGTGGAAGGAAATTATAAAGCCACTGAGCAATACACAGATAAAAGAACAGAGTCCACAAAACACAATACCTATTTTTTAAGAGGTTAATTTAAATAGAAAAATATATGGCAAGTTTGGATGAAGAAGAGATAGAAGGAGATAGAGAGAACATACAATACAAACAGGAGAGAGGATGACAGAGGATGAGATGGTTGGATGGCATCGCCGACTCAATGGACATGAGTTTAAGCAAACTCAAGGAGACAGCAGAGGACAGGGAAGGCTGGCGTGCTGCAGTCCGTGGGGTCTCAAAGAGTTGGACACGGCATGACTGAACAACAACAAAACAGACAGTTAGGCATGAATAGGGGAATATAATTACAGTCACAATTAAGTTTTTAAAAATCAGAAGAACACTGTGATGTAATATAAAATTTTTATACCACAGTTTGAAAACTTAAGGAAAAATGAGTGATTCTGTAAATACATAACAAATAGTAAATTTAGAAAAGATAGAAATCAGAAGAGATTCATCAAATAGACTGAATCAGAGGCCAAACTCTTCTCACACAAAAGGCCTCTGATTCAGCATGTTGACAAGAGAGTTTTACCAAATCTTCAAATAGTGAGTAGATTATTTACTGTGGGCAGGAAACCCTTAGAAGAAATGGAGTAGCCATCATGGTCAACAAAAGAGTCCGAAATGCAGTACTTGGATGCAATCCCAAAAACGACAGAATGATCTTTGTTCGTTTCCAATAAAAACCACTCAATATCATAGTAATCCAAGCCTATGCCCCAGCCAGTAATGCTCAAGAAGCTGAAGTTGAATGGTTCTATGAAGACCTACAAGACCTTTTAGAACTAACACCCAAAAAAGATGTCCTTTTCATTACAGGGGACTGGAATGCAAAAGCAGGAAGTCAAGAAACACCTGGAGTAACAGGCAAATTTGGCCTTGGAGTATAGAAATGAAGCAGGGCAAAGGCTAATAGAGTTTTGCCAAGAGAACGCACTGGTCATAGCAAACACCCTCTTCCAACAACACAAGAGAAGACTCTACATGGACATCACCAGATGGTCAACACTGAAATCAGATTGATTATATTCTTTGCAGCCAAAGATGGAGAAGCTCTATACAGTCAGCAAAAACAAGACTGGGAGCTGACTGTAGCTCAGATCATGAACTCTTTATTGCCAAATTCAGACTTAAATTGAAGAAAGTAGGGAAAACCACTAGGCCATTCAGGTATGACCTAAATCAAATCCTGTATGATTATACAGTGGAAGTGAGAAATAGGTTTAAGGGACTAGATCTGATAGACAGAGTGCCTGATGAACTATGGAAGGAGGTTCATGACATTGTACAGGAGACAGGGATCAAGACCATCCCCACGGAGAAGAAATGCAAAAAAGCAAAATGGCTGTTTAAGGAGGCCTTACAAATAGCTGTGAAAAGAAGAAAAGTGAAAAGCAAAGCAGAAAAGGAAAGATATAAACATCTGAATGCAGAGTTCCTAAGAATAGCAAGGAAATATAAGAAAGCCTTCCTCAGAGATCAATGCAAAGAAATAGAGGAAAACAACAGAATAGGAAAGACTAGAGATCTCTTCAAGAAAATTAGAGATACCAAGGGAACATTTCATGCAAAGATGGGCTCGATAAAGGACAGAAATGGTATGGACCTAACAGAAGCAGAAGATTTTAAGAAGAGGTGGCAAGAATACACAGGAGAACTGTACGAAAAAGGTCTTCATGACCCAGATAATCACGATGGTGTGATCACTCACCTAGAGCCAGACATCCTGGAATATGAAGTCAGGTGGGCCTTAGAAAGCATCACTACGAACAAAACTAGTGGAGGTGGTGGAATTCCAGTTGAGCTATCTCAAATCCTGAAAGATGATGCTGTGAAAGTGCTGCACTCAATACGCTCCAAATTTGGAAAACTCAGCAGTGGCTACAGGACTGGAAAAGGTCAGTTTTCATTCCAATCCCAAAGGAAGGCAATGCCAAAGAATGCTCAAACTACCGCACAATTGCACTCATCTCACAGGCTAGTAAACTAATGCTCAAAATTCTCCAAGCCAGGCTTCAGCAATGTGTGAACTGTGAACTTCCAGATGTTCAAGCTGGTTTCAGAAAAGGTAGAGGAACCAGAGATCAAATTGCCAACATCCACTGGATCATCGAAAAATCAAGAGAGTTCCACAAAAAAACATATATTTCTGCTTTATGGACTATGCCAAAGCCTTTGACTGTATGGATCACAATAAAGTGTGGAAAATTCTTCAAGAGATGGGAATACCAGACCACCTGACCTGCCTCTTGAGAAACCTATATGCAGGTCAGGAAGCAACAGTTAGAACTGGACATGGAACAACAGACTGGTCCCAAATAGGAAAAGGAGTATGTCAAGGCTGTATATTGTCACCCTGTTTATTTAACTTATATGTAAAGTACATCATGAGAAACACTGGGCTGGAGGAAGCACAAGCTGGAATCAAGATTGCCGGGAGAAATATCAATAACCTCAGATATGCAGATGACACCACCTTTATGGCAGAAAGTGAAGAGGAACTAAAGAGCCTCTTGATGAAAGTGAAAGAGGAGAGTGAAAAAATTGGCCTAAAGCTCAACATTCAGAAAACTAAGATCATGGCATCTGGTCCCATCACTTCACAGCAAATAGATGGGGAAACAGTGGAAACAGTGCCAGACTTTATTTTTGGGGGCTCCAAAATCACTGCAGATGGTGATTGCAGCCATGAAATTAAAAGACGCTTACTCCTTGGAAGAAAAGTTATGACCAACCTAGACAGCATATTCAAAAGCAGAGGCATTACTTTGCCAACAAAAGTCCGTCTAGTCAAGGCTATGGTTTTTCCCGTGGTCATGTATGGATGTGAGAGTTGGACTGTGAAGAAATCTGAGCACCGAAGAATTGATGCTTTTGAACTGTGGTGTTGGAGAAGACTCTTGAGAGTCCCTTGGACTGCAAGGAGATCCAACCAGTCCATTCTAAGGGAGATCAGTCTTGGGTGTTCATTGGAAGGATTGATGCTAAAGCTGAAACTCCAGTAGTTTGGCCACCTCATGTGAGGAGTTGACTCATTGGAAAAGACCCTGATGCTGGGAGGGATTGGGGGCAGGAAGAGAAGGGACAACAGAGGATGAGATGGCTGGATGGCATCACCGACTCGATGGACATGAGTTTGGGTAAACTCCGGGAGTTGGTGATGGACGGGGAGGCCTGGTATGCTTTGATTCATGGGGTTGCAAAGAGTCAGACACGACTGAGTGACTGAACTGAACTGAACTGAACTATCTCTCATTTATATAAACTGTTCTCCCAACAGTAACTGGAGGAAGAAATGGCAACCCACTCTAGTATTCTTGCCTGGAAAATCCCATGGGCAAAGGAGCCTGAAAGGCTACAGTCCATGGGGTCACAAAGAGTCGGACACGACTGAGCGATTAACACACACTTCCCAACAGTAAATAAAGGAAAAGTTCCCCCAACTCATTTTATGAAGCAACATCGTGTTAATATCAAAACCCAGACAAGAAAAGGGAGAATACTGGTCAGTTTTACCCAGAAGTTTCCAGCCTAACACTCCTGCTAATCTTGTCCCCTTAGAGTTTATTCCACTTGCAGCCCAGCAGGATCTGAAGTGTATCAGAGTACGGCACCACCGCGCACTCTGGTCCTGGTCACCTCTCGGGCCTGTCCTCTGTCTTGCTAAGGGTACTCCTGCCCCCAGGCCTTTGCACTGGAAGTCCTTCCTCCAGGACCACTCTTCTGCCCACATTCGCATGGCTCCCTCTCCACCTTCATTCAGCCTCTGCTCCAATGTCCTCTGACCGTTTTGCCTAAGATGGCAGTCACTCCCACCTCCCTCACCCAGGTGACTTTCTACGTCGTCAGTCACACTGCTGAGTGCTGCCGACACTGAACTGTGTCTCCTCCCATTCCCCCCACAAATTCATACTGAAGCCCTAACCCCCCTGAATGGTATTTGGCATCACAAATACCTTTGAAAGGTGATGAGATTTAGATGAAGTCATAAGGGTAGGTCCCCCATGAAGGCATTAGTGCCCTTATAAGAAGGACCGTAGAGATCATAAAAGCATCTTGATCAGATAGTGTTTATCTCAGGAATGCAAGAATAATTCAACATGAGAAAATCTGCTGATGTAACTGCTGTGAGCTGAATAATGCCCACCACCACCACCACCACCACCAAATATGTCCGTGTCCTCACCCCTGGAACCTGTTACTTTCTGTGTCAAAAGAAATGTTGCAGGTGTGATTAAGTTAAAATGTGGAGCTTGGAATCTTATACTGGATTATCTGGGGTGGGCGGGGGGAGGCTGATACAATCACAAGGATCCTTATGAGAAAAGACAGCAGGGTCAGAGTAGGAGATATGAGAACAGAAACAAAGATGAGAGAGAGAGAGGAAGAGCGGGGAGAGGGGTTGAGGTTTGAAGATGCTAAACTGTTGGCTTTGAAGATGGAGGGGGGGGGGGCCACGAGCCAAGGAATGGGTGCAGCCAGTAGAAGATGGAAAAGGAAAGAAAACGGCTTCTCCCCTGGAGCCCCCAGAAGGAATGGAGCTGGGCTGATAGCTGGATTTTAAGGCTTTGACATTCAGAATTGTAAGATAAAAAATGTGTTGTTTTAAGCTACTAAACTTGTAGTAATTAGGCTGAACAACAGTAGGGACTGAATACAGTAACTTACATTAGCAAATTAAAGAAAGAAAACCATCTCCATAGATTCTGAGAGTGCAATCCACACCTGCCTATGACGTGGGCAGGACCGGCCTTCGGTGCTAGCGGCAAGTCCACGGCCGGACATTTGTTACGGAGCACAGTTCCCCTGTGCAACCGAGTGCAACGGGCAGCCTGGGACTCTTGATCCCAACATTTCCGGGCGGGAATCTTGGCTCAGGATGCAGTGTGTAAATTTGGACAAGTGACACCATTTCCTGCACCACTTTTCTCACGTGTAAAGAATAAATCTGTATCAAAAGACAGCCTGGGGTCACATGAGGTGGCCCGAGCAGCACTCCTGGAAGGGAGCCTGTACTCAGTAAGTGCTCAGAGCAGCTTAGCTCCTGCCAGCTGCATGTCCTGGAATACTGCCCTGAGGGTTTAGGGCAGCGACCACATCACACTGTTGGCTTCACCGTCCATCCCCAGAACCACCAAAGGCCACACTGCCCAGCTTCCTGTTCCATCCAGGGTGGGAGGGGTCTGGACCTCAGGCTTGGGCTGAACCTCCCTCCCTCTGCGTGTGAAGTCAGTTCTCTGTCCCACTGGATGAGGTCCCTCCAGAGCCCAAGCACCTCCTTAGGCTTCAGCTCACCTGCAAATGTGATTCCAGCCTCTTGTCTGGCATCAGCAAGACACATGGCTTTCCCCACCTCTCCCTTGTATGACTGTTTTCACATTCTCCAGCCTGCCTTTGAAGAGCCTAATGCCAAAAACAATCTAACAGCAGCAATAATAACATGCATGGGTTGGGGTCACAGCCCAGGGCAGGCCCTGCCCATCTGTTATTCATTAGCTCATGACAACCCTGCGGTGGAGCCACAGTGGAAACCAGATCACATGGGCTGAGTTAGCCCCTGGGTCACCTGGGTGACCCCCAGGCCAGAGCTCTTTCCGCCTTCACCACCACCCCCAACTCCGCCCCGGTCTGGGTTTGCACAGCTCAGCAGCAAGTTCACTTTGAGCAGCAGCAAGTGGGACCTTAGGAAAGACTGTACTTGGGGCCTCCTGACAAGGCCAACTGCTCCCAAATGCCCAGAGCTCCACTGATGAATATCCACTGTTCAATGGGCCTAATTTTTGTGCTCAGAAAAATAAACCCAGAAAGTGCCTTCCTGCCATTCTCAACACATCTTTTAACTCCACTCTTCACCAATCAGTCGATTTTTACTGATTTTTCACTTGGAGGTTTTTAGAAACCCAGAAGATTGATTATAGGAAATCAAATCCACTCAGAGGAGCCGAGCCCTGTTTCATCACTGGCCAGGCTCATAATTGTTTCAACAATAACTGATTTTACCTGAATTAATTTGTACTTTTTCTGTAGAAAAAAAAGGTGAGACACAAACACTGAAAGTAGTCTTGACATTTACATACCATTGTTGGAAACTTTATTCCAAATTATTTCTTTGGTCCCAATGACCAGCCCATTATCAGTAATGTGGTGCTGAAGGTGAAGCTGACCATGTCAACCATGTGCTTCTGAAAGTGGAAACTCCTGTGGAGTCTTGACTCTCTGAACCATCACCTTGCTCCCCTTTCCCGTGTACTCTCTGTCACCTGAAAAGTCACTCACTTTATGGGTGCAAGGATGTACTCATCTTGGATTTTTCTTCTTAAAAAAAAAAAACAGGGGAAAAAAAAACAGTTTCATTATAAAAGGTAACCACAGTCGAGAAAATCTGGAAAATGGAAAAAAAGAAAACAAAAACACCCATAATCTGAACCATAATGTGAATGTCCACGTGGTGGTCTCTGCAGATGTCCAGCTGAGGGCCGCCCGCGTGGTGACAGGCCACATCACTTCCAAGCAGGGAAGGCTTCCTATTTGGGGTGTGCACGAGTGTGTGTGTTTTTCCTCCTCTCTTCATTCTTGCTGTTGATGCTTCCTGCTATTCATTTTTTTGGTCTTGTTCTTCTGCGCTTCCTTCCAGGCAAAGTTCTTTAAGAGATGTTATCTGTCATTATATAAGCTCTCAGATTCCACACATATAGGAGGGAAAGACTAAAGAGCAAGTGGAAATTTCCCCTCTCCTTGAGGGAAGTTGGCCTCCGTGTGCACAGGGTTCACCACGGGGACCACACACCTCCCCGTAGAGCCTCAGTGCTTTAAACAACTTGCTGAAAAGTCCTTCAGTGAAGCTTCCCCTGAGTTTGTGCAAATACAGCATTGTAGCCCAATACTTCAGGGTGAGCCCTGGTCAGGGGCCCTCAAACGTGAATTCGAGCCCTGATTGCGATCTTTCACAGGTGACTCACTGCGCACAGCCACGTGTAAATGTGCGCCTCGCTGTCCCCATCTGTAAATGTGAGACATCTCTAAGGACCCCAGGGAGCTCCCAGCCACCGCAGTCCTCTCATGGGGGCTGTGACAGAGACACCCACCCCAGCTGGGCCCCGCCCTGGACTCTAGGACCCATGATCCCACGAGGACAAATGAAGCTTCAGCGCCTCATTCTGGGATCTGCCACGTGTCCAGTTCTGACATCCCTATCCCACTTTAGGAAACTAAAGTCCGATTTACTTAGGCAGCAGAAACAAATGAGCTTCTGCTCAGAGCTGGGAAGCATCAGGATGCGCCGAGCAGTGGTCCTCATCCTCCGCAGAGCAGCCGGGGGAGGCAGGCAGGACAGCACTGTCCTCATGCCTGCTCTTACCTGTGCCCTGGGCCCAGCCCATGAGCGGATCTGCCTGCTTCCCTGGACCCAGCCTGCACCTGTGACCTCCTAGTAGCCAACCCACACTTCCACTCCCACCTTTGACGGTGCCCTTCTTCCTTCAAGACTTAGACTTCTTCTCTGAGCCTGGGTCTGGGAGCCTGAGACCAAGATTTCTAGGAACTCACTCCTCCCAGACTCCCTGAGTCTGAGTTGCTCTCTCCTGCTGAGACTCCACGACTCCAGGCTAGGCCTCCCGAGCACCCCACAGCCTGGGAGCATTCCCCAACCACAGGGCATCAGCTTGGACCCTCTCTTTCTGAGCTATTTCTTCCACCACAGGAGCAGTGCCCCCAGCAGCTGCCATACCCTGCTCCTCTGGCCATAACTGAGCAGCCTAAGGGGCAACATTTGTCCGACGTTAGGATTGCCAGAAAAACACTGGATGCCCAGCTAACCTGAATTTCAGATAAACAATGAGTCATTTCTTATATAAGTATGCTGCCATGCAATATTTGGGTTTTCCAGGTGGTGCTAGTGGTAAAGAACTCACCTGTCAATGCAGGAGACATAAGAGACTTGGGTTCCATCCCTGGGGAAGACCCCTGGAGGAGGGCATGGCAACCCACTCCAGTATTCTCGCCTGGAGAATCCCATAGACAGAAGTGCTTGGTGGGCTACAGTCATGGAGTCACAAGAGTGGGAAATGACAGGCGACTTAGCACACACGCACACATGCGATATTTAGGTATCCTTTATCTTTGTTGGCTAAATCTGGCCACTGCACCCAAGCTAGACCAATCAAATTCTCTCTGGCAGGATTCTGAACCTAGAGTTCAGCAAGACTATAAGCTGATATCTTGGGGTGAGAGTGGGGCCGTTAGACACCACCAGGTAGGAAGAGAAGAGAGGAGTTAGGTCTGCAAAGAGAAGGAAGGAAGCTGAAGGAGCTAAGAGCAGCCACCTTCTTCCGTGTCATGATGGAGACCTCTCCTGAGAACTGTCCCGTTCCTGGCGTCAGTGCCCTAGGATGCCCTGGTATCCTTATAATGAATGCCTCTTCAGTGAAGGGTCTCGGGCAGCATGTTTTAGGCATAACCTGTCCCCTGGAACCCGGGCAGACTAGCTGGTGCAAAAGATGCTCTGTCTGCTGCTTTCCACCCCAAACACCAAGACGGTCCCCTCCACGTCCCAGGCATTGCTCTAGACTCCTCCCTCCCCTCCCCGCACCCCTGCATCAAAGTTCCGTCTACTCCATCTCCCAAGTCTATGACAGCTCTGACTCCCCTCCATCCCAGTGCCTGCCAGTGCCCTGCTTCTGGCCGCCAGCACTTCTTGCCTGGATTTATACAATGCCTTCCTATTTTTCTTTCCTCTGGCATTCTCTACCCTCCAGCCAAAGCAAATGTCCTAAGACATAAGTCTGACTTGCTCCACAAAAGCTCCACGTGAAACTCTTCAGTGGTTTGCCCTCCAAAGGCAGAGACGTTTCTCGGTGACCTAACTTCTAATGAGTCATCCAGGGTCACCTCTTACCTTGTTGACTCCATACCCTTTAATGGGCTCTGGCTCCACTGACCAGCTCTCACATCCTCCTCCAGACTCTCCCTCACCTCAGGGCCGTTACAGCTGCTCCCCTTCCTACCCGTCTTCACCTGGCTTCCTCCCACCTTTGGGGGACCGGCTCATCATTTGCCTTGACTCCCTCTGCCCACCTCCTGTGCATGCATGCTAAGTTGCTTGAGTTGTGTCTATTGACTCTTGGCAATGCCATGGACTGTGGTCCACCAGGCTCTTCTGTCTGTGGGATTCTCCAGGCAAGAATACTGGAGTGGGTTGCCATTTCCTTTTCCAGGGGATCTTCCCAACCCAGGGATGGAACTCGCATCTCCTGCATTGGCAGGTGGGTCCTTCACCACTATCACCATCTGGGAAGCCCTCACCCACCCCTAGCAGGTGTGATAAGTTCTTCCCTGGTCTTGTGCTTACTGCCTCCTCTGGTCCCTGGACCACCAGCAACATGGGAGCGGCACCAGAGAACATGTAAGAAATGAAAATTCCCAAGAGTCCCCCTGCCTCAGACTTCCTGAAAAAGAAACCCTGGGCGGGACCCAGCAATCAGTGTTCCAACTAGTTCTCCAGGTGGGTCTGATGCTCACCAGCATTTGAGAACCACTGCTACATGATGACTGAATATTTATGTGTCGGAAATAGTTTGAAAGCCTTGAGGGGATTAGAAAAGCCATAGCATCTTCACCAGCAGATACAGTAGCTGACACATGACAGTCTTGGTAAACGTCTGTGGATGGAAGGAAAGGGAAGAAAGGGGGAAGCTAGGAGGAGGGGCGGGAGGAAAGCGGGCAGGCAGCCACACTTGCCAAGAGCGCACTCGGTCTTCCTGACCCTCCAAGCGTTTCTAGACACAGCCGCCCCTATTTCCTCATTTCCCTGGCTCTCCCCCTGTGTGCTCCAAGTCTGGCCATAGAGACCGTGCAGGACTCAGGCTCTGGGCACCTGTCACCACGAGTACAGAGGGGCCGCAGGACTCACTCAGCTACCAGTAGGCTCCACAGTTCTTGCATGCAGTCGGGTGCTTGAGGAGGCCCAAGGAGCTCTGGGTTGACACAGATGGCCAGAGATGGCACTGCTTGTCAGCAGGAAGGGGCGATGGCTCTGTTGCTCCCACCCTCTAAGGAAGCATGAGACCATATCTTTTGGCCACACCTTCCATCTGAGACAGGATGAGGGGCTCTGAGGCGAGTCCCTTTTTGTTCTCAGTGGCACATGCTGACCACGGTCCCTGATGGCTCATGGAATCTTTGATATCCTGTTTCCAGTCTCCACTCCCCAGGCCTGCTTCTGAGTCAACGAATCTCTAGTTGCCAGGCCTGAGCCGTCACCAGCATGACCAAACGGAGTGGGCAGAGGTCAGCAGGAAAACCCAAGAAATGAGTCATCCATGGGGGGTGGGGGCGATGTCCTCTGATGCAGAAGCTTCTGGAAGGGATCTCTGCCTGCCTGCTACCAGCACCCCTCTCACATGATGAGAAGGCAGTGAGGGGACAAGCTCAAGCCTGTGTTCCCAAAGAGAGGAGCTGGGAGGACATGGGGGACATTGTCTGCTACCGAGTGTCAGCCAATGGGCCCTTTTGCAGAGGAAACTGCAGCCATCTTCAAACTGGTAGATAAGACAGCCTGGTCCAGCCGTAGCCACAGCCTTCCTCATACCCCGAAAAGTGAGACCCTCACTGCTGAACTCCAGCTTGGGGATATGGGGGGAAGGAGAAGGGATCCTTCAAAACGAAGAGGCTCCCTCCCACTTTCCCCTGTGTTGTTCACAATAATCTCACACTTGAAAAGCTCTCCACCGATTTCAAAGCCTGTATCTCACCTAATCTTCACCAATATCCCAGGAAGACAGAAGCTTTCAATACATCCTGTAGTAGATGAGAAAACCTGGGCTCAGAGAGATGAGGGCACTGGATGAGGAAGGAAAGGAGCAGAGAAGGGAACTTCTCTTCAGACGCACAGGCCAAGTCTCATCCCCCTGCCCAAGGCCTTCACTCCATCTGACCAGGGCAACACTAACAAAGCAAACAATCAGAAAAGCCTGTATAGAGAAGGCACTGATGGAGCTGGTCCAAGTAGAGAGAAGGCTCCAGAGGCTTTCTTAAGCGTGAACAACCTTCTCGGCACGTGGGAAAGAGGCAGGAAGGATCTAGACGCAGGACTGCTCTTTGGGCATCTTCTGGGTGGTTTCATGCTGCCCGCCCACCCAAAGGTTTATGCAGGGAAATGCATTCTCCTCTCTTCCCCCAGTCCGCCTCTCCCCCAAACCCAGGCAGGCCACTGATCTCAGGGGAGCCCCTCTACAGGCTGGTCAGTAACTCAGGATCTGTAGCCCTCATTTGATAAGGTGAGCTGAGCCAATGCAATTCCTTTCTCAAAAAGTCAGCATGAGAAAACTAAGAGATGGGGCGGTTGGCTGTGGAGATGAATTGTGAGTTTGTGTAGAGGGGGCTGGGGAAGTTGTGATGGGTCATGTGTGGCTGGTGATGGAATGGAGACTGGGAACCCAGGGGAGGGAAGAGAGAGATCTGAGCAGATGCAAAAAGAGATGGAGGGGTGTCCTGGGAAAAGCCACATGACTGTCCCATCACTGTCCCCACTCTGGTGAGAACCGCTCAGCCTGGAGACCCAGGTTCCTCAGCCTTCCATGCTGCAGTCCAACAGACGTCCTTTTACTAAGGCCGCTGCGGGTGAGTCGAATTCCTATTTGAATTATTTATAATCAAAGAAAAGGAAGCACTCACTGCTAAACCACCACTTTCAATCTCTGTGAAAACCAAAAATCACAAATAATCAAGAACTTGAACCCAGGCTGCCCAGGGACACCCCAGGATCCCAGTCACAGTCCTCACGGCGATGGCCTTTGATTTGAAGAGCTCAAGAGGACAAGACGCACACTTCCATCTTTAAACACAAACCAGTCTGTTTCTAAATACAACCCCATGGAAAAAACCTGGAAACCTCCTGGAATCTCATTAGCATTTCAAGGAAGGATTACATGAAGCATTGTCTATGAAAAAATACAAAGGCTTGATTTTATAAATGTGAGATGCTGAATATCCCCCAACCCTGGCCATTTCTATCTGGGTCTTTCTTGAAATGTGCAAATAACAAAAGCCTAGCTGATGACCTGAGCCCCTGAGAACAAATGCTGAAGAACACAATATATCTGCCAAATGCAAAAGCAATTTTGTTTTAGCTTTCTTGCTTGGCCAGAGGAGTTGGCATGTGTAACTGTTGATTCAATTTGGCTCTCTTGTTAAAACATAAAACTCGGAAAAATTAAACATATTTGTGAAATCTAAGCATACTTTTATCTATTAATATCCATATCCTAATTTTTTTAATTTAATTTTCAGTTAAAAATAACAGCTGATGTTTATTATGTGCTTATATGTGCAAGGAGCTTTTAGCAAATAATCATCTTTAATCTTCACAGTAACCCTATGGGACAAGTATATTATTACAGATATGAGAATAATTACTACACAGGGACCTCGCAGGAACTTGCCCAGGACGCACAGCCAGGAAGTGGCAACGCCAGGCCTCCACCTCAGAGGCCCAGTCTCTCTCAACCTTTCAGCCATCTCACCCCAGGGGAGGTTAGCTAAGGAAACAGATGATTGCTTGTTTGTTTGAGGTACAGACAGGGAAGATAATTCAGGAATTTGTAATTGCTCATCCCTGCTGGGGGATATTAGCTAGACATTAGCCATGACATGTGAATCATGACACTTGTTTCCGGCTGAGTTATTACCTATGCACAATGGCACTCACCAGCTTGCCCGCTTGCTTTAGAAAATACTGGAAAAAGCCGGTCCTCGCTGCTTCCAGCTGCTCCCCACTGTCAATGACTCAACCAGAAATCCAGGGATCCCCCTCCCCATCCTGCACTGTTAGTGGGCAATCCCTGGCTCCAGCCCTACATCTGTAGGGTGAGTTGTGGCCCTGACACATTTTTTTGGGAGGCTGATGTATAAAAGGCAACTATTCAGACACCTTCCGGGAAATCCTGACTGTGCATCCTTGGGGCAACAGCAGATGCTCAGCAATCCTTGACGAAATGCGTCCTGAGGGTCTTCAGGGTCCTCTTGCCTTTGCTCTGGACAGGGCCCCAGGGCAGGAACTGGCCTCTGGGAGCCTTCTTTGTCCCTACTCTGGATGCTCTGTGGGATGCCTAGGCCATGCATTCAGGGACTGTCCTGGCCACTCCACTCCCAAGAGGGAACTGGACAGATTCCTAGTGAGATCCAGCAGGCAAAGACCTGCCCACGTGCTGCCCCTCCTGCTGGGCCAGTCATTGCCTGTCTTCCTTGCTTCAACTTCCTTATTTGTCCAAATGGGTGGCGGTGGCCTCAGGGAGGAGAAGGGGGTTCAGCTGTGACTCAGTGAGACAGAGACACTTACTCTTGGGATGGGATCCAGGGGAAACCCAGGGCCCACCTCCTGACAGATCCTTCACCAATATTTCTATCTCATTTCTGGGGATATACAAAGCTTTCACTCTCATCAGACTTCCCCGACTGCTCAGCAGGTAAAGAATCTGCCTGCAATGCAGGAGACATGGGTTCAATCCCTGGGTCGGGAAGATACCCTGGAGGAGGAAACGGCAACCCACTCCAGTATTCCTGTTTGTAATTTGGAGTAAAAATTGTCATTCTTGTGCTTTAAAATACAGGAGAGGAACCACTTTTCAATTACTTAAAAAAAAAGAAAAAAATCTCAACTACCAATACATCCCTCCCCACTCTGTGTACTACTCTGGACAGATTTCCTTACTCCCCAGACACCACCTGGCACTTTTCTGCCCTTTCTCACTCTGCTGCCTTCTGTCTGCCCTTTAGGAGTCAACCTGAAACCCCTTGTGAAGCCCCCGCCTCTGGAAGCCTCTCTAGAATTCATGCACCCTCCTGTGTGCTCCCCGCAGGGCACTGCATTACTCTGACTTGTATTGATATGTGACCCACTCAGTCATTCATCGAACACATGCTGAGGGCTGACTCTTTGCCCACAAGATGCTCAATGGAGGACCAGAGAAGACCTATGGCATCTCAGGTGGGTAGAGGGCACAGGTGAAAACCTAACTGAATAAGCTACCTGTATCCCCAAACTCTCTCCATCCAGTTTATACTCCTGTTTATATGTCTAAGTTATCGATGTACAGAACTGCATTCCTTTTAAAAGAAAACTAACACTGTTGCTCTTTCCATGGAATTCCTATCAAAATACACCACACGAATGTGGTACGAATGAGACTTTCGAGTGAAGTGTGATTGCTAAAGGGCGCACGGAGGATTCCATCTCTCTGAATCTGTGTTTCCTGGGCCCGTGCTCTCACCTGGTGCTCCAATACACAGGCAAGGTATGAAGGGCTCCCTTGGGCAGAAAGGGGACAGAAAGAGGTTGGGATAACTTCTCACATGTGAGTGCTGCCTGGGGTAAGGCAGTAAAATAATTTGAATAAAAGTACCACCACTCCCCGGGCTTTCCAAGTTGCTCTGGTGGTAAAGAACCCTCCTGCCAATGCAGAAGCCATAAGAGATAGGGGATCAATCCCTGGGTCGAGAAGATCCTCTGTAGGAGGGCATGGTAACCCACTCCAGTATTCTTGCCTGCAGAATCCCATGGATAGTCCATGGGGTCACAAAGAGTCAAACATGACTGAAGTGACTGAGCGCACACACACACACACACACATTGTGTGGGTTAAAAAATGAAAAGATGGATTTAATTCATTTATCTGGCTTCACTGGTGGCTCAGTCAGTAAAAAATCCACCTGCAAGGCAGGAGACCGCCTATACAGGAGACCCAGTTCAAAAACTGAGTCAGGAAGACGCCCTGGAGAAGGAAATGACAACCTACTCCAGGGTTCTTGCCTGGAAATCCCATGGACAGAGGAGGTCATAAGATTCGGACACAACTTAGTGACTAAACCGCCACCAGTCCATTCATCTACCAATGAATCGCCTACTGTATGAGTTCTGTATTGGGGAGTTTATTGGCCCTGAGGGGTCTTTGTATCTGAGGACATTCTTAGACTCTCCTGGTGCTCTAAAACTCAACTCCTAGAATCCCAACAGACACCTAACTAGGAGTAGGAAAAGATACTCCTTCTAACTGAGCACCTTTGTAGAATTTTTCCCCCTTACAATGAAATACATTCAAGAATGACGAGATGTCACTAGACTCCTGTTTTCCAACATCTCTCCGAAAATCCAAACCCTGGTCCACATCTCTGTGTCTATCTAAACAGGTAATTATACTTTGGGTATTAAAGTCTTCTATCTCTGACCTACCCAGTGCACAAAAAACAGTTTAACCTTTAAACCAAGTCATGTACACCATTTTACTCCTCGAAAGATGAATTTATGTTATTCCGTCAAATCAGTATCAACCTGACCTTTAAACACATCAGTGTTTCTTGGAAAAATATTATGGCTGGGATGCCGACCAAGGTAAACAATATTAGCTGCTCCTACCCAGCACCGAGCCATGCTGCGCAGAGGCCTATCAGAATAAGGGGGCGGAAGGCAGCGGGGCCCAGAGCTCTTCTGACAAACTCCACGGGATATGAAGAACAATGCAAATGCACCAGAGTTGGCAGATATATTTCTGTATTACTGTTCCAGAGACAGCAGCTAAGGTGAATCATTTCCCACCACCCACCACTCCAAATTATTTCAAATTCTGAAGGGACCCTATTTATTTCATTGGTAGCTAGCAATTTACTTAGCTGAAGATCATTATATTTATGTGTCTGTGAAATTCTCACAATAATTACACATTTGAGCTGTCTCCAATGTGCTATCCGTAGTCTCATTAGTCATATCCTTGGAAGGATATTATCACATTTTGTAGCAACCTTCGCAACGTACATCTAAAGCGCCCAACTGGATGTGAACTTTGATTCTCGTGGTTTTCTTACATATCTGATTTATCTAACAGCAGGACAGCCTGCATTTACAAGTAAATGCTTACAGGACGTGAGGAAATTATCTTAATTTCTCTTTTCTCTAGATCGCTTCAGTACGGCAGCCCTGGAAGATATTGTATTGGGCAGCAGGGAGAACAAAACTAGCTGAGACCTAAAATTACTTGAGGAGCTTACCAGAAAGTTCCATAATGGGAAATATTTATAATCCAGTAAGCTTCTTTCCCAACCATAAAGTCCTTGAAGGGTAAGGGGGAAGTAGTGGAAATTTCTGGTATTCTCAGGCAAGTGTCCCCAGGTTGAATTCTCAGGACAACCTTTGTGAGGCTGCTCAGTTTATCTAAAAGGTCTATTTTGTTGTTTTAAAGCCAGAGATTATTAGAGAGAACCGACCGCCTGGTGGTTTTGCCCATTTCTGCCTTCTGCGCATTTATTTCAGAAGAATCCACTATTACTATAAACAGAATGATTCTCAGAACATCTCTAACCCTGATAGCAAATAACCATGATAGAAGAGCAATTCCCCTTCTGAGCAATGATTCTAAGAGAAGATGGCAATTCATGCCCCAGAGCACACTGTAGGACCATTGATGGGATGAGGAGGGGGGTGGGTTCTAGGACACGTGCCATGATTTACCAGGGCACATATGTGTGTGATCATCACATTTACCATCTTGCCCCCTCCCCCGGAGATGGTAAACCCCATGGGCATACAGGCTGTATCTACATATGCTCCCCTTCACATCCTCAACACCTAGGACAGGGCCTAGCACACAGTAGGGGCTTGATAAATATTTATAAGAAATTAAGACATGACTGAGGGCGTTAATCCAGACCAGGTATATATATGCCTTTCACCTTCCGAAGCGTAGTATGACTACCTGATATTCAAACGGAATGAGGCTGAGAAGCCATGTGACTTTCTCACACATGTCTGAAGCCAGAGTCTCCAGACCATCATGCTCCGTCACATTCCATTTATTAAACAGTGATTTAATGAGCACCAACTACATGCTAGGAACTACGCTAGGAACAAGTCACACAGAGCTTCTTGTCTAATGGGAAAACAGACCTTAGCCAGAGCTCCCAAGAAAGGAGATTCCCAGAGTAGGAAAAACAGTCATCCAATGAGTACACAGTACAGCCAGGAGAATGTGCTGCCTGCCACGCCTGCTGTGTGACAGTGTAGCCGGAGCTTGGTGGCCTAGGAGGTGACTTTGAGGGACAATTGAAATGCTGTATTTCTCGGTTGTGATGATGGTTTCATGACTATACGTTTTCATGGCTATAAGTATATATCACCAAAGTGTACACTTAAAAGGAGTGAATTTTACTTAATGAAAGTTGTTGTCATTCAGTCACTAAGTCGTGTCCGATTCTTTGTGACCCCACGGGCTGCAGCAAGCCAGGCTTCCCTATCTTCTACTATCTCCTAGAGTTAGCTCAAACGCATGTCCATTGAGTCAGTGATGCCGTCCAACAATCTCATCCTCTGTTGTCCCCTTCTCCTCCTGCCTTCAATCTTTCCCAGCATCAGGGTCTTTTCCAATGAGTCGGCTCTTTACATCAGGTGGCCAAAGTATTGGAGCTTCAGCTTCAGCATTGGTCCTCTCAATGAACATTCAGGATTGATTTCCTTTAGGATTGACTAGCTTGATCTCCTTGCAGTCCAAGGGACTCCCAAGAGTCTTCTCCAGCACCACAGTTCGAAAGCATCGTTCTTCAGTGCTCAGCCTTCTTTATTGGTCCAGCTCTCACATCCATACGTGACTCCTGGAAAGACCACAGTTTTGACTATACGGACCTTTGCCAGCAAAATGATGTCTCTTCTTTTAATACACTGTCTATGTTTGTCATAGCTCTTCTTCCAAGGAGCAAGTGTCTTTTAATTTCATGGGTGCAGTCACTATTCATAGTGATTTTGGAGTTCAAGAAAATAAAATCTGCCACTGTTTCCATTTTTTCCCCCATCTATTTGCCATGAAGTGATGGGACTGGATGCCATGATCTGTTTTTTAAATGTTGAGTTTCCAGCCAGTCTTTTTACTCTCCTCTTTCACTTTCATCAAGACGCTCTTTAGTTCCTCTTTGCTTTCTGCCAATAGAGTGATATCATCTGCATATCTGAGATTGTTGATATTTCTCCCAGCAATCTTGATTCTAGCTGGTGATTCATCCAGCCCGGCATTTCTCATGGTGTATTCCACATATAAGTTAAGGAAGCAGGGTGACAATGTACAGCCTTGACATACTCCTTTACCAAATTTGAACCAATCCATTGTTCCATGTCTGGTTCTAAGTGTTGCTTCTTGATCTGCATATAGGTTTCTCAGAAGGCAGGTAGGGTGGTCTGGTATTCCCACCTCTTTAAGAATTTTCCACAGCTTTTTGTAATAATGTAAGCTATACCTGAATAACCAACTGTAAAAACTAAAGCAACTTTGGAGGCTGAAAACAACAGTCCTTGGTTATCCTCTTGGATGCTTTGGACTGGGAGTCTGGGCTGACATAGCAGGCATGCTTATCCTGGGGCCTTAGCTGGGAAGAGCCACAGGGCGGACGTGTCCAAACAGCTGAGGAGCCCCTGCTCTCACGTGTCAGGAGTCTGGGCTCTGTGCTGGGGTGACTGGAAGAATGTCACCTGAAGCACCTCCATTCAGGCAGTGTGTGGACACTAAGAATACAGCAGTTAATGTAATAGACAAATATCTTTGTCCTGCTGGAGTTAACAGAAGACACACTGTAAGTAACGAACATTATCAAGTAAACTGATGGTATGTTGGAGGTAATACGTGCGTGGAATGAAGAGATGGGGAAGAGCATATTCGGTGTGAAAGGCACCTCCTCCAGTCCTGATATCTTACTCTAACAGTGCTGTACAATGATGCAGCTTTAATTGCTTTTCCCTGGTTACTAGGGCACTGAGCATCTCTTCAGATGTGTGGCAGACTGCTAGCTGGTCACCAAATGCAGTTCCTCTTTTTCCTGGGTCCAGTTGGATTACACTTCCCAGCCTCCCATGCAGTTGGTTGCAACCTCAGTGTTTTAACCAGTAAAAGGTGAGCAGTAGCGTCCTCACCAGGTGGCTCAGTGGTAGAGAATCTGCCTGTCAAGCAGGAGACACGGGTTCCATCCCTGGGTCAGGAAGATCCCCTGGAGGAAGAAACGGCAACCCTCTCCAGTATTCTTGCCTGGGAAATCCCATGGACAGAGGAGCCTGGCGGGCTACAGTCCACGAGGTCACAAAAGAGGTGGACACGACCAAGCGAATAAACAAGAGTCCTCATCATTTCCAAGACTGACCCATAAAAACCTCTTTTGTTCTTCCAGCTGCCCAGTTCCCAGAGCAGCTTTGCCAGTTCCACTGTGAAAATGGCAGGGCTTCCAGCAGCTGGGCTCCAGGCTGCTGTGAGGAGAGCGCCCCATCCTGCCCCCACCAATGGAGAACACGCGCCTCCTTTACAAGAGCAAGAAACAAACCTCTGTCGTGGGGCCTTGGAGTGACAGCACAAGCCCATCCCAACTGAGAAGCTTAATGCTCCTAGGCTTTGTCTTCTGAGCATCGGCTGTTCAGACCCTCTGCCAGACTTAGGGTGGGCTTATTTCTCCTTTCTTATTTATCTGTTCAATTCAGTTCAGTTCAGTCACTCAGTCCTGTCCAACTCTTTGCAACCCCATGAATTGCAGCATGCCAGGCCTCCCTGTCCATCACCAACACCCAGAGTTCACTCAGACTCACGTCCATTGAGTCAGTGATGCCATCCAGCCATCTCATCCTCTGTCATCCCCTTTTCCTCCTGCCCCCAACCCCTCCCAGCATCAGAGTATTTTCCAATGAGTCAACTCTTCGCATGAGGTGGCCAAAGTACTGGAGTTTCAGCTTTAGCATCATTCCTTCCAAAGAAATCCCAGGACTGATCTCCTTCAGAATGGACGTGTTGGATCTCCTTGCAGTCCAGGGGACTCTGTAGGAGTCCTTAATAGCCTTGCTACTCAAAAGGTGGTCTATGGACCAGCAGCATAAGCTTCACCTGGAACCTTGTTAAAAATGCAGGCTCTCCAGCCCCACCTGCACCTGCTCAAACAAGCCACCTTTTCCAAAAACCCAATGATTCCTGTGCACTGTCAACCTTCATCACCAGCAAAGCCCCATTAACAATTCCCGGGAAGTAAAAACAGAACGTGGATAATAAATCTAACCTTTGTTTTTTTCCTTTGTGCTCAGTCTGCTGTTACTTGTTCACAGTGGGTCATAGGCAGAAGCCTCACTCAGCAGGTCAGACCACAGTTCCTGGTGCAAAATGGCCACGCTGACACCTCAGCCTCCGGGCTGAACCAGAAGACTGCACTCAAGATTCAAGATGGCAGCAGCGGGCTGTGTGCACAGAGGCTGAGCCTGGCACTGGATCTGGAGCATGAGCAGTGCATTTGCCCCGCCCCCTTGATAGCCCCGCCCCCTCCCCTTCCCCCAATTAGATCCCTGCACAGTAGCCACGCCCACTGGCTGGTGTGGAAGAATATGTGCTCGCTTCTCTCCATCCTGTGATCAAAGAATGAGGCTTTCATTTGTATTTGAAGCAAATTCACTCTCATTCTGTTGGCTCAGATGATACAGAGGAGAAGGACCTTCGCTGGGGACTGACTCAGAATGTTGGTAACAAGCTGAGCAGCAGTACTTCACATATTCTGCAGTAACTGTTGTTGTTGTGTAGTTGCCAAGTCATGTCCAACTCTTCGTGACCCGGGTAGAGTGTAGCCCACCAGGTTCCTCTGTCCATGAGATTTTCCAGGCAAGAATACTGGAGTGGGTTTCCATTTCCTTCTCCAGGGGATCGTTCCTACGCAAGAATCAAACCCACATATCCTCCATTGGCAGGTGAATTCTTCACTACTGAGCCACCTGGGAGCTTCTGCAGTAATTCCACATCCTTTATATGCATTGAATTCATTTTCTTCCAGCCTGCTGCTATCTTTCCATTTTTTGGCTCTATCCTCTCATGTACATATTTTTGTTTTTTTTGATGTTTCACATTGTAGTATTTATCAAAATTTTAGTTTATGGCTTGTATGATCTCTTTGTCTTTTAAGAAATTCTTCTCTGAGATCACACCGACATTATGCTATATTTTCTTCTAGAAGTTTTAAAGGTTTTTTTCACATTTTGTCCTTCCACCTGAAATTTGTTGGTCTGTGGTGTGCCGTTAGGCTCTCCTTTTATTTTTTCGTATGGATAATAATTACCTGAGAGCCATTCAATGACTCATCCATCTATTCCCTACTGGATTGTAATGCTACCCAACCAAGTTTCCATACGTGAGGGGTTCATGCCTCTGGTCTCCCTACTCAAATTCTTCTGTTGTGTAACCTGTTGTTTTCTTAGGTAACTATATATTGCAACATATTTTGTCCCCATAATGAGGTTTTTCAGTAACTGTCTAATAGTCTGCCATCCTTCATTTCATTAGGCTGTGAGATTTTTTTCAGTTTTGTTCTGTTGTAAATAACACTGGAGTGAATATCCTTCACACCATCTTTGCTCAAACACATATTGATTTAAGATAAAGTCTTTGAGCGAAATTAGCAAGTAGGCATACTTTTAAAGCACTGGATAGATTTTGCCAAGTTGCCCTCCAGAAAAATTGTACCTATTTATATTTCCACCTGTTTCCTGCCACCTTCCTAACATTTTAATTCATCAGCATTTAAATCTCTGCCAATTTCATGGGGAAAAATCTATGAAGACATACCACTGTAATTCATGGGCCTTTTATGACGGATTGATGACGAACATTTTCATGTTTATTGGCCTTTGTATTTGTTTATTTTAACATATATATGTGAAACCATCCTGTTCTAAGCCTATCTGTGTGTAAGTGCAAGTTTTCTTATTTATGGATAAAGCTCTTTATATATGAAAAATGACAACTCTTGCTTATGTAGGTTACAAATTCCTTTGTAAGTTACACTTTACTTTCGCTTGTGGTAGTTTCCTAATGTGCAGAAGCTTTAAATGCTAAGATGATCAAGTCTAGCAATCTTTTCCTTTAATATTATACTGAGAGGGAAAAAAAAGATTCTACCCCAAACCATTCCTTGATGTATTCTTTTGGTTCTTTTACATTTTGTTTTTCACATTTTATTGTTTAATTCACTTGCTAGCTATGTTCAATCTGCATGTGGCAACTGTGTCTTTCCTGTCTTATTTGGTGTGGGGAAATCTCCCTGTGTGCTGTGCTGTGCTTACACTCTCAGTCATGGCTGACTCTTTGTGACCCCACAGACTGTAGTCCGCCAGGCTCCTCTGTCTATGGGATTCTCCAAGCAACAACACTGGAATGGGTTGCCACTTCCTTCTCCGTGGGATCTTCCTGACCCAGGAATTGAACCCGTGTCTCTTGTATCTCCTGCATTGCAGGCGGATTCTTTACCCACTGAGCCCCAGGTACCTTCCCTCTTACCAGTTTCATGATGGTGATGTTTCATGGTATGTGATTCTTCCATGAATGTCATTTCCTGCTGTAGCATGCAAGCCTGGTGAGGGCAGCATCCCTGTCTCTCCTCCACCTTTGTGTCCCCAGCACCATCAGAACGTCAGGCTCCTGCTTCCACTCATGTGCTATCCCTCTAGCTTCGTTTAGAGCATATGATAATTTCCACTTATTCCTATCAGCCCTTATATCTATTCAGCTTAACTAATAGACATATGTGTGTATATAGTTTTATGCTTATAGAGTTGTATCCTATCCAGCCTTTTTATGAGTCTGCAGCCAGTTGAGGATCTGCCTTGGCTCATTTGACTGTGTCATTCTCTTCTCAGCTTAAAACTCAACATTCAGAATACTAAGATCAAGGCATCCAGTCCAATCACTTCATGGCAAATGGATGGGGAAACAATGGAAGCAGTGAGAGACTTTATTTTCTTGGACTCCAAAATCACTACAGATGGTGACTGCAGCCATGAAACTAAAAGACACTTGCTCCTTGGAAGAAAAGCTATGACCAACCTAGATAGCATGTTAAAAAGCAGAGACATTACTTTGCCAACAAAGGTCCATCTAGTCAAAGCTATGGTTTTTCTAGTAGTCATGTATGGATGTGAGAGTTGGACTATAAAGAAAGTTGAGCACCAAAGAACTGATGCTTTTAAACTGTGGTGTTAGAGAAGATTTCTGAGAGTCCCTTGGACTGCAAGGAGATCCAACCAGTCAATCCTAAAGGAAATCAGACCTGAATATTCATTGGAAGGACTGATCCTGAAGCTGAAACTCCAATACTTTGGCCACCTGATGGCCACACTGACTCATTTGAAATGGTCCTGACGCTGGGAAAGATTGAAGGTGGGAGAAGGGGATGAGAGATGAGATGGTTGGATGACATCACCAACTCGATGGACATGAGTTTGAGGAAGCCCTAGGAGTTGGTGAAGGACAGGGAAGCCTGGTGTGCTGCAATCCATGGGGTCTCAAAGAGTTGGACACAACTGAGCAACTGAACTGAACTGAACTGTCCTCTTCTCAGCAATAGTTCTCTAGGTAGTGCCCCTGGACTTTATAAGCAAGCAAACACAATATCTAAAACTAATTTAGTTAGTCTTATGTCTACTAGTCATAATTCACATTTTTTATTTATCACATTGGCTAAAACTTCCAGAACATGTAGTTCTTTAATAAACAAGAAAGAAACTATACAAACCAAAATAGAAGATGGTTATATTGTATTTAGATTGAAATTTCTTTCAATTATAAATTTCAAAAGATATCCAGATGGTCTCCTGATGTGCGCACAAAGATAATTTTCGTCACTCTCATATTCTCATACTAAAAGTAGCCTCCATCCACCCCCACATCCCAGCAGCCCTCCCTGGTCTCCTTTTGCACCACTGCAGTGAGTCCAGTGTTCTGGTGGGAAGAGAGGGTAATGCCAGTCCTCCAGCAGCAGGGAGCAGTGGACAGGCACACTGCCCAGGTGCCAGGAGAGCTAAGACCCAGTCCCAGCTCTGGCATTGAGATGGTATCCTGTCTGGGACAAGCCACTGCCCCTCTACAGGTCTCATTTCCCCACTTTTGAGTCAAGGCATCCACCTCCTAGCTCTGCGGCCTGGGATTCCAGACTTGTGTTGGAACAGCCCTTCAAAGAGTGTGGGTCTTGCCACAGTCTAGCCCCGATCTCTGGGCAATGTGATCCTTGCCAGTGCAAATGCAAGCCAAGTGATGCCTTAAATAAGCACTGACTTGAAAGCCTGCTGCAGCAAGGGTATTAAGGAGATAAACCTTGGAGAATATCCTGTGTTGGTTGAGTTGAGCCTACGTAGATTACAGAGAGAATAAACCCTAAAGCACAGTCAACCCACCATAGGGGCAGTGTGCCCAAGACGAGTGATCTTAGGGAAGGAGAGGCAGAGGAAGCACCACCAAGTCCAGTGGAAATAGAGACAAAGGTTCCAATCCTTCGCCGCTACCCAAGCACCACCCTTCTGCAGAGCCATCCCGCATCCTGTCTGTCACCCTCACACCAAGACTCCTAGCACCATGGCAGAGCTCTCCAACCGCATCACCACAGCTGGAGGACAGGGAACAGCCTTGCCGCTTTTGCCTTCACCGAGCCCTTTCAGATGCTCAGATGGTGACATAATATTATTTTTTAATTATATTTTTTAATTATAAAAATATCAAATGCTTATTTTTAATTATATTCAATCATATTTTTAATTATAAAATCATTTTAATTATATTTTTTAATTATAAAAATATCAAATGCTTATTTTTAATCATATTTTTTAATTATAAAAATATCAAATGCTTATTTTAGAATATGAGCACTTCTCTGATAGCTCAGTTGGTAAAGAACCCACCTGCAATGCAGGAGACCCCAGATTCCTGGGTCAGGAAGATCCCCTGGAGATGGGATAGGCTACCTACTCCAGTATTCTTGGGCTTCCCTGGTGGCTCAGCTGGTAAAGAATCCACCTGCAATGCAGGAAACCTGGGTTGGGAAGATCCCCTGGTGAAGGGAAAGGCTACCCACTCCGGTATTCTGACCCGGAGAATTCCATAGACTGTATAGTTCATGAGGTCACAAAGAGTTGGACATGACTGAGCGACTTTCACTTTCAGGAGCTAGAGAAAGGTATAGGAAAATCAATCACTCATCTCATCCAGAAATTAAACATTACATTTTCAAAATTTTTAATTGGAAGATAATTGCTTTTCAATATTGTGTTGGTTTCTGTCATACATCAGCATGAATCAGCCATGGATATATGTCCCCTCCCTCTTGAAACCCCCCGTCAGTTCCCATGCCTCTAGGTTGTCAGAGACCACCAGGTTTGAGCTCCCTGTGTCATCCAGCGAATTCCCACTGGTGGCCTGTTTTACGGGTGGCAGTGTATGCGTTTCAGTGTTACTGCTTCAATTTGTCCCTCCTTCCGCATCCCCACTGTGTCCGTGAATCTCTTCTCTGTGTCTACGTCTCTATTTCCTCTCTGTTTTCAATTTTTTAATATAAAACTAATCTTATTACATGCATAATCTATATGTACATATAACTGTAAAAATTTCTTACATTATTATTTTTCTAGGATATGATTTTTAGTAGCTACATAATTTTTCATCTCTTACCTAAGCATTTTTCCATTTGCCAGATGTTTAGCTCTGGTCTTTGAACTGTTATAAATGACTCTGTAATAAGCATCTTTTCCCCTAAATCTTTGTCTAAGTATCTTATTGATTCCTGAGGATGTGTTCTTAGCTGGTGGATTATTGGGTCAAAAGATATGAATTTTTATTAGAGCTGTTCATATATACCAGTGTGTCTCTTACAGAAATGTACCAATTCTGTCTGAAGTTATCCATCTCAACAAATCCTTGCCAGCTTTAGGTATTTAAATTATAATAATAAAAATCTTTGCTCATTTTATAGTGAGAAATGGAAACTCATTGTTGCTTTAATGGGCTCTTCTTTGATTACTAGTGAAGCTGAAAATTTTCTCATTTGGTTACTGTCCATTTGTAATTTATCTTTTGTGGATTTTCTATTCATTCCTTTTTCCCTTCCTCTCTCCTTCTCGACTTCTTTTCCTCAGACATTCAGTAAAACTGTGCTGAGCTTCTATTTGCCAGACCCTGTCCAGGGGCCATGGTGGACATGGGGGGCAAGATACAGCCAAGGACTCAGCACACCTGGGTGACACACTCCCGCAGGGCACTACTGGGCAGTCAGTTACTGCGAGGAGGCAGCCACATGTAACTTTTAAAAATTATGGTGAAATATACAGGATGCAACACACACTGTCTTAACCATTTTAAGTGTACAGCTGAGTATTGCTAAGTGCATCCGCACTGTTGTGCAACCAGTCTATACAGCTTTCATCTTGCAAAACTGAAACTCTGTCCCCGTTAACCAACAACTCCTCATCTTCCCAGTCTCTGACAACAGCACTTCTGCTTTCTGTCTCTGGGATTCCGGCTCCTCTAGGGACCTCATATGAGTCCCTAGAGGGGACTGGCTTATTTCACTTAGTGTCATGGCCTTAAGGTTCATGCATGGTGTAGTGTGCAATATACAGCATCAAGGCTGTCAGTCTTAAAGGAAATCAACCCTGAATATTCACTGGATGGAGTGATGCTGAAGCTGAAGCTCCAATATTTTGGCCACCTGATGCAAGGAGATGACTAGTTGGAAAAGCCCCTGATGCTAAAAAAGATTGAGGACAGGAGAAGGGGGTGACAGATGGCATCATCAACTCAATGGACATGAGTTTGAGCAAATACTGGGAGATAGTAGAGGACAGGGAAGCCTGGCATGTGGCAGTCCATGGGGTCTCAAAGAGTCGGACACGACTTAGTGACTAAACAACAAAAGCAATGATGTAGCATGTGGTAAGATTTCCATCCTTTTTAAGGCTGATTAATATTCCATTGTATATACAATATATACATATATATATATATATATACATATTTCATATTTTCTTTGTTCATTCATCCATTGAGGGACACTTCAGTTGCCTCTGCCTTTTGACTATTGTGAATCGGACTGCTATGAACTTCAGTGTACAAATGTCTCTTCAAGACACTGTCTTCAGTTCTTCAGGATGCATACCCAGAAATTAGATTGCTGGATCATAAGGTTATTCTGTTTTTAACACTTTGAGGAATCCCCACACTATTTTCCAAAGCAGCTGCACCATTTTGCATTCCCCTTAACAGTGCACGAGCCTTTCTATTTCTCCACATCCTCACCAACACATTTTCATTTTTTTTGGTAGTAGTCATCGTGATGGATACGAGGTGACGTGGTGGTTTTGATTTGTGCTGCCCTGGATGATTAGTGGTGTTGGACGCCTTTTTGGGTGCTTTTTGGTGCTTATGATATATGTTGGTGATTTTTGGCATCGCATTTGCCATTATTATATGCAGCATAACCAGAGATGTTGGGAGGAATTGTCTTTCTGAGTTAGCTTATTCTGTTTTGGTAATGTCTTTAACATGACACTGACTTGAAATTGCCTCTATGATTGGCCAATTTCAAAACGAGAGAGAAGGCTTGTTTGAGTTCCTCCACAGGCTCTGAAACCTCAAGGTGTGAGGCTCTGAGGAGAGCTGATACGTAGGTTTGAAGTGACTCTGTAGGTGTGAGAAAAGCACTTTAAGTACATTTCAGCTCTTCACAGACTCACGATGAATGTTACATCACCAAATATGTACCCAGAGATTTAATGACACGCTAAAGAGAGGATTGGAGGTCAATTACTTTGAATGGCAGTCCACACAGTTTGAATTTACAAATAATCAGTCCCCTCTTTGCTTTGGCTCTGGAGATGGGGTGCAGAGACACATTAACACCAAATGTCTCATCCTCGCCTCAGAGTGGATACACACTTGAAAATTGGCTGAGGGGAACCTGTGTGGACAGGCTGGAAGGCTTTCTAAAGCAATGATTATTTTCCCTCTTGGTGTCATCAATCCTCAAGTCTCAGCTTTCAGAATTATCTGCAGTGACTTTTTATTCTCAGGTGGACAGACACCAAAGTCCTGCATCTCCTCTCCCAGCCACGAACTGTGGCAGGCTCAAGAAGAGCCAATTAATCCCAGGGTTTATGGAAACAATACGCACTCTGGCTGCTAAATCCCCTCATCTCACAAGATGCCCCGTGGCCCAGTGTGACTCCAAGAACTTCCCAGATCATAAGAAAAGGATATGGGACAATGCCTGATGCCCCCAGAGACTACTGGCAGGATGCTCCCTCCCCTGGAGCTGGGGGCAGTGCCGGGGGCAAGTCAGGAGCTGGCAAAGACCAGACAACAAAGCAGCTTTAAGCAGCCTTAAAGCAGCTTGCCGAGTGTGTGTGTCCTGAAGTCTGGAGGTTGCCTGTGGTCTGAACCCAACCAAAAGATCTGATTCTTAAAACTGTCCTGAGAAAAAGCATCAGTTCAGTTCAGTTCAGTCACTCAGTCATGTCTGACTCTTTGCGACTCCATGAATCACAGCACACCAGGCCTCTCTGTCCATCACCAACTCCCAGAGTTCACTCAGACTCACATCCATCGAGTCAGTGATTCCATCCAGCCATCTCATCCTCTGTCATCCCCTTCTCCTCCTGCCCCCAATCCCTCCCAGCATCAGAGTCTTTTCCAATGAGTCAACTCTTTGCATGAGGTCGCCAAAGTATTGGAGTTTCAACTTTAGCATCATTCCTTCATCAGTGGCTGGCAAAGAATCTGCCTGCCAATGCAGGAGGCGAAGGAGGCTTGGGTTCGATCTCTGGGTTGGAATGATCTCCTGGAGGGAAAAGCTACCCACTCCAGTATTCTTGCCAGGATAATTCCATGGACAGAGGAGCCTGGCGGTCTACAGTCCATAGAGTTGCAAACAGACTTGACTGAGTGACTGAGTATAATCCTGAAGGAAGAGGTTGGTGGGTCTCTGCTTGTCGGGCTCAGTCTGAGGGTGCCCCCCAGGCCCTGAGGTCCCCAGGCTCCTCTTCCCACCTTGGTATTGTGGACTAATCTATTTTTAATATTTATTTATTTATTTATTTATTTTTTACTGCTCTGGGTCTTAGTTGCAGTACACGTGATCTTCACTTGCAGCATATGGGATCTAGTTCCCTGACCAGGATTGAACCTGGGCCCTCTGCATTGGGAACATGGAGTCTTAGCCACTGGCCCACCAGAGAAGTCCCCTGTGGGCTAATCTTAAGTAGAAGTTTAAGAGCAGTGAGATGCGGAAGGAATGCTCTGCAAGGTGAGAGGTACAATTCTGCAGTTATAAAAATAAAAAAAAAAAAAAGAGGCAGAGAGCAGTAGCTGACTCCATATGAATTTAATGGAGCGGTCACCAGGGAGCCTGGGGACACTGCAGAGAGGGTTTTGTGAGAGGAGGCTGAGTGCAAGGGAAGCCACTGACCCTCCTACAGCAAGCACGGCGATCTGAGAGCAAGCCACCTTTTTGCACAGAAAGATAAGAAAGGGCGGGCATACAGAGGCAAGAGTACAGACGCGCAAAGCCTACGTAGGAGCCATCACCGTGGGGAGGCCAGGGTGACCTGGAGTTTGGAGAACAAACATAGCAAGATGAGGTTTCCAGGAGACAAGCCAGACCATTTAGATCGCAATCTCTCCAAACTGGCAAGAGAGGACTTATTCCAGAAAGTCTATGCGGAGCCTTGTCCCCCTGCCCCCAGCTCTAGCTCCATGCACCCAGCTGGGCCACCACTTGGCTGGCTCATGTGGGGGAACATTCCCATCAGACCGTGTGCCCCTCATGGGGTCAGGCCTCATTCTCTACTCTCTCCAAGCCCAAAGACAGAGCAGTGGCTGGCACAGAGTAGAGTTACAATCAAAGTTTAGGAGGAAAAAAAATAAAAATAGTTGCAATCCCACCCCTCTTCAAAAAAAAAGTTTTTAAAGTTTCTTTTGAGGGAAATGGGAGGCGATTAAAGGGTTTGAGTAGAGAATGGAGAGGTGTCCAAAGACAAAGTGAAATTCAGGTTTGATCCAAAGATTAGTTTGATGTCCTGGCTTAGTTCATAGTTTAAAGTGTTTGTTTCTATCTAGGGGTTGGCAGGATTGTGCATCGTAAAACCCCAATGATGTTTTTCTCTTTTAAAAGGAGAAACAGGAGGCAGAGTGGAAGGTTGACCACGATAGACTGTTTAAATAACTTGAGGAGCATCACCGCGATGTCGGTTGCATGATGCACATAGGAAAGTCAACAATGTCGTATGTGCACAGCTCCATGTGACCCCACACCCAGAGCAAGAGATAGAATGTACCAGCACTGCAGAGGCCCTGCCTTGGACGTTGGAGGGTCTTGGCACCCGGCCGAGTACAGAGCCACTGTGGTAGCAAAGACCACACCACGTCCCATGTATACACAGGGCTGTGTTTTTCCACAGGCTGCCTCCCCTGGGTGTGGAGGATTCCCCAAGCCCAGCTTCTTCAGCTCCGTGTGTGCCCCCGGGTCCTGTGAGAAGCTGTTGTGGTGGACTCTGGTGGGCTGCTGGGCACCCCCAGCCCTGCCCAGCACACACCTCTAGGGGAAGGTCTGCCTGGCCCAAGCTCACGTCCCTTCCTCAGTGATCCACACCCAACGTCTGATCAGTGCAGGGGATAAAAATCAGGCCATCCTGGCCCCAGTCAGGACAATGCCAAAGGGCCATCCTAGCTCGGGGCTCCCAGAGGACGGCCAAGGCTGTCACGGGGCCACCACCATCACAGTCCACCGTCCCTCTTAGCTGGTCCCACTTCCTGCCCCACCTTCCCCAGGGTCTGGTTGCAGGGGCCCTCCCTAGTGAACACCTCTCACGAATGCCACCTCAGCCTGTGCTTCCTGGGGGCCCAGGCTGCCACCGCGGGCTCCCTTCTGCCTTCCAGCCTCTGTTTCCAAAGGTGCGGCCGAGTTCCTGCTCTGTCCCGGGTAAGGCCCCGGCCCGGCAGGTGTAGAGACAATAATCACCGATGCGCATGTGCGTCACACAGCACTGTTTACAAAGCACTTCCACGCACACCGTCTCCTTTGACCGCTGCTCATTCATTCCCTCATGTCTCCAGCCAGGGCAGTGCCGGCTCTGGCACCATGAGTCAAGATGTGAAGAAGAAAGTGAGCCTTCCCTCATGCCAAGAGTCCACAGCCTAGAGCAGAAGGCTGATCCCCTAACCAAGAGTTCTCCCCTCTCTCAAGGGACGCTAGGAGAGGCCATGATGAGGGGAGAAGGGCAGGGAGCAGAGAGCTGGGATTTCCCGGGGGAGGAGCAGTACAGCTGAGCCACCAGCTGCAGGACAGCATCACTGAGACCAAACCCAACACCAAGATGCACAGTCAGGGTGGGCGGTCAGTCACAGAACCGGCCACCCTGCGGTCTCCTCAGGCTTCACCCAGGATGGCCGAGTCCGTGAGCCCAGAGGCCTCTCCCTTCCACCCACGTGCGGCCTCCCGGGGGTCTCCTTCTCCCGCCTCGGCACAGCTGGCTGGGGCTCCGGGCAGCTGGATGGGAAGAAAGGAGAGAGGAAGAGAAGGAAGGAGGGAGCTTCCGGGCAGTGGTGGGGGGCGGCGTGGGGTGTAGGATTCCAAGCAAAAGAATAACATGATCTTGGCAAGCTGCCCCGGGTCCCACTTCAAGCACCGGATTCACTTAAATCCGTCTTTGCTACTTTCCAGAGTCAACAGAATTTGTTGAATCTCCAGTAGGGGAACAATCTTGAGGGAACAAGATTTTTTAAGTGCGCATAAATGAGATGTTTTCCCTAATCTGAATTTGGGGCATATTGACGCTTGGGAAAATTTCCAATGGCTTGACTGGGGGCTCCGACACTTCTTTAGAACATCTCTGTAGAGAAGGGCTTTGACTTTTAGATGTTGCAGAGATGGAAATACATCTTGGCTATTTATCAAATTAATCACCTTATAATGTAAAGACAAATGGGATTCCTAGGGCAGTATTCAGCCAGTAATTTAATACTTAAGTTTTCTGATCAATAAACCATTGGCCTGTTAGAATATTTAAGTCATGCTTAGAGTCATTCAGGAAAAAAAATCTATTAACTTAAGTTCTTTGAAGGGATGTCTTTAATTTACAATGTCATTTTCTATTTAAGCATTGCATTTTACATTATTATAAAACAGCACCAAACTTAATTTAAATAAAGATATTAAAAATTTTAAATCAGAAATATGTTGTAATTTATTAAATGTTTTATTCAGCAAGTACTCAAGTGCTAATAGAGCTTACACACACACACACACACACACTATAGACCACCACGCTGTACAACCCCAGGGGGCACCATTCATCTCTTGATCTCAGGAAATGGTCCAGGACTGTGCGAGGCTCTTGGGATACTGTTGTGGATGTCTGTGACCCCAAAATTCATGTGTGGAACCTTAACTCCCAGTGTGATGGTATTTGGAGGTCCGAGGTCCTTGGGAGGTCATGAGGTGGAACCCCCCTGATGGGGTTGTGTCTGTTAGTAGCTCAGTTGTGTCTGACTCTTTTCGACCCCACGGACTCTAGCCCGCCAGGCTCCACTGTCCATGTGATTCTGCAGGCAAGAATGCCGCTGCTGCTGCTGCTAAGTCGCTTCAGTCGTGTCCAACTCTGTTCGACCCCATAGACGGCAGCCCACCAGGCTCCTCCGTCCCTGGGATTCTCCAGGCAAGAACACTGGAGTGCATAGCCAGTTCCTTCTCCAGGGGATCTTCCTGACCCAGGGATCGAACCTGGGTCTCACACATAGTAGGCAGATTCTTTACCATCTGAGCCACCAGGGAAACCCATGTCTAAACCTCACTTGATGGGGTTAGTGCCCTTATAATAAGGCTCTCTCTCTCCCTCTCTCTGTGCTATGTGAGCAAGAAGATAGCTGTCTGCAAACCTGGAGGAGAGCTTTCCCTAGAACCCAACCGTGCTGATGTTCCAGCCTCCAAAACTCTGAGAAATAAATGTTTGCTGTTTAAAACACACCAGTCTAGGACACTTGTTATAGTTTCCTGAACTGCGATGGATGCCATGGTGATAAGACACAGTCCCTGTGCTCGAGGAACACGCAGTGGAGTATGAGACCATCTGGGGAGGGGAGCCTCAGGGTACCGAGGAGCAGGACCGGAAAGAAATGAGCCCAGGGCACCCTGGACCCCAGAGAGGGTCCAGGCAAGGATCGTGGGATCTGGGAAGTGCCCAGAGTGACTCCAGGAATGTTAAAGCCACGAAAGTCTCTCTAAAGACTCTCTAGCTGAGAAGTTAAAAGATTTATCCAGGCTAACCCAAGGAGCTTTAAAAGTAGAGTCACAATTTACTGCCTGTCCAAATGTAGCGTGTTTACACTCGTGGGTTAAAGGTTATGCGAGTTATTGGTGCTTAAAAAAAAAACTTCATAGTAAAATATATTTGAGACCATGTAATGATAAGGAACATTTGGCATGTTGAAGGAGGAAAAAGTGCAGCTGTTGTGGAATTCTCCCCTATAAAAACATCTGACTCTGTGAACTGGGCTGGGAGGAAGCGAAGTTTCAAAGAAGTCCATTTGGAGTCACACATAAACGGGGTCTGCTTAATGCAAAGAGCGCATGTTCTGTCGTAAATGATTTCCACCTCGGCACCTTGGACGTGGAAACGCAGCCAGCGTCCCTCTACAGCTCATTTGTTATGTGGCCTCTGATGTGGGTTTGGGGCAGTTGTGTGAAATCTTCCTAGAATTCCATTGCAGCAAATCTTCAGAGGGAAAAACAGCAGACGGGTGGCTTTGGAAGTCACTGCCATTTGTAATAGATCAGTGTGTCCGTCCTCACCACTGCTGACCAGGAAAATGAGATGCAAGCCTTCAGTGATCTGGAGTTTTTGCCAGTGGTCATGTTGGATCTTCAGACGCAGCATGCAAGTGTGGAAAGGAACACCCGTTCTGGAAGTGTCTTCTAGGAGAACGTAGAGAGCATGCATGTGTACGCAGCTGGTAATGGAGATGAAATACTTATTTAGCATCTTTGTTTTTAAAATCATTTTTTAAAATGTTTATAGGACTAAAGGCAGGGCAGTAATCCTAGCTGATGTCTGCCGAGTGCTCCTGTGTTCCAGGTAATATAGTAGCCAACCTACACGTTTGGTCACAGGAGAGGCGTAGCTGCGGGGAGCGGGGTAGAACAGAGTGCTATATGCCAGGCACAAGGTCAAGTGCTTTACATCCATTATTCTAGCCGATCCTCACAACATCCTTTTGAGAAAAATACAAATACGAGCTCCTTTTTACAGATGTGAAAGCTGAGGTTCAGAGAGGCTCCTGAGTTGTTCAGGATGACTTCTACAGGCCAATTCTCTACTGCTGAGCTCCACAGCCTCTGCTCGGCAGCTCTGGGCCATGCCACGTGCTCAGTGGCTCAATTGTGTCCAACTCTTTGCAACCCTTGGACCGTAGCCCATCAGGTTCCTCTGTCCATGGAATTTTCCAGGCAAGAATCCTGGACTGGATTGCCACTTCCTGCTCTAAGGGATCTTCCCGACCAGGCAGGTTCTTTACCACTAGCGCCACCTGGCAAGTCCTAGTGGGTACAGGGCAAATTGTAAGTGTGTGCTCAGTCACTCTTTCGTTTCTGACTCCTGTGCGACCCCATGGACTGTAGTTTGCCAGGCTCCTCTATCCATGGGATTTCCTAGGCAAGAATACTGGAGTGACTTGTCATTCTTCAGGGGATCTTCCCCACCCAGGGATTAAACCCTGTCTTCTGCGTCTCCTGCATTGGCACTTGGATTCTTTACCACTGTGCCACCGGGGAAGTCCCAAAACTGCAAGGGAGCGACCCCTTAAAGCCTTGGAAGTTCCAGTGCTGTCAGACCTATTGATGTTGTTGTTCAGTCGCTCAGCTGTGTCCAACTCTTTGCGACCCCATGGACTGCAGCACGCCAGGCTTTCCTGTCCATCACCATCTCCTGGACATGTCACACCCATAAGTGCAATTAAGCCGTGTGCACTGACCAGCCACTGAAAAGTACCAAATGTGTGGTGTGTAAGAAGCTCTCCAGGAACAAGACTGCCTGAAGTTGGCAAGAAACATTTTAAGTAAAACAATTTGTAATCAGTAAAACCCCGGGGTCTGAGAAGCCTATTTCTTCATCTTTCTTGGAGAGGTTAAGACGACTTTAAATTACCCAACAAATTAGTTCATTTTAATGTCAGAATGTATTAGGGGGAGGGGGGTTCTGAGGTGAAAGAAAAATAAGTGTAATTGCTTCTTTTTTTCAAAATCACATATTACTTTGTTCATTATGAAATAATGAAGCATTATTTAATCCCATTATGAAATAAATGAGATTGAGTAAACAACACATCTGCATTCATGCAGTGATAGAAAGTCAGGAAATGTTTGTCCCGCTGACACTTGAAAGTATCGGCTCCATTTTTCTCAGTAATGAAACTGTAGGTGTTTTCATTACAAAAATATATTTTATAAGAAATACAAATATGGCTTTATTAAATGAACTGTTATGGGACCTTTCCTACTGAAGTCTTTCCTAGATGGTCGTGTTTTGAAATGTAGATTCATGTCTTCAAAATGAAGCCCATCTGTAGGCAGTGATCAATGTCTAACAAAATCATCAGTGAAATGAAAGAAAAAATAAAAAAGTCAAAAGACTAAGGTTAGGTCCATGAAAGCCCTATTTCCATATGTACACCTGCCCTCTTGTGGCATTCATCTGTATGGTCGCCTACCATGCATTTTTAAGACTTCGAACGTGGATTATTTTAACCAATATCCTATGTAGCGGTCTGTGAACACACCTAACTATAGAGCCTCATCCTGGAATAGTTATTCTTTCCCATAGGCATTTATCTGCCCGACCTTAGAGCCTGCAGGGCATGCTCACATTTGGTGAACATAATGCTCAGGAAAAATTCTAATTAATTGGCATTTTGCTCCTTGGTCCAGCTGCTAAGGCTGCATAAAAATTTACCCCAAAATATAAACAACCATTCAGTGAGTCAGGAACTCAGAAAGGGGATGGTTTCTCTAGGGCCTCGTGTGGAGACAGAGATCTAGGGCTGGGAACATCTGAAGGTGTCTCCACTCGGATCTAGGGGTGGAGACTGGCTGCAGGCTGGGGTCTCAGCTCTTGCGCACTGGGCTCTTCATGAGGGCCAGTTTGGGCTTCTTCAGAGCATAGAGATCAACCCCGAACATTCCTTGGGAGGACTGATGCTGAAGCTGGAGCTCCAGTACTTTGGCCACCTGATGAGAAGACCTGACTCATTGGAAAAGACCTTGATGTTAGGAAAGATTGAAGGCGGAAGGAGAAGGGGACGACAGAGGATGAGATGGTTGGATGGCATCACTAACACAACAGACGTGAGTTTGAATGAACTCCGGGAGTTGGTGATGGACAGGGAGGCCTGGCGTACTGCGGTTCATGGGGTCACAAAGAGTCAGACACAACTGAGCGAGTGAGCAACAACAAGCGCAGAGCATCAGAGAGTGTCCTGAGGGAGGCAGAGAGAGAATGTCAGCAGAAGCTCATTCTTATGACCTAGCCTCAGAGGTCAGATATGGTCACGTCCACTCATTCTATCTGTCACCAGGAGCCAGCCCTGATTCAATGATAAGGGACAGCATATTGTCCCCTGAATGGGCATGGAAACAGTCATGCATGGGTCTTTGGGGGCCGTCTTGAAGACTGACTGCATACATTTCAACAACGAACCAGCGTTGTGTTTTATCTGTATGTGGGATATGACTGCCTTCATCTGTTGCCCAGGGTCCTAACGTGCTCTCCAGCCAGCTGTGGGTCAGCATTTAGGATTGAAGGCTCCTGTTCCTCCAGGAGAAGAACTGAGGGAGAAGTCCCAATCAGAGTAAGTCATCCCGGGGAAGAAATGAAATCGTAGAGAATTTAGTTCTGGAAGGAAAAAAAGGGAGGGCAGGGGAAGGGCTCTAGCCCCCCTCCCAACTCCCCACCCTCACCTCCACCTGTGCTTTAAGAGGATTTCATCAGGGCTCTGGCCCCGCTCCCAACTCCCTACCCTCACCTCCACCTGTACTTTAAGAGGATTTCATCAAGGACTCCAGGGGAAATGCAAATGACTAATACAGACGAAAACACACACGCCTCAATTTCATTAGTAACCCCAACAATCAGATACCCTAGAAGGACTTTTTCAGGCAGGAAAGGTGTGGTCAGCATGCTTTCTCAATGGATGTAACCTCATTTAATCTGAAATTCTGCTGTTGTTTATAATTATCTGAGTATATCTCAAGTCTTAATTCAGATTTTTTTTTTAATTTTTAAGAATATGAGTATCTTTTGGTCTTAAAAAAAATTTGTCTGTATTCAGAAATACCAGGGCTTCCCAGGTGGCGCTAGTGGTAAAGAATTTGCCTGCCAATGCAGGATATGCAAGAGACCAGGGTTTGATCCCTGGGTCTGATCCCTGGGTCAGGAAGATCCCCTGAAGGAGGAAATGGCAACCCGCTCCAGTATACTTGCCTGGAAAATTCCATGGACAGAGGAGCCTGGGGCCACAAAAAATCAGACACAACTGAGCGACTGAACACACCACAACTGTGAGATGGAGATTTCACTCCTGATCTCAAACACTCAGCTTTTTTTTTTTTATTTTTCAGAAAGGAGACCCCCAGGGGCAAGTCTGGGGAGTGTGGGGATCCCGAGAAGATGCCACTGGACTTTGGCCACGAACAACAGACGAACGGGATTTTCCCCAGGACTCCTCTTTCTGATAGGGTGTGGGAAAGCGTTCGAGATAGAGAGAGCAGCGGGACCCAACGTGGTGTCAACGAGCACCATATGCTTGGGAAGTGATGGGCGCTCAACGCCCAAAGGTGACCGAGGAAGCAGGTGGTTAAAGCTGTACGTGGAGGTTGATGCTAAAGGCCATGGCAGGGAGGTGAACTTGATTCACTGATGGGAGCCTCCAATGTTTTTTAAGCGAAGGTACCATGCAGTTGGGTGTGTTTTAGGGTCATCACTCTGAGCATGGTGGCCATGGAGGAGCAAGCACATAGGACAATAGAGGACTACATGGGAAGGATTAACTGGGCAGTTGTGGTGAGAATGGAAAGAAGGGAATTATTAAAGAGATGATCCTAAGGTGGAATGGCAGGATGCTGGGGATGAGGAGGGTGGAAGGCATCTAGCTTCAAGCTTTGGTGACTATACAGATGTCTTTAACCAAACTGTGGGCTACAAGGGGGAGGAGTGCTTGGGCTCACATTTGGACTTGCTGAGTTTCCATGTTTATGGGTCATATAAGGATACTGCCCAAACCCGGGCCTGCCTTGGGGAATATTCATCTCATTAGAGTTAAATCACTTTTCCCTGTCTGCATGTCTCCTCCCCACACGAATGTAACCTCCCAGAGGGAAAGATTGAAGGCAAGAGGAGAAAGGGACGACAGAGGATGAAATGGCTGGATGGCACCACCAACTCGATGGACATGAGTTTTGAGGACGCTCTGGGAGTTGGTGATGGACAGGGAGGCCTGGCGTGCTGCTGTCCATGGGGTCACCAAGAGTAGGACACGACTGAGCGAATGGACTGAGAGGGAAGCCGCTCTCCTTTATCTCGTATCTCCTGTGCCCCTGGAGAGGGTGCAGCTGGCTTTGCTGCATCAGTGGTTGTCTAGGTAAGTAACTGAGCAACAAAATGCATGCAAGGAGGAGGGAGGGGGAGGTAGAGGGCGAAGAGCAGGGCTCAGAGGACCACCAGTGGAGAAATTAGTTGGAAAAAAAAGGGAAGCCAGGCAAGGTACTGGCAAGGAGCAAAAGAGAGGAGGCAAGAGATCCGGTCAGCAAATGCATCGACCCCAGTTCTTCCAAGTCAGCAGACAGAGCGGCAGCAGCAGCAATGAGTCCCTTGGACGCACGCAGTCCCTGGATGGAAAGCCAGCACTGGCCTGCTCACCCAGACCCTGTGGGCTGCAACATGTCAGGGCTGGTTCTCGCCCCTTGTGCAGTCTGCTCCCTGTAAACAGCCCGTGCGCAATCCAGCTCGTATCGCCTGAGCTGTTTTCAAAACAATGGGAAATGACCAGAGAGAGGAATCATACAGTAGGTTCCTTGCCACACCTTTCATATCATACTGATGGAGAAAAAGTTTCTTAAGTATTGTTAATGACCTGAAAGATTTCACTAAGTGGAGAGACCTGATGAGGGACTAATTTTTACTAATGGAGCTCCTTGGGACAGCTGTAAAAATCAACAGTCCTCCAGATGAAAGTGAGACCCTCGGTCCTCTGACACTTAGTTGAATTTCTTGGTTTTTAATGGATTTACTTAACGTGGGAAGCCTCCTGTGATGTTCTTTGTTCTGGGGACTAGGAGCTGCTAGACAATTAACTAATTGTTTTACTGATCGATATCTAATTTTTAGCTGTTGTCATAAAACCAAAGTAGCAGCAGAAAATGTAGAAAATGGGGGAAAAAAATATCCCCGAACCCTGCCCCCATCACAAACGTCTGATCACAATTGCACATTTCCAGTCCTCTGCCCTCAGCAGATAGTTTTGTAGTTGTAAACACTGAGGACATTGTGCCCTGCTTTTTTTCACTTAACATAATCTGATTCTTTTTTATGAGCAATGAAATTTGATACAAGGTGCTGCTCACACAGTTTTTTTTTTTTTTTTTTGAAAGACCATCATTGCAGGGATTGGTGAGTATTTTCTAAGCCCCATCGACTTCAGGGAATCAGGAAATTAAACTTTTTATTTATTGGTCTTTGACTTTCCCATAAATGGACACAGTTCTACCTTGTTTGACTGCGCTGTAAAAGCAGGCATGGGCTGAACAAAGGCCACGCCGATGAGTAATTAGGCAGCAGGCAGAGACCGGGCAGAGCTTTATGGGCCCATTAGTACTTGCCCAGCTGCTTTCAAGGTTCCAGCCTGCAATTTGGGTGTTAGGTACCTTTAGTGTCTTCAGTTAAAAAAAAAAAAATGACCTACGTGTTTTTTGTTGCTGTTGTTTCTGTCCAAATGTTTAAAGACATGAACTGATCTCTGCAGTCCTTTAAAGGAAAGGCGAAACGGTGTTTGTTACATATGTGATTTTTCTTTTTTTACTGCCCTGGGTCTTTGTTGCTGCTCGGCTTTCTCTGGTTGCAGTGAGCAGGGGCTGCTCTCTAGTTGCAGTGCGTGGGCTTCTGACTGCAGGGTCTTCTCTTGCTGCGGTTGGAGCACGGACTCTGGGGCATGCAGGCTTCAGGACTTGCGGGTGGTGGGCTCAATAATTGCGGTTCCCAGGCTCCAGAGTGCTGGCTCAATAGCTGTGGTGCACAGGCTTAGTTGATCGGAGGCATGTCGAATCTTCCCGGATCAGGGATCGAACCTGTGTCTCTTGCATTGGCCGGCAGATTATTTACCACTGAGCCACCAGGGAAGCCCCTGTGTTGTTGTTTTCTTTTAACCCATGTTCTGGCCCCTCTCTCTATGAAATCACCATGATGGCTAGGACCCTGTGCACGTGTCCTGACAGCTGGGGGACCTGAAGACCCTCATTACTGCTCAGTAGAGGAGGGCTCAGGTCCCTGTGTTCTGGGCACCACCCAGCTTCCATTTCGGCCAAACCAGATGCACCCCCAAATTGCTCCATAAATTTCCCGCCAGCAAGGTTCCAGCCTTTGAGGTGGATTCTGTATGTTGGAGGGCAATGTTGCTGCCTCCTATGTGAGCCCAGAGGACATCCTCCAGAGGCAGCAGTACAGCTGGCGTGGTGGGTGGGCTTGGCTGATGGCAGCGACACAGTGTCCCCGGCTGGGACCCGGCGGTCCCCCTACTGGGACATCATGCATCATGACAAAGAGGCCACAGAGGAGAAGGAGGAGGAGGAGGGGATGAGGCGGATTCTGGGGCTGCTGGACGATCCCTTGAAGACTCGGACTCTTCTGGTGGGCAAACATGTGACACCGGCTGACATCACAGTTGTCAGCAGCCTGTTGGGGCTTTATTCACAGGTTCCGGAGCCTTCTTTCTGCCAGGCCTTCCCTAATACCAACTGCTGGTTCCTCACCCACATGAACCAGCCCCAGTTCCGGGCTGTCTTGGGGAGTTGAAGCTCTGTGAGAAAATGGCCCGGTTGGATCCTAAACGGTTTGCAGAGAGCCAGCCTAAAAAGGACACCTCATGGAAAGAGACAGGTTCTCAAGAAGCCAGGCAGAGGCCCCAGGTGAAGCAGAAAGAGGAGAAGAAGGTGGCTGCCCTGCTCCCGAGGAGGAGCTGGGTGAATTCAGCAGGTGCTGGCTGCTGAGCTGAAGGCCAAGGACCCCTTTCTGCTCACCTGCCCAAGAGTGTACCTTCTTGTTGGATGGATTTAAGCACGAGTACTCCCATGAGGACATGCTGTCTGTGGTGCTGCCATATTGGGGAGCATTTTGATCAGGGTGGGATTCCCTGGTGGCTCAGACGGTAAAGCGTCTGCCCACAATGCGGGAGACCCGGGTTCAATCCCTGGGTCAGGAAGATCCCCTGGAGGAGGAAATGGCAACCCACTCCGGCACTCTTGCCTAGAAAATCCCATGGATGGAGGAGCCTGGTAGGCTATAGTCCATGGGATCGCAGAGTCGAACAGGACTGAGCGACTTCACTTCACCAGATAAGGGTGGCTGGTCCCTGTGGTAGTCCGAATACCACTTCCCAAGCCTCCCTGAGCTGCAGCCTTATCACTGGGCTGTTCCAAGCCATTGGGCAAACTGAGGAAGAATGCCTTTGCAAGTGTCTTTCTCTACGGAACCAACCACAGCAGCTCCATTTCCGGAATCTGGGTCTTCCAAGGCTTGCGCTTGCCTTTCTGTGGAGCCCAGATTGGCCTACGGACCACAAGTCACGTGTATGGTGGAGACTGGATGCTAGCAGTGAGGAGACCCAGACGGTGGTTGGAGAATACTTTTCCTGGGAAGGGGCCTTCCAGCATGTGGGCAAAGCCTTCAATCAAGGCAAGGCCTTCACGCGAACATCTCTTGCCATTGCCTAGCTGCTGTACCTGCCCTTCAAGGAGAATGGGGGTCATTAAAGGAAATCGAACGATGAAAAAAAAAAAAAAGCTGTGTTCTGAATCTGATTAATCTTGTGTACACTTGAGTGCTTGGGGACTTGCAATATAGATGGAGTAATTCATTCTATAAAGTCATCCCAAGCTTTCTGGAGTGTCTCTTTCATGCTGAGTGGGGATGGTGGTCTGACCTCCGCACATTTTCGTGACATCCCCCAGAGACTATGTGGTTATGACACACTCCTCTGAGAGCCCACTGGAGTTGTTCATCTTAACCAGAGTCCTGCGGGGAAAGCGGTTTTTGCCTTGGGCACTTTTCCTCGTGAAATGTATCTCTTCATATATATTTAGTCCAGAGCAAAAATTGTTATCTTCTCTACCTGTGATCACAGCTATTAAATAAATAACTAAAGGGAATCTATCTTCAGAGGAGAAAAATTGGGGGGTTCTTTTCCACCAGTGTGACCTCAATAAAATATTGTCATCTTTGTAGACCCATCTTTACTTACTTGCTGCAGCTTTGTAAAGCAAAATGGTCATTGCCGCTTCTAGGACGGAAAATGTCCATTTTATTAAAATTCAGAAGGTTAAAAAATGCCCAGATCTGCAAACACTGGTTTTAGTGGTTGGTGTTTTGAAACACTCCCTTGTTCATCGGCGCAATACAGCGTTGGTGAAGGACAGACAGAGAACTAAATGTTGTGACAAGGTCAAGGTGAAAGGAATGGATGTGAGCTTGTCCCCAAGGCCCTGCAGCCTGGGAGGAAGATGAAGCAGATACTCAACAGAGCAGTGGGCTCAAGGCTCAGAGGAGAAAAAAGAAGTGTTACCTTCAGCTTGGGGTCAGGGTAGAATGGCATGGTCTTCCCTTAGCAAGGCTGGGTGAGGGGTCAGGCCACATCAGACCCGGAACCCACCCAGTGTTTCTCAGTTCTCTAGGAACTAATGCAATCCACGGCTGGTGCAAGAGAATTACAACTTGGAACCTGACTTTGTGAAGATACAATGGCAAAAAGCCTGGATAAGTAGTGGGCACAACCCACAGCTCCATGCATCCAGGAGAAAAGACCTAGAAGGGGTCACCCTGCCGGCCTCACTGACTGGCCATTGGAGCCTTCCAGGTGGCTAGCTAGAGTGCCTGTGTAAAGTACTCACCCTGCTCCTGACACTATGAAAAACATTTTGCATGTATCCTCTCATGAATAAGATGGTTAGATAGCATCATCAACTTAATGGACACGAATTTGAGCAAACTTCGGGAGACAGTGGAAGACAGAGGAGCCTGGCATGCTGCAGTCCATGGGGTCACAAGGAGTTGGACATGACTTAGCAACTGAACAAGAAAGCATCCTCTCATATGATCCTTAATCCTAGGAGGTGAGTGCTATAAGTAGTCCCAACAAAAGAATGTGCACAGGAGTAACTGCCCAGTTCTACAAAGGTAATAAATAACTGTGCTGGGTACCAAAACTGTGCTCACCCAGTAAGCTAAGGCGGCTCAGATGGTAAAGCGTCTGTCTGCAATGCAGCAGACCTGGGTTCGATCCCTGGGTTGGAAAGATCCCCTGGAGAAGGAAATGGCAGCCCACTCCAGTATTCTTGCCTGGAAAATCCCATGGACGGCAGAGCCTGGTAGGCTACTGTCCATGGGGTCGCAAAGAGTCAGACACGACTGAGCGACTTCACTCACTCACTCACCCTTCATAACTGCCCACTGCAAAGGCCTTCTGAGCACTCTTTTCAAAGTCCCTCCCGATAAAGCCTGTATGCTAGGCAGGTGTATCTTGGGGCCTGGGGGTACAGCAGAGAGGTGGAAGGGCACAGTCTTCTACTGGCCCCAAACGCTGCCAGCATCCAGGCCTGAGAACCTGGCCATGTCCTGGCGCCATTTTCTGCCCCAGCACTCTGCCCGCTTTCTCACATTTTCTCCTGTTTTCCCTGCCCACCAGCCAGCGCTCCTTCTTTGAGGGACTAATGAGCTTCGGAGCTGGAGCTCCATTGCATTTCAGACTGGCCCCAGTTTCCAGGGCTCTTTCAACCTCTCTCCTTGGCAATGAATTTCTAGGACACTCAAATATTTACTTCTCATGTTGGCTCAACTATTTTATAAAAGTGATTTGTTAAATGAATAGCCAAATTAGATCCAGTTTCGATATCTTTGTAAAGGATCCAAATATGTTCATGAGTACACTTTCCTCAGTCCTGTGCTCCAATTCTATGAACCTGCTCCATGCGTCGAACCACCACTGTACTACCATGCTTGCACACTCGAGCGTGCAGTACGCGTGCACACACACACACCACACCTGCTCCTGTGCACGCTCAGGTGAGTTCCTCTCCTTTCCTCACCTCTTCGGCAGCATCCTCAGTCCGCCTGTCACTTCTCCAAAACCTCCGGTGTGCTGACAGTGCGTTTCATTGGGTCTCACCAGCAGATCTCAGCCCTGGAATCAGCCAGGAATGGGTGAATGTACCGATCTGGGTGGGACCCAGGCTCTGGCACTGCTGAAGGCTCCCCAGGAGATGAGATGGACAACCGGTGTCAGGAGCCTTGGCTGGCCTCCTCATGACTCCGTCTCCTCACTCCTGCAGGAACAACTTCACTGTCATCATTTTCTCCTGTCTCACGCCTGACCTGTTGAACCTGTTAGGAAACCCCAATGTAGGATCATGGATTCTCTAAATCCAGACCATCTCGCAGCTCCAGGGCCTCCTTCAGCTGGGGCCCTGCCCACCTTACCCAAGGTCCCACATGAGTCGTCTGCTAGAGGAAGACCCACCGTCCGCCTCCCTGTGAGGACATGGTCATTGCAGGGGGACTCCAGTCCTCCCTCTCCACCTGAAGATTTCTCTCATCTCCTCCCACCCCCTCACGCCATGTACCCCTCACCCAGAGGCGCGACCCCCTTCCAGGCACACCCCCCACCAGACAAGCGCAGCCTCGCCTGCTCCTCCTGCATCTTTGGGCTTCCTAGTCCATCCATGTCCATTCTCTCCTGTGCCTTGTTCTGCAAGCACCACTTTTTCCTATGCTAATACAAATCCTAAAAAGGAAAAAAGTTGGGGGGGTCAGGGGCTGGAGGGGGACTCTGAAGACAGAACCAGAGAGGTGGCCATATGGGAGGGACTCAGGTCAGCATCACTGGCCTTGAGGGTGGAGGAAGGGGCCATACACTAAGCTTCCGGAAACTGGAAAGGGAGAGGAAATGGATTTTCCCCTGGGGCTTCTGGAAGGTAGGAGAGCCCTGCCCGTACCTTGAGTTTTGCCCACTGAGAGCCATTTTGGACTCTGACCTCCAAAACTGTGAAGATAATAAATCTGCGTTGTTTTAAGTAAAAAAAAAAAAAAAAAATATATATATATATATATATATATCCTTCTGCTGACCTTTCCTCCATCAAGCTATCATGCCATCTCTTCCCTGCACATCCAGCCTCACCTTGAGTTGACCCTCTCCACCTAGCTGTCTGCCGGGGGGCTTCTCCTGTCTCCCCCAGGCACCTAGAACGGAACCCAGATGCAACCACACTTGTCACCTTCTCCCCCAACCCAGAGCCTTTGTTCTATCTCGAATAGCTCGATTTATCTGAACAAGGGCTCAATGCTGCCTAACTTTACCCAAGAGCAAACCCTGTAACTTCACGCTCCCAATTATAAGGTGGGAAAACAGCAGACCTAATTCCGTCTGCCGAATAAACCCTCACGATTACTCTATTAATTCTTAATTTCACCTATCATTATGCTTTCAGTAAGTCAATGAATAAAACCAAAATAACTGCTTATATCCATAAGTAATCAAAATGTATTTAGTGCTTTAGCAGTTTGTTTTTCTAATTTTCCTTTAATTAGCTGAGAAAGAATTAAAGTCAATTCCTCATCCCGCAGATAAAAAATTAGACTCGGCTTTTACCCTTACACATATCCAACTTTTAATGTACACAGGATACACAAATTCATAATTGTTCTGTAATGTAACATGTATCCAATATTAAACACATTTCTATGACATTTATCTTATCTCCCCGATCACAGATAATATAGTTATAATTATGCCCTTTCAAAGTATTATCACCTGATCCACACTTAATTGGCATTCTGAGCTTGAAATCTTGGCTACTGCATGCAGGGATTGCAGGATGTTTTTGTCCTCTGATAATCTAGATCATGTGCATTTTGAGCAAGTATGGTCTGTTGCTGCTCACTCTTGTAGTCCAATGCCCAAAGAACGGGCTTGAAAAATAGTCATTGAATGATGGATAAACACATAGGATGTTTGGGAATGTCTTATATATGTTCACATTGGTATCCATGGGACCGTGGCCCACAGAGAGTGGGGCAATTGAGAGGAGTGGGGACAGAATCACATTAGAAATGAGCTGGAAATCAGCCCTGATTCTGTTGGCCGACATATCCACCTTAACCATCACTGACTCAATGGATATGAGTCTGAGCTAACGCCAGGAAATGGTGAGATGGACAGGGAGGCCTGGTGTGCTGTGGTCCGTGGGGTCACAAAGAGTCGGACACAACTGAGCGACTGAACAACAACAGATCCTGATGGAAGAGGCTGAAGTCTCAGACAGCTGTATGTCAGCAAAGCTAAATCCTTCCTTTAGAGCTCTAGAATGTCACAGATATTAGGCATCGGTTTCAATACAAAATATGCTTTGGAGGAACAATATGATTTCTCCCGCGGGCTTATGTTGAGACTTTCCCATCCTTTTTTGGAACCGCGTGTGATGACATTTGTTGGAGAAGGATTGGATACACCACTCATGGCTGGTAACAGTCATGGAAGCTTAGAGGAAGGTTGTAACAGCAGGAGAATATTTAAGACAACTTCAGTGTTTCTCTTTCAGCCTTAAGGAATAGATAGCAATGTGTTCTTGGGCAGAAGAGACTGTGTTCCGCTATGGTCCCGGATAACCCTGTGAACAGCTATATGGCACCCGGGTAATGACGGAGTTGTTCTTTCTTCCGGGAACTAGGGCTGTCTGCTACCGATGATACAGCCTGCCTGGGGCCCAGGCGGAGTAGAAACGATAGTCCTTGTATCTGAATGTTCTGCTCCTATTTGGTGGGAGGCGGGAGACGCTCCTGAGCCTATATCCCCCAATTCAGGAACTCGGGAATCTGTTCAATTTCGGTGGAGAGAGAGAAGAATGCATTTGAAGTTCTCTTGGTTGCTGTGTGCAGAAATCATACACTCCACCTCACAAACTCACCGATTTCATCGAGCCATTGTCAAGTGAGTTATGGTTTTCCTCATTGCCCCATGCATCCAGTGAGTCAGGCTCTGACAGGGGGTTGATTTGTTGTTTAATATTTGGGGGGTTTATTTTGGTATAGTCGCAACGTGTTTACTCAAATACCGTGTGTTAAATGAGATGTTTTCATTTGTTTTGATAGGTACTTATAAAGGCAATGTACCGCATTTCACACTTACACAGCCCTTCCGAGTTCACAGCGCGGCTCCCGGATTCCCGCAAAACCTCCCCTGTGTGTTTGGGACGCACCAGCCTCGTTTCACCCAGAGAAGACCAAGGTTTGTGCAGTGCTGTCAAGCCCCAGAGCCCAGAGCCGAGCTGAAGGGGTCTTCCCCAGTCACTGCGACCAATGATAGTGGGTGGCAGCAGAGAGCTCAGAGGAGGAAATTTATTCTCCTTGCTTGTTTTATGGTTCTTAGGGTGTTACCATAACAGCATGAATTCCTCCCTGAACTCAGCAGAACATATGGGAAACCTATACTTAGCTTATCATTTCAAACCCTTCCTCCCCCACACCCTTCTCTCCCCCTCCAGGAGGCCTCAGTATGGTACCAATTCTGTAGGTAAAATAAAAAATGTTGAATTGAGTGAAGTGGTCGCTCTTCCAGATGCATGGGCGAGCAGTGATGTGTCCTGAGCTTTGACTGGAGTTACAATTGAGCACTAACCTGCAAAGACAAAATTGTTCTCACAGGGGTTGTTGTATTACACACGGAAGGGGAAACACAGCCACCACATCAGACTCAAGCGTGGAGCCACCAGAACAGATGTGACTGTGGCCAAAAATGGCCAGAAAATATGCAATACACAGAGAGGGCACAGAGCAATCCTTACAACTGGCCATAAATGCCAAAACAGACCACACGAGAATGGGCTTCTCTGCTGAAAACCAGACAGTGTTGATGAGTTGATCTCACACAGGAAATCATCACACTGCTCTTTTAAACCATCGAGTCTAAGGGTCTGCGGGTCAGATTTTTACAAGTATCAGTTAGAATGTCAGATAGTTATGCACGTGCCTGCGACAAACACAGTAAGTAACTGAAGCTTCCTGGTTTGGGTCTCGAATGGATACCAGGCGGCACCACTGCAAACATTATTGAATTCTAAGCCGTCAGCTGTTCTTTTAGTGTCTAAGTCATTTCTAGGATGGCACAAGTCCAAGTCTAATTCATTAAAACAGAAGAAATCTATAAACACCTGCATGTAATTGATTAGTAAGTTGGGGTTTCTTTAACTGGTTGTTTATTCCTCTGTTCAAAACAACATACTAAAGCAAAGAACCAACAACGCCACATCATTGACATTTTGCCAAGTTATTAGACTTATTTTTGTAAAGTGGGTTATTTTATTAGGGACGTCAGCTTCAGAGCCCCTAAAACCTACCCCTCTGTTTCAGTGCTGTATTCTTTTGATCTTGGTTCATTGGACTGAGAATTTGAGGGCCTCGGACAGTGTTGCTTTTTACATAGAAATCAACTGAGTGAAAAAAGACTGGTTTTAAGGGCAAATTATCTAATTTGTGTTTATGGAGATGGTAAATACACTCTTCACTTCCAAGAGTAGAGGCTGATCTTCCCCCATTCTGATGTCCCTGCTTCACAGAATTGCTGATTTGGCTCTATTACTTTTTTGGTAATTTTTAAATTTCATCATCAGTACATTGAATGTGGTGGTGGGGGGGGGTCGCTTTTTTTCCCTCAATTTAGTTATTTTTAATTGGAATATAATTGCTTTACAATGTTGTGTTAGTTTCTGTTGTACAGCAGGGTATTTGTTCACATGCCCCCTCCCTCTTGAGGCTCCGGCCTCTCTGGTCGTCACAGAGCGCCAGTCTGGGCTCCCTGTGTCATGCAGCAGCTTCCCACCAGTTCTCTGCTTCACACATGGTAGTGTATATACGTCAATGCTACTCTCTTAATTCGTCCCCTGCCCTGAACTTGAGAGTCAGGGCCAGTGCAATCTCCGAGAGGCTTGCAAGCACTTGCTTATTTTGAATATCTGCATCCAGGACCCAAGAAACAGGATTGGACACCAGAAGCCGCTCAGGTGTCATAAAATCTGCCTGTGAATAGAATCTGGAATTAAACCAAACAAAAACAAGGCATCTCTTCGAAACTGGGGACAAGAGAGATCACCAACAGTTTCCCACAAAAAAGGAACAGTAAGTGGGAATACCCATGATCACCAGTTTAAGATATATAAAATGCTCCTGGATAGCCTCTTTATTTTAGTGTGTCATTTTTAATTTTTTATTTTTTTTCTGTTTGGCCACTGGGCTTCCCAGGTGGCACTGGTGGTAAAGACCCCGCCTGTCAATGCAGGACACGTGACAGATTTGGGTTCCATCCCTGGGTCGGGAAGATTCCCTGGAGAAGGAAATGGCAACCCACTCCAGTATTCTTGCCTGGAGAATCCCAGGGACGGGGGAACCTGGTGGGCTGCCGTCTATGGGGTCACACACAGTCGGACACGACTGAAGAGACAGCACATTTGGCCACTAAGTCGTGTCTGACTTGACTGTCCTTGGGTTTTCCAGGCAAGAATACTGGAATGGATTACTATTTCCTTCTCCAGGAGATCTTCCTGATGCCAGGCATCTTTTCAACCCAGATATTGAACCTGTGGCTCCTGCCACGGCTCCAGCATGGCAGGCCGGTTCTTTACCCCTGAGCCACCAGGGAGGCCCTATCAGTGAATTCTACCAGAGGTCGGGCCAAGGTGAGCACAAACCCTCCCTCTTGGATGGGGTGTCACTAACTTCAAAGTCAGCACAAAGAGTCTGGAATATTTGATTTGTCAAACATTATGTCGTTTTCAGAGTAAAAAATTATTATTCACTCGATTGCCCAGACATGGAATTATATATTACAGAATGAAAGCCAATGTTTAAGGGTTTAAAATTTACTCCTTGCAAATTGTGATCAGCATCTTCTGAGCCTGTCCTGCCCGTGTCCCCCACAGGCCACACGAATGTGGATGTGACACAGTAGAAACACCCTCAAGGGGAGGCATGTAACTGCTATGGACAGAAACCTAGTCTCTCAGCGTCAGAGGACAACTTTGAGGACACCCATTTCCAACGCTCTCCTGAAGCATAGGAGATACTTTAGGTGTTGACTGCTGCAGCATTCAGTAATATATTGGGTTACATATTTTTAAAAGTTCTTTCTTTTTCTATTCCGTTCTAAACCTTTTGTTTAAACTGGGGAGAAAGCCTTGGGTTTGATGATAGTGTGTCTAAATCTCTAATACTAACATCCCTTTTCAAAAATCCGTGGAGAGCCCTCAGACAAGAAGCCTTGAGGAAGCAGTCTTGAGGTGTTTGGGTGGAATTTAATCACTCTGGGTTAGTTTTTTCCCCCCATTGCATTTACTTTTAGTTACTTTCTATTGATGACAAGTGATCTTGATTTCCCAGGAAATGAAAGGGAGGAGTAAGGTGTGCAAGTCAGGGATGCTCCAAACATGGTGACGATTCCAGGTGTGCTAGCATGAAGGCAGTGGATTCTGGAAGGAGCAGCACCCAGGACAGGCTTCCCGGGTGACTCACCTGGTAAAGAATCCACCTGCGATTCAGGAGACCCCAGTTCGACTCCTGGGTCAGGAAGATCCCCTGAAGAAGGGCTAGACTACCCACTCCAGTATTCTTGGCTTCCCTGGTGGTTCAGATGGTAAAGAATCTTCCTTCACTGTGGGAGACCTGGGTTCGATCCCTGGGTTGGGAAGACTCCCTGGAAGAGGGTATGGAAACCCATTCCAATATTCTTGCCTGGAGAATCCCCTGGACAGAGGAGCCTGGCGGGCTACAGTCCGTGGCATCTCAAAGAGTTGGACATGACTGAATGACTAAGCACACAGCACAGCACCCAGGACACTCCATGGGGTTGTTTATAGGGATTATCTGCCAGAGTTGGTCCACATGACATTCTTTGTACCAAGCAGTGAGTCAGATCTGAGTCTGCACCAAAGCAAAGAGTACATGGTTACTTGGGCTGAGGGGGCAGGGCACTGCCCCAGGGAAACGTCAAGAGAGGAGCTAAGAACGCTTTCCCAAAAGCAGAGCTGGTGGCTACACCCCAGGCAGTACATCCTGTCTCTCAGCCACCCTCACACCAACAGTGTGAGAAGAACATGTGCACTGCTCACATAAAACTCAAAACCACTCAATGTTTGCACCACGCTAGAAAGGCGAACAGACGTTGCAGTACCCAAGGAAGCAAAATGCAGAAAAATAACGTATTAGAATGAATAAAATTATTATCAGACAGGACTAAACATTTCATTGATAAATAAGACCCAAACAGAGACTGTAAAAATTAAAATGTTATTTGGTTATAGGACAATCTTAGTACAATGGCTAAATAGCAGAATGTGTCACGGAAGAGACAATTTGCAACCTAGAAGACAAAGTTTAGAGGCTATCCCAGAATCCAGTGCAAATAGATAAACAAATAGAAAACATAAAGGAATATTGGAGAGTCAAGGGAGATAGGTCCAGATGTTTCAATATCCATCTAAGAAGCATTCTAGAAGAAAAGGGCAGGGGGGCGGAAGTGGAAGAGAGAAAATAATTGAAGAAAATTTTCTATAACAAAAAAAACCCTCAAAATTATAAAATTTAAAATAAAAACCCAAGGATTCTCAAAGTGAAATAGCCCACTGAATTTACAAGTATGCATATCATGTAAATGTTAGACTTGATTAGCCAATTAACAAGGTAAGTATAAACTATATATAGTTTTTGTAGCCAGCAAAAGAGGCTACATACATAGAACACACACACACTCACACGGGTAAAGCTGGGAAATTTTGAATAAGGTCTGTGGGTTGTACCAGCATAAATCACCTGGCTGTGATGTTTGTGGCAGGTAGCATTCTAAGGGGACCCTGTGGACCCTCATTTTTGTGTAATCTCATGGTCTTGAGTGTGGGCAGAACCTGTGAGTATACAGCAGTGTCATTCCCATACTTAAGTTATATAGAAACGGGGGTTTTCCACATGTAATTAATTCCCCAAGTTCACTGATCTTAAGTCATGAAATTTGCATTTTTGCCACAATAAATTACAGAGAGCACAAGCCTTTATCAAACATAGAACCTGCCCCACCACGATCTTGGGTTTCCCAACCTCCAAAATTGTGAGAAATCAATGTTTGTTTTTAATAAGCAAACCAGCAAAAAAGATACAGAGATTATCCTGGGTGGGTTAGATCTAGTCATGCGATCCCTTGAAAGGGTCAGGACTCTTCCTGGTGACAGAGGTTACAAATGTGAAAGGGATTTGAAGTCCTTCCCTGGTTTTGGAGTGGAGGAGACCACGCGGCAAGGAAAGCAGTAACTTCTAGGAGCTAATAATGTGAAGACCATGATGTACCTACACGGTGGTATTTGAAGGAAACAACCTTACCCTCATTTACAAGAAAACGAGAAAGGCTGCAAAGAATTGAGCTATGCTTTCACCTTGAGAAGCTAGGAAAAAAATCAAAATAAGCTCCAGAACAAAATTAGTAAGCATGAAAGCACAAATTATCAAGATGAAAGGCAAACAACAACAACAACATGTAGATTTGGGGAAGAGAGCAAAGATACGTGAGCAACGTCCAGCGTGTCAAAGACAGGACGTAACTTTAAAGCATGAAAGAGAATATATTAAAGCGCCACAAATTTTAAAATCCATGTGAAACAGATGACTTCCTCAAAAAATAAAAATGTCCAAAACTAGGGACAAAAAGAAATAGAAGCACCATACAGACCGATCTCCATAAAACATATTGAAAAGATGTTCAAAGACACACACCTGTAAACTACAACAGGCGCAGAGATTGCATGGCAAATTCTATAGACATTTGCAATTTATACAAGCAGTGTCTGAGCACAATAAAAACAGGTTTTAAGATCCTAAATAAAATATTTGCATATCAAATCCTGGATTTAGCAAAAGAATAATACATCATAACCAGCTTGAGTTTGTCCTCAGAATGCTAAAATGGCTCCATGTTAGAAAATCCATGAATATACGTTATTAACAGATTAATATAGAAAATTTACATGATCATCTCAATAAATACCAAAATCTCATTTGCTATAATGTCACCTCATACACAGTAAGAACTGCCACAAAAGTGTTTAAATCATTCAATAATCTCAAACAAAAGGAGTCCTGAGCAAGGCATTGTTTTGCTCTCTCTGTCTCCACACACACCCTTAACAAAATCCAGTGGTTCCAGAAGCCATTAAACAAGAGATTCTTACATTTTACTACATTAATATACATGCAAGGCTAAAACACGGTATACACCGCACTAGTGCAAGATGTTAATAACAGAGGAAAGTCTCAGGAGTCGGAATATGGGGGAGAGAGGGTGTATGCTTTCATTTGATCTTTGTAAAACTGTTCTGAGAAATGAAGTCTATTAACATAAAAATAAATGTGTCTAAGTTTATTTATCAACAAAGAGGAACAAAAAACAACCAGCTACAGAAAACATTTGCAACACGTTTTCTATCTATCTCATAATCTGTTAGTGAAGTGGTAAGTTGAAGCATGGCCTCTGAGAAGTTTGAATTAAAATTTAAAATCCACATACTCTTTAATTGAACAAGTTTATTTCAATGAGTTTAACATATAGAAATACCACAGTGAATGCAAATGTTTATCTATTAATGCGTTTAGTTCTAATTGTTTATATTAGGAAAAGACTGTAAACTAACTGATTATCAAAAGATTAAGGGACAATGACATATCCATGTAATGAAATACCAACCAGTCATGTTTCCAAAAGAGAAGTAGATTTGTAAGTACCAAGAGAGAATGCCGTATTCACAAGAGTGGTTGGTGGCGGTGTGGCAGAAAGCAGCGGTGGCGGGTGGAACCATTGGTGTTTGTTAAGGGTAGGTGTGTTTGAGAGACAGAGAGGGAAAAGCCATGCCATAGCTTACCAAGAGAAGGCTGCATATTAAAAGAAAGTCAACAGGCAGATGAATAAAGAAGATGTAGTACTACGCAGCCATAAAAAAGAATAAAATAATGCCATCTGAAGCAATAAGGATGGACGTAGAGATTATCATACTAAGTGAAGTCCGTTAGACAAAGACAAATACTATACGATATCACTAATAAATGGCATCTTTAAAAAATGTGACAAATGAACTTATTTACAAAAAGAAACAGACAGACACAGAGAAAAATTACGGTTATCGAATGAGAAAGTGAGGAAGGGATACATTAGAAGTTTAGGGATTAGAAGCTGAAAACTGCTGCTAAGTCGCTTCAGTCGTGTCCGACTCTGTGCAACCCCATAGACGGCAGCCCACCAGGCTCCCCCATCCCTGGGATTCTCCAGGCAAGAACACTGGAGTGGGTTGCCATTTCCTTCTCCAATGCATGAAAGTGAAAAGTTAAAGTGAAGGCGCTCAGTCGTGTCCGGCTCTTCGCGACCCCATGGACGCAGCTCACCAGGCTCCCCCGTCCATGGGATTTTATATAAAAAGACAAAGAACAAGGTCCTACTGTACAGCACAGGGAACTATATTCGATATCTTGTATAATAATAAACTATAATGGAAAGAATATGAAAAAGAATACACATACATTATATATATATATGCCTGAATCACTTTGTTGCACACCAGAAACGAACACGACACTGTAATAAACTATACTTCAACTTTTAAAAAGAAATAACTTTTTAAAAAGGCCACAGAGCTGGCGCTGGGAGAGAAAATGGAGACTGGGAGTCAGGAGTGTGAAAGAAAATGCTTTTTACCATTTATTTTTATTTAATTTGAAACTTTTCCCATGTACATATACTTAAAGATCTCTATCTTAGGGGGAAAAACCCAGGAAAGTAAGAATACAAAAGAATATTCTTACCTAGGTAAAAGTTGCCTATCTCAAACCCACAACGATAGTCAGATGTCAGAGTGACCCGTTAGAATCAGCCCCAATAAATTCAGACATAAGAAAGCATATGCAATATCTGTGCAAATATTCAAATTGTACCTGATGCAAAAAGATGGAGGGGCCCTATAAATTCTAGAAATTATATAAATTATCACATTCACAAATGATATAATTATCCACATAGAAAATCCAAAAGAATCAACTGAAAAATTAATAAAATTTTATTTTTATTTTATTAGAATATTTTTATTTATTTATTATTTTTTTCTTGCTTTTGCACTTTTTTTTTTAATTTTATTTTATTTTTAAACTTTACATAATTTTATTAGTTTTGCCAAATATCAAAATGAATCCGCCACAGGTATACATGTGTTCCCCATCCTGAACCCTCCTCCCTCCTCCCTCCCCATACCATCCCTCTGGGTCGTCCCAGTGCACTAGCCCCAAGCATCCAGTATCGTGCATCGAACCTGGACTGGCAACTAGTTTCTTACATGATATTTTACATGTTTCAATGTCATTCTCCCAAATCTTCCCACCCTCTCCCTCTCCCACAGAGTTCATAAGACTGTTCTATACATCAGTGTCTCTTTTGCTGTCTTGTACACCGGGTTATTGTTACCAAATTCCATATATATGCGTTAGTATACTGTATTTATGTTTTTCCTTCTGGCTTACTTCACTCTGTATAATAGGCTCCAGTTTCATCCACCTCATTAGAACTGATTCAAATGTATTCTTTTTAATGGCTGAGTAATACTCCATTGTGTATATGTACCATAGCTTTCTTATCCATTCATCTGCTGATGGACATCTAGGTTGCTTCCATGTCCTGGGTATTATAAACAGTGCTGCGATGAACATTGGGGTACACGTGTCTCTTTCCCTTCTGGTTTCCTCAGTGTGTATGCCCAGCAGTGGGATTGCTGGATCATAAGGCAGTTCTATTTCCAGTTTTTTAAGGAATCTCCACACTGTTCTCCATAGTGGCTGTACTACAAATAATAAATGCTGGAGAGGGTGTGGAGAAAAGGGAACCCTCTTACACTGTTGGTGGGAATGCAAACTAGTATTAGAATATTTTTAAATTTATTCTAAGAAGTTTATCCAGGTAAATACGAGATTCACATATAGAAATCAATAGCCTTTTTTATGCATCAGATAAAACTAACCAAAAAGTATAACTTAAACACACACACACATATACATTCAAAATAGCCACATTTCACAGTACACAGGAATAAACATAGAAAAGAAACATGTCGTACTTTTGTGACAAAAATTATACAACTTTATTAAAGAATATAAAATAATATTTGAACAAATGGGGAGATATACCATGGTATAAAGATGTCAATTCTTCTATAAATTAATATCTCAATTCAGGGAAATCCCTATCAAATTGCCAGTGGACTTGAAACCTTTTTCTAAAATTCACCTAGAAAAGATATTTAAATAGAAACAAGTTAATTTTGATACAGAATGAGGGTGACAGTGTTCCATTCAAAGGGCGATAGAAATGACCCCTGAGTGGGTAAAGATGGTCCGCTTCACTAATAGAGGAATGCAAAATAAGATATGAAGATAGTTTTTGTCCTTCGATATCTTTCAATATCTAAAAGATAATTTTGGGGGGGAGAGAAACAAAAACTCACAGATACTGTTGGTGGAAGTTTAATTGGTCCAGTGTTTTTTTAAAGGTGATTTGGCAGATTAAAACCTTGTGCAAGTAATTCCCCGGTGGTCCAGAGGTTAAGACCCCATCCTTCCAATGGAAGGGTTGCAAGTTCAATTCCTGGTCAGGGAGCTAAGATCCCAAATGCTGCACAGTGCAGCCAAATGTTACAAAACAAACAAATAAAAAGCATGCATATGGTCCAATCCAGCAGTAACAAAGCTAACTTTCAGAGCTGACTCCAGAGTACATGTAAACACCCACCCAAAGAGCCTGGTCAAGCATGTCATGTAGCACCAAGTCTTTCCAGCCCCAAACTAGAAACAATTCAAGTGCTCATTAGGAAGACAGTTTTTTTTATAAACATGGCACATCCAACTTAGGGAATACAGTGCAGTAGTTTAAAAAGCAAACCAACCTATTCCTATTGACGTTGCCAGAACTTCAAGCTCACTTATGTACTTGAAGAATGCGAGTTCTATGAAACAGTTTATGTTCAAAATCTGTACATAGCTGTGCACGTACATGTGATTGTAAATGTACAGAACAAAAACAAACGGTGAGCTTTTTCTCTGGGCACAAGGATTAGAGATGCAGTAAAATCAGAGGGACTCCAGCTTCCTCTATTTTCCTTGAAATTTCAAGATGAAAATGTAAGCCTATATTAATCATGTAGTTTTAAAACTCTCCCTGAAGTTAATGTGGCAATTTTTAATTTAAGCACATTTTCCTTTCAAATATATTCATTTAAAATGTGTATATCATCACATATCTTTATTTTATAAGGGCCTGAATATTTTTCAACCTTATTAAAACCATTAGAATATTTTCAAGGTGGGGGAGTGGTAAGGTTATCAGTTGCCATTCTGGTTTCTCTATATAAGGACTTTAATCTTTATGTTATCACTGCAAGAAAACATCATCTCAGCATTATGGCACATGCAGTCTACATTCTCTAAATAATTCTAAACAAATCTGATATCGAACATCAGTGTTGCATCAGAAAACACATACTTGTAGAATGTCCAATGAAATACCAGTATTGCAAAACATCAGGGATCTTCTGGAAGGGTTAGTGGAGAATTGGTCTTTTTGTTAATCAGGAACCTTACTTTTGGATTCTTTTTCCAAAACTCTGTATAGCTTTGCTGGGGCATAAATTTAAAAGTGTTCCATATCTCATGATGATGTCTTGGAAAGCGTCTGAAAATTGGGACCACCACAGCTTCCTTATAAACATATGATATTTGGTTATTTGAAAAGCCATCGAGACAAGATGGAACATAGTCACATGCCCAAAGATTGAAATTTCTTGAAACGTGTTGCCTTTTTTCTGGGGAGATCTTCTTACGTCCCAAGCCCTGGAGAAGGATCACAAGCAGATTAGGAGGAAGATATTCAAGGCCGCACAGTTTGGAAGTCTTTAATAAAGCCACCTCCACGACATCTTGTGTTTAAATGACCACTCCTACAGGAGGCATCCTCTATCAACTTGTGGGAGGCTGTAAATTGACAAAACCTCCTGATCTTCACAGTCTTCAACTCCCACCCAAGGGGCTGGGCTTCTAGAGACACGGAGGACTGAACCAAAGAGACCCCAGCCTGGACAGCCAGGAAGCCCGAGTAGGTCCTCTACACCCATGCGGCTGTATCCACCTCAGGCTGCATCCCCAGCACTCAGTGGGAGGGCTCTTATTCCGAGAGATCCGGGGATTCTCTCCCATCCCAGAGGATTTCCAGTGAAGGAAGCAGCACCTGGGTCTCTACCCACAGGCTTCCTCCTCAAATCTTACTAATGTGACCATTAGAAAATTTACAAATTACATATGCAGCTCGCATATCTATTTCCATTGCACAGTGCTGTGTTAACCACCACCAACCAGCGCTATCAGACTTGGTTTTTTTCAGTGAGGGGGAAACACCATCTCCAGGAACAAGATAACTGCAGTTAGTAGGGACTCCTTCTTTATATCATGAAAATTCCGCATCCATTCCTTTGAGCCTCCTTATGGGTCCTGGCTCTGCTGTCCAGAGACACACATAGGCAATCCCTCCTTCTCATGACAGATCTTCACAAAAAAAGCTCACAAATTAGATGGTTTATGGGAAAGCACTTTGATAAGCATGAAGTTCACACACACACAAAAAAACCTAGGCAGAAGGGAGGCTGGTGTGGATTTTGAAAGCCACATGGGAATTTGAGAATTTACGCTTTTTATTCCCTCTGGTAACCTGTTATGAGGCTTTAATTTTATTCCAATTTTGAGGCCAGAAAATCAAGAAAATCAAGAGCCCTGATGTCGCTGTTCATTTTTTTGGCAATGTGGAGAGAAATACTCACAGAGTCAAGGTAGAACCCAGAGTCCTGAAAGCTGTGACGATTGTCGTGAGCAGAGAAGGGGAAGTTGTTATTTACTGCTTGCTGGAAAACAGCAAGGGGAGAGATAAAAAGGCACACATCAGAACCACAGCAGGCTTCCAGAACCTGCCTACAGTGGCCTGGAAGGAAGACGGAGGAGGCAAGTTGACCTCTAAGTGAGAACTAAACCCATCCACAATGATGGAGCAAACAGCACAGGGGTGAGGGCTTAGGTGTGCACATCAGCTCAAGGCTTTGAAACTCCACTTCATTGCCAGCTTTCTTAAAATTATAACAAGTTCTCTTTAAAATATCTTATTGAGAGGCAAGGAAAGGAAAGTGAGTAGGCATGGAATTGAAGACTGGAAAGGAATTCTGAAGCCATCTTCTTCATCTGGCCAATAAGGATCCTAGTAGACCAGAGCTCTCTGGTCCAGGGCTGCTAAGTGTGAAGTCAACCCTGCTTCTACCACCAGCCATTTGCAGCCCCTTAAGCTGCTCGTGAACTGGCCAGGGAGGTAGACATGGATGTTAAGAGCTCTGTTCATAGAAGAGTAACTTTATCGTCTGGACCAGGAGGTAGTTCCTTCTAGAGAGTATTTGAGGAGCCATGGTGACCAACTATGAAGTGAGGATCCTGCCAGAATGTTGGGATCCAGGGAGAGCTAGTGAGCAGTTCCCTCCAAGCAGTACCACCCACTTGGAGAGCCACGGGGGCACGTGGCCAGCGCCCTGGACTCACCTTCTCCCGCACTTTGTAGATCGGCGGAAGCTTCTCCTCCACTTGCCGAGATAAACGTGGACTGTGGGACTCTTTCAACATCGTACTTGTGATGGATTCTGGCGTCTTTTGTGTTAGTCCAATGTGAGGGAACTGGAAAAACAGCACATGCCTTGATTAAAACCAGACACATCTGAATCTCAAAGCCAAGTATCAGGGCTTCCTCTGTAAAAGGATTAAAATGCAATTTGGGTGCTTCTGGCGTGCGATGGAAATGGCATAATTTTCGTAATTTTCAAGTATCCTTTCCAGGACAAAAAATATTGTCATGGCCCAAGGCCACCACTGCCGGCCGTTTCAAGTTACAGGGGCCACCCTGCTGCTTGGAGCCTGGAAATGGTTTCGTGGCCTGGTAAGTGGGGGGTGCGGTCCCATGAGAGGGAGCCAATGAGCTCCAAGGAGACAGAGTGTGTTATTTGAGACCTTCCTGGTGGTCAGGGAGTGCCCCATACTTGGGGCCAAGCATTCAGCCCATGTTCCCAGGGGTGAGCCAACCTCCTGCAGGTAGGGGGTGCACCTTAGGGCATAGGAATGTGAGAAGGGTCGCGTTGAGTCTCTACAGAAAATGTAGGATGGTAGAGGGTGGGAAGATTATTTGGATGCCAGGGGTGAGCTGGGAGTGGGCTTTTGTATCTCTCTGTGAACAGGAGGGAAGGAAACAGGACTGGGTTGAGGGAGGAGGTCCCAAAGGAGGTCTAGACCAACCCCATAGGGAGCTCTAGACACGGAGTGGCTTCTCAGAGTCGGCCTGATGGAGTGAGGGGACCGGACCCTTGTGTGCTCTTGTCCATCAGTCACTGGGTAGGAGAGGAAGGCGGAGGACCCAGGAAGCAACTGACCTTGAGGAAGCAGCTCTTTTCAGCCAGGGAGTATCTAGGGTTGGACCCCTCCCCCCACCAAGCCACACTCTCAGCAGCTAGGCCAGGAGTCCATTCCCAAAGAGGGATGTGGGCCCTGCTTGATGGCCACTGTAGCTCACCCCAATTTTACATAAACAGCACCTCTTAAAAGCCACTCCTACAAAGTGGCCTTTGAAGTGGCGATCTCTAGGAGAGAAATATGAATGGAAACTAAGATACAAACAGAAGGCAAGACCCCAACTCAGCGAAAATTCTTGCAAAGGGAGGTAACATAATGTGGGGGTGGGTCACAGACAATAGATTCAACGTCCCTGGGTCCAATCCCAGCTCTCTCTCCTAGAAGGTCAGCCTTCTGCAAGAGACTTAATTTTTCCAGATCCCAGTTTCTTTATCTGTAAAATGGGAATAATAATAACCTACTTGATAGAGTGCACACATGCTAAGTTGCTTCAGTCATGTCCAACTCTTCCTGACTCCATGGACTGCAGCCCACCAGGCTCCCCATCCACGGGATTCTCCAGGCAAGAATACTGGAGTGGCTTGTCATGCCCTCCTCCAGGGGATCCTCCCAACCCAGGGGCTGAACCTGCGTCTCCTGTGGCTCCTGCATTGCAGATAGATTGCTCACCATTGAGCTCCTGGGGAAGCTCCACCTGATTGAGTAGATGTAATTAAAAGAGAAAAATGCACGAACCCAGAGAGTGTTCACTAGCTGTTGACAGGTTCTATTCTTGCTCACAGCTGTCCCCTCCCTTATCGCCAAGCCCACTGTCACACCAAAGGCCAGTCCCTCCCTGTCTTTGGGATTACAATGACATTGGTTAACACTGTTGTTTTCTCCCATTCCTTTTCAAGTCATGATATAACTGTACATATAACTATGGCTTTTGTTTAATCTCTGCACAAGAGCGCATTTAGTATGCTACTATTTATGTTAAAAGGTGGAGAGATTATGTCATCTGTATGGTACACTCAGTGGGGCACTTTTGGCAGAGAAAATGAGAAGCAATGGTTTATACGACACATAGCAATATGGAGAAGAAGAAACAGAATGAGCTCTGTAACCCAACACCATTTACGGAAATAAATAATCCATGCACACAAAACAACACTACATAATTTCCAAGAATACATCTCAGTAACAGAGTTCCTATTAAACACGTGTGAGTGGCTGCCCATGGGGTGAGCAGAGCAGGGACAGAGATCAAGGGCAAGGAAGTGACCACATGAACCAGCCACCGTCATATGGACCGGCCCTGCTGTGGATGAATGACAGGGTCCCTTTGGAGGAGGGCACCAGGGAAAAGGAAGGCTTCCTTGCCATCGTTTAAACATTTCTTAATTGAGTGCATCTATTACACTGTCTCATTTTCCACAACAAAAATAATCGTCTTTGGTTTTGATTAGAGTTATAATACTTGCTCATGGCTTTAAAAGTTCAGACAATAAAGAAAAACACAAGGACGGAATCTCACGCAGATTGTATAGGGCTTCCTAGGTGGTGCTAGTGGTAAAGGCCCCGGCTGCCAATGCAGGAGATGTAGGAGACGTGGGTTCCATCCCGGGGTTGGGACGATCCCCTGGAGGACGCCATGCCAACCCACTCCAGTATTCTTGCCTGGAGAATCCCATGGACGGAGGAGCCTGGTGGGCTATAGTCCATGGGGCCACAAAGAGTCAGACGCGACTGAAGCAATTTAGCATGCACATAGGATTGTATTATAAATGTGATTTCAAAAAATTACAAGTACCTTAAAAAATTTAACAGTTAACTTTTGGGAATTCCCTGGCAGCCAGTGGTTAAAAAAACAAAAACAAACCCAGTAACTTTTGGTTACCCTCTCCTTCCTCTTCTTGTCATCCTAGATTTAAAACAATCACAATAGCTCTCATATATTCCTTCACAAACACCTGTACCTACAAAGGGGACTTACCTAGCTATACAAAAATTGGACCATGTAACTCATACTATTTTGTACCTCACTTTCCTTTTTTCCCATTTTTATTGGAGTATAATTGTTTTACAATATTCTGTTAGTTTCTGCTGTACAACAAAGTGAATCAGCTATGCTGCTGCCGCCGCTAATCACTTCAGTCGTGTCCGACTCTGTGCGACCCCATAGACGGCAGCCCACCAGGCTCCCCTGTCCCTGGGATTTCCTTCTCCAATGCAGGAAAGTGAAAAGTGAAAGTGAAGTCGCTCAGTCGTGTCCAGCTCTTAGCGACCCCGTGGACTGCAGCCCACCAGGCTCCTCCATCCATGGGATTTTCCAGGCAAGAGTACTGGAGTGGGTTGCCATAAGCATACATATATCCCCTCCCTTTTAAGCCTCCCTCCCACTTGCCCATCCCACCCCTCTAGGTCATCACAGAGCACCAAGCTGAGCACCCTGTGCTCTACAGCATAACTTGCTTTTCTTGCTTAACATTGTTGTTCTTGTAGTTCAGTCGCTCAGTCGTGTCCAGATCTTTGCGACCCCATGGATTGCAGCACACCAGATTTCCCTTCCTTCACTATCTCCTGGAGTTTGCTTAAATTCATCACTTAACAATATACCATAGAAAATTTTCAAAGTCAACCTATCCATTTCTAATTCACTCTGTATTATATACACATTTTTTTATGTTTTTAAAGCAATTTTCAAGTAAGTATAAATAATACAAAGGGCCTCCAAACTCAGAGCCTTTCCCTTTTCTCTACCTCCAATCTGCTTTTCCAAGTTATGGAGAATCAGGCCATGGGTAGGGAGTTTTTCTACATCTAGAAGGGTTCTTCTCACCAGCTGAATGACAACTGACTTAAGTTCATTTGTATTCTGCAACACTATGGACTAAATCACTGTAAAAAAAAGTGGCTCTAACATTTTAATTTCACTCTTTTAAAATATATATTTAATGGCTATAACATGATAGCTGTGAAATAAACCCTTCTGTTAGATATTGTAACCATGAAATATAGCTTTTTAACTAGTTGGCAGTGAAATTTTTGCTGCATTCAATCACTCAATGACTTAAATATTAAACAGGAAGGGGAACGTGTGTGCAGAGTGCCTTTTCTACTCAGCAACAGCCAGATCACCACCAGCAAGGTCAACTGTGGAATGACTGTCACCTCCAATGTGGCAATTACTGTCTCCCAAATGGGCTGCTGCTGAGGCAAAATCAACAATTTCTTTAATTTTCCCAACTCGTCTAAAAGTTACTTAGGGAAACTTCATGTCACCACTGTTCTTTTTATTCTCTTAGGTGCCGGCAGCAGAAAGGAGACCCACACCGTAGGCTCTGGTTAGACTTTGGGGAGATAAAGTCTTCCTTCTTAAAATGGTTCCTGGTACATTCCTAGGATCCCCAGTAGGAGACGCCATGCTCTTTCTCGATTTCTCCCTTATTATAGAACACTGACTTTGGAGTAGCAACATGGCTGGTTTAAAAAATACCTCCCGAGGATTTCCTTGGTGGCTCAGTAGTTAAGACTTCACACTTTCAGTGCTTCCACTGCAGGGGACGTGGGTTCAATCCCTGGTCAGGGAGCTAAGATCGAGCTAAGATCGAGGCTTGGTCAAAAAAATAAAAACCCTCCTCCAACTCCCTTGCAGCTAAATTGGACAGTGACCCTTGAAATGAAAGCCTAAGTCTGTGGGTGGGGCTCCTGGGAAAGCGATTGCTTTCTCCAGGAAAAGGGGCGGATGCAACTGACAGGCTTTTTGCAATTCGCTTTCTCCTCATTTACCTGCCTGAGCTGACACCACACTGAGGGTGATAGGAGAGGCTGAGAAGAACCTGGGCCTCCGAAGACATCCCAGGGCATCTGTACCAGCCCTGAATTGCCTCCTTCTGCCCTGGTTGTTGATTCCAAGCAGGGCCCTGGGGGCCTCCAGGCCCAAAGCCGTTCTGTGTCCCCCCATTTCTTTGATGTCAGGAAATAGGTTTCCTTCAGCCTGCAAGACTTCCCTGAGTTCTAATGGGCAGACTCAAGCAGTTGTTAATTAGGAAAGGAAGGGGACGTGAGACCAGGGAGAAACAGTCAGGAGAAACGACACTGTAGCCTTGGGGCAAGGTCCTGGTTCCCCACTGAGGGATGCACACCACAGCAGCTTTGAGCTCGTTTGCAAATACTGAAACCCCTCAGGAGGGAGAAGTCAGTGGTTAACGACAGTATGCAGCCCACAAGGGCATCGACCTCAGACCGGTTGGACCCGAAGGTTGATGATGCTGACTCGCGCTTAGCTCACCACCAACCCATCAGAAGAATGTCCACAAGCTGATTACACCCTGTTTGATCCATTACTATAAAACTTCTCACTATCTTCTCCAAGCTGGGACGTACGTTTTCAAGGCAGGAGTCCACTGTGTTCCCCTTTGCCTGGCAAGGTTATAAAGTTATCCTTTTTTACTTCACCCAAAATCCTATTTCTGAGATTCGATTCAGCACCGGTGCACAGAGCAGCTGAGTTTTCAGCATCACTGTTACTCAAGGAACACAAACCCTTTTCTGGTGAAGGCTCTGTAGTCAGCTTTTTATAATAATATTCAGTCAAACATAATCCTGATACTGTAGATGATAAAAAGAGGCCAAGCTATTTAGTCTGAGAAGCTTACACTTGTTTCTTCCTGACCAGTTAGTGTAGGTAGTTCACTCCATTTCCCATCTCACTTTAGCTGCCAGGAAACTCAGAGTCAGATTTCTTTGACTCCAAATATCTATTGGTTAAGCAATATGGCCTGCGAATTTATGTTACGTATTTTATATATTTTCCATTTTCTATGTTTCTATGTTATATATTTTCCCAGTCTCAGCCTCTTAAAGTATATTTAATCTGGTTCTGAGGTTTTATTTTTATATACCTTATACTTTATTTTGAATATTTTCCATTCATTACTTTAAACCTTTGTGGAATGGAGCAGGGTATACAACAGGAAAGAATATCAGTATAAATACATATCCTTTGAGATCTGCAGGGGATTGGTTCTCCTCATCCCATCTTGTGGGTACCAAAACCCAGATATGCTCAACTTGCTTAGTTTGCCTTTGTGTCCATGGGTTCTGCACGGTGGACACACGTACTTCTATCACATATATTCATATATACTATGTGTATAATAGTAACGGTGCTTCCATGCATTATGCTAAGCGCCTTTGTATCAATTGTCTCATTCATCCTCACCATGGCCTCTTACCTTGGTAAATTATGCTTCCATTTAACAGATAAAGAGACTGAGATTAAGCCTTCAGGCCCCAATTTTCCAAAATATTTTCCATTTTTTTCCTTTTAAACAAATCTTTAAACAAATTTCTATGTATTACTGCCCTAAAAGAGGTTAGTACCACTGTTTTCTGTGATACAGCCAGTGGGAAAAAAAGACAAAGATACCAGGTCCATGGAATTTATATTCTAGGAGGGAGAGAAAAGTCACACATATAATAAATTAGTATGTCAGAAGATGCGTGCATGCCTGCTAAGTCACTTAAGTCGTGAACAGCTCTGTGTGACCCTGTGGACTGCAGCCTGCCAGGCTCCTCTGTCCATGGGATTTTCCAGGCAAGAATAGGAGTGGGTTGCCATGCCCTCCTGCAGGGGATCTTCCCTACCCAGGGATCAAACCTATGTCTCTTATGTCTCCTGTATCAGCAGGTGAGTTCTTTACCACTAGCGCCACCTGGGAAGCCCATGTCAGAGGATAGATGTTATAAAAAACAGAAAAAGCAGAGAAACACAGCAATTACTACCTCGTGAACATTCACAAGATACCAGTCTGCTGAGTGGTTTATGCACAGACTAATTTCATTTGATCCTCCAAGAATCGGATATGAGATTCCCATTTCACAGGTGAAAAAACTGACGCGGGATGAAGGGATTTGTCAGACGTCATACTATGGGAAGTAGCAGCAGTAGGATCTGAGCTCAGTTCTGTGCCTGACCACACCCCTGTGGCCTGAGAAAGGTGAGAGAGGGTATCACGCTTCTTACCCATCTTCCATCCTTGTCTAAGGGTGGGTTGAAGCGTCTCCCTTTGACCATTTTGTGCGGGAAACTGAAGGGGGCTGAGACTGGCGCTCTTATCCCTCCATGGCCTCATGAGCTGTGCGCCTGGGAAGCCACTCCTCCTTGTTCCTGGCCTCTAATTCGCAGGCTCTACCTGGAAGGGAAGTCCGGGAGTGGTCCCTGTTGTCATAGCATCAGAGCCCACCCATCACAATGGGGCAGGAGTGTGGGTCCTCCAGCCGCCCGAGGGCTCCTGCTGCTCTGCAGAGTGTGAGTCCCAGGGCCCCAGGTGAGGAACCCCAAACACAGGCCAAACAGGTGGGGCACCAGATGGTCCTGAGACAGTGGCCCACTCCATACCCTCCAAATCCTCGAACAGACGACTTCTGCGTTGAATGTCTTCATGGTCACCATCTGCCCCAGCCTCTTGGTCTTCAGAGAAATGAGGTGACTCTGCCTTGTCTACAGCCATGGCATGACACCGGGTCAGGACCCAGGTCTCCCCACGGGCTCCTTTCACAGCTGCTTCCCTGCCCAGTTGGGGCTCACTCACTGCGCACTCACCATGCTGCCTGCAACTAAGACCGTGAGGAAGAGGCAGTCATGAGTCATTATTCAGTGCCAGGTGCTGCGCTGAGCACTTTTCACATGTTTTATGAACTGTTGGTGTCTACAAATGAGGAAACAGGGCCTTGTACCTAGTGGAGGGGGCACCAGGTCATAGGACATCCCCAGGGCTCATGAGCCTTTCCCAGGGCCAACTGGTCTCCCCCAGCCTGTGGCGGCAGCTCCTGAGGGCTAACCTTCCTCCATCGCCCAGACATGCACGTGCAGCCTCACTTCTCAGTGAGGTGATTTCTGCTTCCCTTCCTTCCTCCCTTCCTCCCTTCCTTTCTCTCTTTCTCTTTGTTTTTCATTCTCTCTTCCTTCCCTCCTTCTTTCTCCATTTCTTTCTTCTTTTCTTTCTTCATTTCTTCCTCTCCCTGCCATTCTCCTTTTTTAATGCTCTGTCTTGACCATTCTCTCAGCTACTCCATGTAAAAGTAAGAGTACGCATCTGCAGGAGACTCTGCCTGGCTCTCTTGGCAGGAAATTGTGTCCTCATCCCTCTCTTCTCCTAATCACGGCCAGGGTGTCCTCACAAGAGCTGTGTGTCAGGGGCACAGGACCTCTCCTCTGGCCAGCACTGAGGGCCCAGGGCCTGGTGGCTCCTGGGGGAGATGCCTGCAGTGGAACACCGACCAAGACCAGGCACGTGTGAGTAACCAGCTCCACTTACAGACGGGGGAAGCGAGTCTCAGAGAGGCGAAGGGACTCAGTCACATCACACCGCTAGTCTGTAGAAAGGTCCACATGAGAACCCAGATGTGTCGCGGCCAAATTCAACGCCAGTATCAAACAGGATTCATTTCACTGCACTTCCCTGATCCTGTTTGAATTAATGTGCAGTGAATTTACTAGGATTGCTTTTCATTCCACTTTTTCCATCTGCATGAAAGCGGGCCTGACTACACGCCTGCCTGTCAGCCACGATCCCTCCCCACGGTGAGCCTGGCAGGCCGGGGGACAATGACCCCTGTCGTGTGCTCCTCTGCTGGCCCCCCTCCCCAGTGGACACCCTACCACGGAGCCCAGCACAGATGGGGAGGAGCGATGAGGGCCGAACGTGGCTTCCCCCACATCCCAAGACTGAGAGTAAAGCAATGAGGAAGGAGGGAGCCAGAGACAAAGAAATCTAAAGCCAGTGCCATTTCCAACACAGGGTTCTACGGGCATTTACTTTGTCTCCACCAACAGAGCAGAAAATCCTCTAGATCTTAAGTCTCATCTCTAAATATATTCTCTTCTCCTCTGTAATTTAGTCTTCTGCTCTATTAAGCAAGGTATATGATCGCTGGTTAAGGTGTTTTCCAATTTCCCCCTTTTGAATGATGGTTTAAAATTCTCAAAAATGTGTCCAAGAAAAATCAAAAGTGAATAAAGAAAACCCGGCCAGGAAAAATGAAACACGGTTTTTCTTCAGCTAGGATTTCTGAACAGCAGATTCGGGTGGGGTGGTTCGTTGCGGAGGTTATTCTTTTCAGAGGTTTGAATTACTGGGCTGAACTTGGAGACCCACCATGCTGGAAGCAAGTCCTGTAAACACAGGGCTCTCAGATCCCTGGGGCTGAGAATACCAGAGGGTTGAGCCCGTCCTGCCTTGGGTCTTTGCACGTGCACAGCTCTGCTCAGAATGCAGTGACGCAAAACAACCTGTGAAGGCGGCTGTGGAGGCAATGACGAGCACATGGCTGTGTTCACTCGCTCAACAAGCACAGATTGAACACCCACTGTGTGCCAGCTCTGCGTTCCAACAGCACCAAGACGATCACCGAAACCAGTTTTTTTATAAGTGGTAAATCACGGACGGTGTTTTAAAATGTCAGGAATATATGTTAGTATCCATTACTTTTAGGTCAATTGTAAGTCAGAAGTGGGGCCTTCCTGGTGGCTCAGAGGTAAAGAATCAGCCTGCCAATTCAGGAGATGCGGATTTGATCCCTGGGTTGGGAAGATCCCCTGGAGGAGAAAATGGCAACCCACTCCAGTGTTCTTGCCTGGAGAATCTCATGGACAGAGGAGTCTGGCAGTCTACTCTCTTTTGTGACAAAAAGAGTTGGACACAACTGAGTCACTGAACAACAACAAATCGTGGATTTGCCAATACATCAGATGACCAGGACCCCAAACTATTGATTAACCAAAAATTATTTTCAGTGAGCATTCTGCCACATTGATGCCTAATTGTTCCATCCAATGTATTTTTTAACACAGCAGCTGTTTGCATACTTTGACTTTCAGATCTTTACATCCAAAGTGTTAAAGACCTTATGAAAGGCAGCTGTGTCTGTCTCTTCCATGCGTGTTCAGTGCAATGTGCCATTCCTTGATTTAATTAAGGACTTGCTGTCTTTTGCAGGAGAGAAAGAGGTGGAACCACGAGTATGTTTTCACACATGCCTCTGCCACGTGCCCACATGTGCTGCCTCCAGAAACTCTCAGACCTGCACACACAGGCACACTAAAACTCGTCACGCCACCAAAGGGAAGATTTTGCGTCATTCATATCTACACATCTCAGACAGTTTAACTAGCATGTGGAGGGAAATCTGAGCCATCTTCAAATGTTGAGCTCTGAGAAATTCTCCAGCATCTGCATTATAAAACACATTTTCATTTCACTCTGCAAGGTAAATTATCTGTATTCTTTCTGCAAATAGCAACCGAATTGAGGTGACTCCATTGCATTTTTTTACTAGTTCACGATTCACGCAGAACTAATGGAAATTACAAAGTATGCACAACCTATTTTCACACCACCTTGAAAAGTACTCAAGCATCGGTAATGTGAAGCACTTCTTTTTCCTTGTTTTACCCTATCTTGCAAACCATCTGGAAAATTAACTGCATCTCTCTCCCTTCCACTCAACAATTCCTGGATCAAGACAAGTAAGACAAATTGAAAGACAAGAAGAAGACAAGAAGAAACCACCTTGGAAGTTTGTTCAGTTGAGAGGTAGAAATAGCAACATTTATAAAAACCCTTGACTCCACCGATACACATTAGTCAGTGAGGATGTGAGACATTGCCCAGGTAACAACAATTTTTGATAACCTTGCTGAAACGTGAACCACGATAAACTTTTCAAATCGTGTCTAGAGAAGCTTTTGCTTGATTGATAACTTGGAGAATTGGTCACTCAAAAAATTACTGCAATCTAGCAAATTGTACTGGACACAGTGAAGGTCATGGAAAAACTGTCGCCGTCCTCATGAACCTGACTCTCTGCTGGGGAGACAGACATTACACACAGATAACTGGCTATAATTGAGAGAGGTTCCGGGGTGTTCAAGACCATATGTCAGGGACCTGCATGAATCTGAAGGGTGACTAGGCAGGTAATGAAGAAATGAAGCGAAGAATGACTTCAGTGAACCAAAGGGAGAAGGAAGCACGTCCCAGGTGAATGGAGAGCCTGGTAGAGGCCCTGATAGTGGGCAGAGCTTGACTCTCTCAGGAACCAGAAAGGAAGCCAGAGGATTGTGCAAGTTGGAGATGATGTTGGAAAAAGCAGGAAGCAGGCCACTCAGGGCCTCCAGGCCATCTGAGAGCTGGTGGACAGGCACTTTGCCCTCTGTGACCTTGATCAGCTGGCCAATGTCAGCAGCAGGCAGAAACTCAAGGAACAGGTGACAGCAACATACCAGTTGAGAGCTTTGGCTTTTTTAGAAAAAGCACCTTAGAAGTAAGACTCGCCATTAAGATTCAGTAGATGTGCCAAGTTTATGCTGTCTCCAAATTCTGAAAACGACAGGCGGAAATACTTAGTGAGATTCCCGTTTCTCCCCGGGTTGGGTTGGTTACTCCTATTTTCTCTGTGTTCTGTGTTTGTTGAGGTTTACGTGAAGATGTGATGCTATTATATTCAACCCCTGGAAAGTCAGCTGCTTTTGTCCTCTCGCAGTGTGAATGGGACAGTCCCCCGAAGACACAGAATAAAAGACAGCAGTAATTACAAGTGCGGTTCAACACAGAGAACACTGGAATGGAAAATGCCAGCCTCCACCATCTTAAAGCCAAACAGCCGAATAAATATATATTTTTCAACTGAAGAGAAAATGAACAGTGTCTTGGAAGGTGATTGAACGTTCACCTCTATCCCACACCGGGAGAGGAGAGGGGACACAGGTCCCCCAAGGAAGAAGAGACCTGTAGACCTTTTCAAATCTCCTCTCTCCTCTTACTGTGTACCATAAAACACAATGGAGATTTCATCAACTTGGCAGCAAGTTGCAAACTAATAAAAGAGCCCTGTTACAAAGATAAGAAGACAAAGTCATAAATGACAGACGTGGGCTGAGTGCTGGTGTTCAGCACCACTTTCTCCAGCTCCACAGGAATCCAAGGTTCATCAATTCAGTTAATCGCATGGATGACCACCAATTTGTCCTTTCTTTCTCTGCTGTTTCTCCCATTCCAGAGTATTTCTGTTCACAGGGAGTCCCTTGAAAAGGCAAGTAGGAAACCTACACAGCACCAGGTCTTGCAATATTGCCTTCCACAATGGTCTCTTTCCCCCTCTACTCCCTTCAAAGTTGGCTGTGAGGTAAGGAACCTCCCTGCCAAGGCCTCACTGCTCCCGGTGTGGTCCTTGGACCAGCAGGCCGAGCATCTCTTGAAGTTAATTAGAAATGCAGCGTCTCTGGGCTTGCCTGGTGGTGCAATGGGTAAGAATCCGCCTGCAAGGCAGAGGACACGGGTTTCACCCCTGGTATGGGAAGTTTCCACATGCCACAGAGCAACTAAGCCCATGCACCGCAAGTACTAAGCCTGAGCTCTAGAGCCCACGTGCCGTAACAGCCGAAGCCCGTGCGCCCCTAGAACTTGCGCTCCGCAGCAAGAGGAACCACCGCAACGAGAAACCTGCACGCTGCAGCCAAGAGTAGCCCCCTGGTTGCTGCAGCTGGAGAAAAGTCCACGCAGCAGTGAAGACCCAGTACGGCCAAAAAATTTTTAAAAAATTTAGGCCCCTGCCCAGACCTACCGAATCAGAATCTGCATCTTTAATAAGACTTTGGGTGATCTGTGTTCACCTGAAGTTTCAGAAGCACAACCCTAGAACATCACAAGGCCCTTGTCAAGGTCTGAGACTTTCTCAATCCCTCTGTGAAAGGACTGGATTCAGGGCACCCATGGCCCTTTTGACCTTGTACCTACAGATATGCACTTCAGCCTAATCCTTGGGCAAGGATCACTGCACTTTCAGACTGTTAAAGATTTGGAAACTGAAGTAGGAGGTTAAAAGGGTTTCTATCCGAGCTCAGCTTGGTGCTCTGTGACGACCTAGAGGGGTGAGATGGGGCTGGGGAGGCCGAGGGAGGCTTGAGAGAGACGGGATACATGTGTACTTAGTGCTGATTCACATTGTTGTAAAGCAGAAATTAACACAACACTTGTAAAGCAATTATCCTCCAAATTAAAAGATTTAAAAGTCTGTGCAAAAAAGTATACACAGCTTGGGGTTTGTCAAGTACTTTTAATAAAATTTTTTATGGGATATTCCTTCATTGCAAATGAAATGTGAAATGTCACCAAGAAAATAAAGATAAATAAGCCAAGGAAATAAAAAGGGATTATATCTTGTTTATTCAGGAGGTTTTCTCTCAGGTGCTTAAAACCTTTCTCGTGGTACCACTCCAACCTCAGTGTTCCTTCTGATTGGAAGCAGGTAAGTGGGAGGTTCCCCTCACCCAGGGCCCTGAGACACATGCTGTTTCTTTGCACAGTTACATAAACACGGTGCAATGTGGTCGTCTTTATGTTTCATTCCAATTCCTGCCCCATTGATTCAACGGCGGCTCAGGAAAACGAGAGTAAACCAGATTCACGGTTCGGCCTTGCCATGGTCCAGTCGTTGCGACGGTGGGAGAATGACCACTTCAGGACTGTGCGCCTAATTAAACACTTAGTCAATAACCCGCTCCCTCTGGAGCCAGCCATTTGCTTTCTCCATTGTGGGAACGAGATAACTGGGCAGTGAATGTGGGTAATTCATGCAGGAAGAGCTCATTTTAGGTGAGGGCAGATTGATTGGAATTAGTTATTTCAGGCTCCGTGCTGGAGAAGGTGGAGAGAAAGTGCTCTCTTTCCTCGGGTGATTCCAATATTCCTCCACAAACGCGAGGCAAGGACCACGTCCAGTTCGCCAGGGGCACACGAGCGTGGACCGTCTAGAACCAGCACCCTAACGCTCAGGCGTGTACCTGTCCGGGGTGGGCTCAGAGATTCGGGGACAGACCGTCATTGCTATGCACGCAGCTCACAGCTGCAGGAGCCCTCTAATTGTTTTGCAGTGAGATGAGAACTTGGTTTTATCTGAAGTCTCAGGACAGCTTATTGACTGCACTGTCTGGCTGTACAGCACATAATAGCATTGTTAGGGGAAATGTCAGCAAAGGCACTGAAGGGTGGAAAACATGAAATCAAATTTCTCACATGACAATGGCTTGGATATTTGTTGGGCTTTTGCTCCCACCGAATGGGACCGAAGATCCTTTTCAGGCTGATTCGATCAGACACCGCATAGTATTTGTCCAGCGAACCCACCCCGTGGTTAACATATTTTAACAAGTCATCTCTTTCTCCTCCTCCCAGAAAGAGGACTGGAACGGGCGGACACGTTACCAGTCTCTGCTCAGAGAAATCATTTTCATAACATCCCGAGCCTCCTAAGACATCATGTTGTATTCTTCCATCAGCCATCTGCTAGGGGAGACGCATCCATACGACATCTTCCTCCGCTGGCATAATTAAAAGAGATTCTCTGCATTCGAACACTGTGTTACATTTACATTCAAAGTTATTTTGCTCTCTCTTTGCCCTTGCCCTCAAGGAATTGTGGGAATTCGACTTAATAGGCTTTTAATGGTTCTGTGATAACTGTGATTATAAACTGTGAATCGGATCGTGGGAGCATCGAAGTTCAGCTGCATCTCATGCAAAGACATCACCGTTGCTTTTGATCCTCGGTTGATATTTGGTTTCCAGTGTTCAGACACCACCATCTTTAAAAAAAATAATGAAATAAAAGGCACCTCATTTGCTTCACAATTGCTTTGATAACAGTTTTAAAGCCTTTAAGCACACATTTTCCTTTTGATATATTAGAAGTATTTAGAAACACATCCTGTTGCTAAAAATTCAATTTCAAAGTCTACAATTGTATTTCCTGCTTCCTTTTAGAGGGAAGATGATGGGTTTATTTAAAACACATGCAACATGTTGGACACGTGCACACACGCACACACATGCACTCACACGTACTCACACGCTGCCTTCGACCTTTCACTGCCAAATATTTAGAAATAAATTTTTACTGCGTTCTCTGAACATCTAATTACTGCTTTGAGGCGAGTTAATGAAAATATACTTTTCTTTGAAACATGTTGGCTCTACTAAATGAGCCTCTCCTTGTGAGTCCACAGATGAATCGATGGTGAGCCTCCTTGAAAAAAAGAGGCTTTCTGATCATTGTTGCCAGATGTCTCAAGCAAGCCTGCCAAGCTGGGGCCAGAAACACAGCCTTAAAATAGTAGGCACAGAATTGCACCATCAGCCAAGCCAATTAGGGCCCTTAGAGCAAATTAGCTCTCTTTTCCCATTGGCCAGAGCAGCTGCGACTTGTGCAGGGACAGCCTCGGGTCCGTCCAGCCAGCGTCTCCTACTCTGGCCAGTTGTTGCCGGCATCCAAAAGGGCCACCAGGAAGAGTCAGCCCCCAGTTTTAAAAAACTGCCTTGCTGAAACCCTCGGCTCAATTCCCAGGAAGATCCCCATGGTCATCTCTGGAGAGCAGGGCGTTGTCTAAGGCAGAATAATTCCAGTGGGTGGAATAGTTCTCAGTGTCACAACCCTCCCAGAGTTGTCCACTAGAGAGGAGGTCTCACTGTCAGGAAGGGAGCCCTTAGCTACAGGCCCTCCTTGAGGAGAAATCAATGAGATTGGTTCAGTGGCAAATCCACAAGAAGGAAAGCTGAGTGCTCGAGCAGCAGACAGCACAGCACTGTGCTCCCCACTCGGAGGCTGACTTCACCATCGATTTTCAAAGAAAGTCATAGGAAGCATCGAACCCTTAAAGACCATTTCATCTGTAAGGAACAAAGGGCCACTGGAGCAGAAAGTCTCATCTACAAAGGTCAGCTCTTGGCAACATATACCCCGCGGGGCAGCCAGGAGCATTTCAGACACTGTCCAACGATGCTGCCAGCACTGGCATCAGGACCAAGAATTAAGAAATTACTATTGGCAGCAAAGAGTAATTTGGTTGCAATAGTTCCCCCAAAGCCTTAAAAATATCCATATTTATGATCTAGTAATTTTACTTCTGAGAATTTACCCCAAGAAAACACCCACACATTTGCACAAAGATGTGTCCCTAAGTATTCTCACTGCAGGATTTGCTAGAGAAAAAAGATTGAAACATAAAGTTGAACCCAATGCAGTCGTGAAAGACATAGAAGAATGAGGCAGAAAAACGTTTACACTGCATTGTACAGTCAAAAGGAGAGGCACACACTTCTGTAGGATGATCTTCTTTTTTAAAAATATATAGACATACTCATGGAAAGTGGAAGGTTACACCAACATTTTAGGATTAATTGAATTTCCTATTTTCTTCACTGGGCTTTTCCAAATTTCCAGAGTGGTGGTTTTAGTCGCTAAGTTGTGTCCAACTCTTGCGACCCCATGGACTGTAGCACTCCAGGCTCCTCTGTTCATGGAATTTTCCAGGAGAGAATACTGGAGTGGGTTGCCATTTACTTCTTCTTCTTTTTTTTTTTTTTGGCCATTTACTTCTCCAGGGGATCTTCCCAATCCAGGGGTTGAACCTGTGTCTCCTGCGTTGGCAGCTGAATTCTTTACTGACTGAGCTACCATAATGAGCATGTATTGCTATTATGGTCAGAAGCAAAATTGAAAAAATTATTTATTTATTATTTATTTGAGCAAAATTGGCTCTGCTGGATCTTCGCTGCTGCATGGGCTTTTCTCTAGTAGCCACGAGTGGGGGCTACTCTCCAGATGCAGTGTGCAGGCTTCTCACCGCAGTGGTTTCTCTTGTCACAGAGCACAGGCTCTAGGAATCGCGGGCTTCCATAGTTGTGACTCCTGGGCTCCAGAGCACAGGCTCAGTCATTGTGGCACATGGGCTTAGTTGCTCTGCAGCATATGGGATCTCCCCAGATCAGAGATTGACCCCATGTCCCCTGCATTAACAGGCAGATTCTTTACCACTGACCCACCAGGGAAGCCCAAGAATTTTGAAAAAGAAGGTATAGCAAGACAACTCATGCATAAATCAATGTCTTGCAAGAGTTCAAGACCCAGACAAGGAGAAGGGTGTATAAATGAAGCTATAAAACATACGGAATCAGCGATGTCTGCTGAGCATGGAAAGTGCTAGATGGACTATGTTCAAATCATGAATTTACACGTGTTCCAAGAAAGTGTTTTATAGGCTATCCTCCACATTGCACTAGATGCTGATGGTACCACAGTCAGTCATCAGCGGTTCATACTCTAGAGGGCCCATGGCCCGAATGAGGAATATTTCCACGTTGCCAAAGAAGCATTGCATTCCACCCCGGTGGCAGGCAAAGTCCCCCGCCCCTGTCAGCGCCCATGGAATCCACTCTAATAAGCTTTGCATTATGGAACATAAAATCATATAAAGCTTAAAATCTGCAGAGGCATGACATCTGGCCTTAACCCAGACTTTTAAGAGTCAGATCTTGAAATCAAACAAGGAGGAATAATGAAGTTCCAAGTTCCAGCCGTAGCCCTGCTGAGATCTTTAAGCAGGGAGGCTAGGATATGCTAAAATGTCTTCAACTTCTTCCGAATACAAGCTGAAACTTTCAATGCTTCCAACCTCAGGAATCAGACCCTAAAAATGTAGATCAGGTCAGTGTGGGGTAGCCCTTCTCTCTACTACTGAAAAGTTTTTGCCACGACTTCTTTGATAGCCAGTTAATTTTTGTAGTAAATAGACCACCTGGCAGACTTCCGCCTGACAAGGGGCTCAGGGCAGGCCCCAAAGGCACTGACCAAGTGAGTAAGATCGAGTCTCAGTTCTCAGGACCACAGTTGATAAATTCCATATTTAGTTTATTCCCTTATTAATCACCCTATCAATATCATTAACATAAAGTTACATATTTTTCTGTTTAAAAAAATAGGCAATTTCATCCTGTATCTTTGTTGACCATGTTTTCTGGATTTTAGTGCAGTCAGACTCTTTAGTCTGAAAAAATTGCCAACTTCTATTCTAACCCAATCCAGTTGGAGTAAAACAGAGTTTTTACAAAATTTTAAGAGCATCTAGAAGCGCACCACTTCCATTGTGGCCCAGGGGTTAAGGCTTTGCTTCCCATGTAGGGGGTGCTGGTTTGATCCCTGGACAGGAAGCTCACGTTTCCACATATGTGGCCAAAAAAACAAACTATGAAACAGAAGCAACGTTGTAACAAATTCAATAAAGACACTTAAAAAAAAAATAGTCCACATTTTAAAATATCTTTAAAAAGAAGTGTATCTAGAATTACCGGTTGTCTGGTCTCTAAGTCAAACTTTAAAGCAAAAGCCACTTGAATACTAACACCTCAATATTTCCCTGTATTTCTCAATACTCTCAATATTTTTCTGCAGGACAAAAATCCCAACACTTAGAAATATACTGTTGTTCAGTCACTAGATCATGTCTGACTCTGCAACCCCATGGACTGTAGCCCACTAGGCTTCTCTGTCCTTGGGATTTCCCAGGCAAGAATACTGGAGTGGGTGGCCATTTCCTTCTCCAGGGGATCTCCCTGACCCAGGGATCAAACCCACATCTCCTGCACTGGCAGGTGGCTTCTTTACCACTGAGCCACCAGGGAAGCCTGCCTGCCATGTAGTTAGGTGTAAATAAACGTTAGCTCTTTTGTGACTATATCTTACCAGTCCCCCAAAGTGTGTGAATTTTGTCAAGAGGCCCCTGCGACCTCAGTGGTGATGAGGGCTGAAGGAGGAGGGGCCTAGGAAGTCAGAGGCGACAGGACCAGAGCTAAGGACCGGCTCTGAGGCTCTGCAAGTCTGTCCAGAGAGTAGGGGCTTTGAATGTAAAAGAGACTGTGGCAGAGGCAGGTGTTCTCCAGGCCAACCTGAAAAGCCCACCAGGAAGACATCCCAATTCCCAGGCTTCTCTGGGACTCCCCCAGGCCCTGAGCCTGGATTCTGCCTCCATCTCTTCCTTGGTTCAGACATCAGATCGGCGGCTGTGTTGGCATCTGTTCTCGTGACTTAGAGGTGGTGGGCCTGGGAGGGGGCTGAGGAGTACTGAGCAGGAGGGACACCAAGCACCCCACCCGGAGCCTGGAAGCCTCAAAGGCAAGTATGGACTCTGTACAGCTTTGCTAATGGAAAACCTCGCTTCGGTTTGAATTGAGGTCTTCAAGAAAAATCACCAGTGATGACAGGCTCTTCAATACGGGATCCAGCCACAGGCCAGAGATCAAGCTTCACTGAACCAGAGTGAGGGGAAAAAATGACAGTCAAACATTTTCTTTTTCTGCACACAGACTATAATCAGCTCTCCACAATGTCATCCTGGAACTCCAAGGACGGTCCGGACCCCTCCTGGCTCTCCCCAGTAATGGACAGAGGCAATGGTGCAGATAATCCAGCCAAATGGTGGGTAATCCGAAAGCCATTTCTATTGGCCTCGGGAGGACTTTCCATGCTCAGGCTGAGTGTGGGTGTATGCGAAGCTCTCTGCCAGACCTGGGGTGTACGTGGGGTCTGGATGTGTCCCAGGATGAAGCTGCACTCAGGGACAGCATCTCCCAGCAGCAGCAACGTAGCTGAGGTCCCTGCAGAGCACAGGCAACGATGCGGGCCCTTCAGACGGGGTTCTGCACCTCCTCCTCTTCCCTGGTCCATTCTTCATTCCTCCGACCCCGCCAACGGTATCACCTGAGCTCTTTTGCCCTCTGGCTTCCTAGCAGGTTTGAGCAAGAGGACTCGGGAGAAGAGAAAGAAGAGAAAACCCGGGATGTCGCTTCCCGGCTTCCTTCCTGCTCGGGCACAATTTCTCAGGCAACCTCTACTCCCCTCTACCTCCACCCCGGTTCTGGTTTTCACTGTGCTCCGGGACACCACTCCATCCCATGGACCTTCAGTCCCCCGCTGGTGGTGATGAAGCCTTCTCCTCCCACGTGGGCTCTCAGCCTGCCCACACCTCCATGAGCGGTGCCATCATAAAGGATCGCTGCTAAATTGTCTTGAGCAAGCTCTGCTTCCCACTGAAGCCTGGCTGATGGAGGGTGGAACAGGATGGGGCTGAAGTTGGAGCTGGAGCTGGGGTCCTGGGGGGAGGTTTAAACAGAAAGGCAGCTCAGTACCCACTCAAAGCACAGCTCCTCATTAGATCTGATGGAAGCCCACTGCTCCTTTCTGAGTGGAAGCCACTTGGCTCTGCCTAGCCTGCCTCCAGACCAGTGGCATCAGGTACAACCCACCTGGACAATCCTGTGTTGGAGGCCAACCCATGTCTTTCTTGTGGTCATCTAGCACAACCAACTTCCCTTGGAAATGGAGTGATCACATTTAAAAGAGGCAACTTACCCAGCATCCTTGAATTTTCCTTCTCCTGGGCCCCCTTGTCTAATCTTGTCCTCTTAAAACTGAGATCAGGATTGTATCAAGGACCTTTGGTTGATCACCCATTCCTTGACCATGACCCTGACCCTATTTTCTAAAATCACGACCCTTGTTCTTTCTCTTTAGTATGCTTGACTTTCTGGCTTTCCTGTTGGTTGAAGTCCCAGCTGCTCCAACTCTGCCTCTCTGACAATCCATTTGCTTGTTCTTCTGTTGATGGACAATTCAGTTTCTGATAGTTCTAACATCTAGTTATTTTGCAGAGTTTCTGGTCCCTGTGAAAGGACCACCATCCATTCATTTCCATACACTGGAGACTTGTTCCATTCTCTTCTCTGCTCCCCAGATCCAAGCCATCCCTGAGTCCTGGCATCTCTCCAATCCATCCACCTCTCTCAACGTGTGCTTCCAACACCCTGATGTAACTGACACTATTTCGCAACTGAGTGACTTCCTCCTTCCAGGAATCCCAGCATATACCCTGCCCTTCCCACCAAGCCATCCTGCATCCTGTGGGCTTTGAAAACCCGAATCAGACCATGCCAACTCTTAAAATCCCTCAGAGGCCTCCATTATGCTGAGAACAAAGACAGCCTTTACTGGGTCCAAAGCCTCCTGTGGCCCCTGCCCTTGCCTCTGGCGGCATCTCTCACCCTCTTTCCCTCCTTTTCTGCATTCCGTCTACAAACCTCACTCTCTGTTCTCACTCACCTTTGTGCAACTGCTCTTCCCCCCATCCACCCTGCCCCTTCATCTCCCTGACTCCTATTCATCTTCAGATCTTAAACATCAGGTTCTCGACCAAGTAAGTTCTCCCAGGAAAGTGTAGAAACCTGAACCTTCCTTCAAAGCTCCTATTACAGCTGGTAATGGGTCATGGGTTAATGTGTCTCCTCTGGACTATCAGCTCCGTAAACCCAGGAATCATCTCTTGTCTTGCTCTGACCCCTACACCAGGTGCATGGTGCTCAATAGTCTTAAATAAACAGTAGGTTTTTTAAATTAAAAATACGCTACAGAGAAACTTCTGGGTCCACATGGCCAACTTACCACATGCTTCTATTTCCTCTCTTTCTGAAATCCCGCCAGTAAAGAAACTTTTCAAAGGTGTAGGCCCACAAGGACAAAAAGAACTAAAGAAGAGACAATAAGGAAAGAAAAGCTCAGCATATTCTTTGGAACATACAAAACAGATGGGGAAGCAGTAGCCGATGCAATGAGGTAGCAGCAGCTACATCACAGGTGCCAGTAGGAAGTCGAACTAGGTGACACCCACAGAACGGGGAACCCCAAGACCTGGAGACACAAAAACTCTGGAAAGTGGGGGCAGGGCAAAACAGGGGCTGAAAGCAGAGAATTGGTTGAAAAATCTATAGATGGAAGGATTAAACCCTTGCCCCTTTCCCACCCTATTTAGCCAAGCAACTACTCCCATCTCCATTCTGACATCACCAGCAGGCAAGCAGAGGCTCATGCTTGACATGAGACATGAAGGTGAAGAAGCACAGGACTAACAATGCAGTTCAGTGTGAGGCTGATAATTCATAGTTAATGCAGAGAGATTAGGGATGCAGGGATCCTGCACAGGGATGCAGTTTCTGGCAGTTGCAAGTTGGCCAGAGCTCACTGAATGGTCTCAAGACACAGGCAGAGCCCCGACAGTCAATGGACAGATGTGATGTGACTGGGTCAGCAAAAGAAGCAAGGCATCTATAAACGATGATTTGAGGCCGTTGGGGAATTCAAATGCAGACTTTATATTGGATTTTATCTTATCAGAGTTGAATATCTTGCTGTGACAGTAGTGGTTTAGTCACTAAGTCATTTCCTACGCTTGCAATCCCATGGGCTGTAGCCCACCAGGCTCCTCTGTCCATGGGACTTACCAGGCAACAATACTGGAGTGGGTTGCCATTTCCTTCTCCAGGAGATCTTCACAACCCAGGGACTGAACCCAGGTCTCCTGCATTGCAGGCAGATTCTCTACTGACTGAGTCACCAGGGAACTCTATGCAAATACAGATGAATGTCCTTGTTCTGAGAAGAACTGTGCTGAAGTATTTAGGATGGCAGCATTGTGATACCTATACCTTTCAAATATCCAACAAAGAAATTATACTCATACAGATATATATGTGAATATACACACAGAAAGATAGACAGAAATTTAGATGGATGGATGGACTGACTGACCAGGAGAAAGAAAGATGAATTCAGAGGAAGTTGATGTGGCAAATTGTTAACAATAATGAGGCCAGGTGTGGAGTATTCAGGTGATCTGTTTCACATATGATAATATACATGTTTCAATGCTATTCTCTCAGATCATCCCACCCTCGCCTTCTCCCACAGAGTCCAAAAGACTGTTCTATACATCTGTGTCTCTTTTGCTGTCTCATATATTGGGTTATCATTACCATCTTTCTAAATTCCATATATATGCGTTAGTATACTGTATTGGTGTTTTTCTTTCTGACTTACTTCACTCTTAAAATAGGTTCCAGTTTCATCCAGCTCATTAGAACGGATTCAAATGTGTTCTTTTTGATGGCTGAGTAATATTCCGTTGTGTATATGTACCACAACATTCTTATCCATTCATTTGCTGATTATTTTTAACACATGCAAGAACTCAACAGTGTTATAGCCCATGTGCCTTTTCTCAAGAAACCACTGAAAAATGTGCTTCAGACAACACAGACGGGATGAGGGATGCAGCAGAAGAAAGAAAGACAGCCGCAGGATGCCAGGGTGCAGAGGAAAGCCCACTCTGGACTGCAGCAGGAGGATACTAGGCTTCAGCAGAAAGAAGAAAAACAAAACAGAAAGAACCGTGTCTGCCCCCAGTGGAGCTTGTTATTGGTAAACGTGTAGCAGAGCATTCAGGATAATGTAGTGATGACAGTACATAGAAAACTGAGCAAATGTAAAGCTGACGTCACTGTTAACTCCAGAAAAAATAAAAGTGAGTATTCCAGAAAGTAAACAAAGGACTAGAGCATATCTGGTTCAGCAGCTACAACATCTGTAAAGTTACAATAGAGAAAGCACTGGTTTTTTATTTAACCAAAACTGTGTGGGGTAGGGATAGGGAGTATGTAGAAAGAGAGGGAGTTGGTTATAGTTAAGTCCCCACCTGTCTGATTTAACATATCTGGAAATTAAAAGATAATGTAAAAAATGGATAAATCAAGAAATAGCTGCCCCAAAGCATTGAGAGCAGAGGCTCTGATGGGTATTTGGATACCCGTGTTCATGGCGCATTTGCAGTTGCCCAAAGGTAGAAGACAACCCAGTGTCCACAAGAAGATAAATGGATAAACAAAATCTGGCATGGACACATATGGAATATTACTCAGCCTTAAACAGGAAGAACATTCTGACACATGCTGTAACATGGATGAGTTTTGAAGAGCTTATGCTCAGTGACATAAGCTGACTGCAAAAGGACAAATATAATTCTACTTATATGAGATACCTAGAACGGGCAAATTCATAGAGACAGAAAAGAGAGATTACAAGGGGCTGGGGCGGGAGAGTGGAGGGCTATTGCTTAAGGAGCACAGAGCTTACCTCTGTTTTTTTACCTCCGTTTGAGAAGATAAAAAATTCTGGAGCTGGATGGTGGTGATGGTCCCACAACACTGACAATGTGCTTAATGCCACTGAATTGCACATGTAAAAATAGATAAAAAGGATAAAAAGAAATACCTGTATAAGAATAACACTGGGGGACTTCCCTGGTGGTCCAGTGGGTAAGACTTCATGCTTCCAATGCAGGGGGCCCAGGTTGGATCCCTAGTCAAGGAACTAGATCCCACATGCCCCAACTAAGAGTTCACATGCTGGAACTAAAGATCTCACGTGCCACAGTTAAGATTTGGTGCAGCCAAATAAACAAATCTAATTTTTTAAAGAATCCTATTTGAAGTTCTGTCGGTAACCGGCAGGAGAAGTAGCCGCTGGCCACTAGGAAGTGATATGCGGGGATGGGAGGGAGGTGGCAAGAGATTGTTCCTTTGCATTACAGTTCTTTTTGCACTGTTTTACTGTAAAAAGTCTAGTGGTAACATTCCTGCAGTGCTGACTGTGCTCCAGGCCTGCTTCACATACTTTCTGTATATGCTCATTTAATCCTCATATCACTGTGAGCTGGGAGTCTGTTTCGCATTTCAGAGAAAAGGAAACAGAGCCAGAGAGGCGGGGAGGGGGCATCCAGCCCAGGCAGGCTGGCTCCAGAATCACTGATCTGAATCATTTGACTTTGCTGCCTTTCGTGCATGTGTATTACTGTGACACAAGTGAAAAATTAATTTAAAAATATGCTTATATACATATCTTAGGTGTGAGAGTATCAGATTCCTGGGAGTGAAACACCCCCAATTTCTATGAAAGCTGAAACATGGCATTCAGTTCATCGTGTGAGCATAAAAGCTACTCAAATAACACTGACATTATGCTCATTTCATTACAGAACTGAAGCACTGAAGCAAACAACTTGTCTTTGTGTTCCCATTTTTACCAGGTCTCCCTGGTTTCTGCAGCTCCCCCGCCAGTTTTCCCTCTCAGCTCCCCTGTCCCAGTATCATCATAACAGTACCTGTGGAATAAAACACAAGAAAAACGAACACCGAAAGAGTACATCAAGCTTCCTTTAGAAATAGAGGAAAATAAGTTTACAGTTAGAAAACATGTTGAACTATTTCTTTTACAGTGAAAACAGTTACATCACAATTTTAAATTACATTTCCATTCGAAATGGAGTCGATTTGCACCACCTACTGGAATATACAGCTCTCTATAGTCAGAGGTTTCAAAATGATGAACTGCTTTTAAAATGTTAGCGTTAACATGTCTAGTTATCTTCAAGAGACCAGCCCCTTTGACATGCTGGAAATGCCAAATGCTAATTTGCTTTGGGGACCAGTTTCTAAAACAAACTTTCTTTAAAAGCCAAAATTTAATCATCTAGCTAAATTAAAAAATTGTACAACTGCTTATAAAAATAAAATGATTAAGCCAAATACATCTACCAAAGAGATAAAAATGTAAATTAGAAGCAAAGCTGAAATCAATACACATTATCAGTTGCTAACTCACCATTTAAAAAGAAAATTCAAGCAGACAAATGGAAAATGGCAGGAAACATAAGCAAAAAGGATAATAAACAGAACATAACACAACATTAATTAAAAAAGAATTCACCCAATGAAAATTTGATAGTGTTTATATCCAAAGTAATAATCATTGTCATGGCTTAATTACAGCTGAACATCAACATACAAAGTATTTGTATTTAGGGGTGGGTTTTTTTTGACATTTTAAAGGAAACATCAACAAAAATTTTTCATTTTTCATGACAAACTACTCCAAGCAATAAATTTCTGAATATATAGTGGCAACATTTATTATTGTGTAATTGACAGAGATTCGGGAAAAAATTACATCTACAATATCTACTATTCTAGATGAGATTGCTTTAGAATAGAAGCCTAAATATATTACGTTTTAATTTCTTGAAACCTATTATCGCATTTCACTTATTTTATGGGTATTTTGTCTGAAAATTGATTTTATTTTTATATGTCAACTAAATTAGATGTCAACTAAATTAACTGGAGCATAAAATATGCCAGCAGGATATATTTACAAATACACACAGCAAAATGGTGTGCAAGTAACAAGAATCCGATTTAAAGTCATAAGCACAGAAAGACTCCCCGCGATGAGGCCCAAGCCGTCCATAATCCTCTCTGTGTTGCAGGTCGTTTGTGCACGACAAGCCTGTTCACAGTAACACATGTCATGAGCAAGGTGGCTGGAAGCGTTTTCTTTCTCATTATAGTTCACGGCTGGGGTGATTTCTTTCTTAAGGTTCTCATCTGCATTGGAAAGCTTGGGTTGCTTAATTCCTCCCAGGTGAGCAGTGTGTCGCCAGACATCACATTCACGGACCCTGATCCCAAGGTTAAGGTTGGCTCACCACCTCCATGGAGAGATGACTCCCACACCGAAGTCTGCAGCCCTGATCCCTCTTTACAGCTAGAGCAGTGTACCCTGCAGCCTGCTGAGGGCCGTCCTGGATATCCCAAAGGTACCTCAAACCTATACTATACATATATGTATATGTACATATATATGTATATGTATATATATATATACTTATACAGAGACAACTCATGACCTCCTCTCCAGCCTTCTCTTTTCTGTTATTCCAGCTCATCCCTCCCATTTATCCAACAGGTAACCCTGATACCTATTTCCTACTTGCCGCTGATCCAATCCCCTCAAAGTCCTGGCCATTGTACTTTCTAAATCTCCCTGGAGCCTGTCTGCCTTTCTCCATCTCCATCACTGCCCCACTGGTCCAAAGGACCATCATTTCCAGCCTGGACCAATTCAAGATGGTGTATCTTCATTTACCCTCACCAAAGCTCTTCACTGAGGATACTGAGAAATTTCCTAACAAGGTCACGACGCCCTCCCCTGGCCAGTGCTCACCTGCCTCCCCGACCCCATCTCTCATCTTGAGCTCCTGGGGCTTCTGTCCCAGAGGCCCACCACCGTTCTGGGCCTCTCTCGACTGATACCTTTGCCTGGCCTTTTCCGGCTGCCTGGAATTTTCTTCTCTCCCCTTGTTGCCAAGTTACCTTCTCCTGACTTTCCCAACTGGGTCAATCCATAGTTGCAAATTCACGTTTGGGGGGAACATATTTGAAAGTAAACTGTCTTTGCTCACCTCTGTGTTCCCAGCATGCCACCTGTACATAAAACCATGGAATGATTCACTCACCTCTGGGCCAGAGGAGTGCCCACTCTGGCTTCCCTCCGGCAGGGAGACAGGTCCATCTGGAGCTCCAGGGAGCCTGCCCTAATGGTTTAAAGCCTGCTTTAGGGCCCACACAGGCTGCTTCCCAGACCTGGCTCCCAGAGGACCTGCTGTTTTCACCCCTGTGCCCAAGGGGTGGCCAGAGGGCCTCTGTGCAAGGGTCAGATGACAGCATGTTTTAATAGATTCCAAGGGGTGGCTGTTCCAGAAAAAACATCTACTTCTACTTCATTGACTATGCTAAAGCCTTTGACTATGTCAGGATCACAACAAACGGTGGAAAATTCTTCAAGAGAAGGGAATATCAGACCAGCTTACCTGTCTCCTGAGAAACCTGTATGCAGGTTAAGAAGCAACAGTTAGAACCAGACATGGAACAATGGACTGGTTCAAAATTGGGAAAGGAATACATCAAGCCTGTATATTGTCGCCATGTTTATTTAACTTTCATGCAGAGTACATCATGAGAAATGTCGGGCTGGATGAAGCACAAGCTGGAATCAAGATTGCCGGGAGAAATATCAATAACCTCAGGTATGCAGATGACACCATCCTTATGGCAGAAAGTAAAGATCCTCTTGATGAAGATGAAAGAGGAGAGTGAAAAGGTTGGCTTAAAATTCAACATTCAAAAAACTAAGACCATGGTATCCAGTCCCATCACTTTGGGGCAAACAGATGGGGAAACGATGGAAACAGTGAGAGACTATTTTCTTGGTCTCTAAAATCACTGCAACCTAGATGTCCATCAGCAGATAAATGGATAAGAAAGCTTTGGTACATATACACAATGGAGTATTACTCAGCCATTAAAAAAGAATACATTTGAATCAGTTCTAATGAGGTGAATGAAACTGGAGCCTATTATATAGAGTGAAGTAAGCCAGAAAGAGAAACACCAATACAGTATGCTGCTGCTGCTAAGTCACTTACTAACGCATATATACGGAATTTAGAAAGATGGTAACGATAACCCTGTATGCGAGACAGCAAAAGAGACACAGATGTATAGAACAGTCTTTTGGACTCTGTGGGAGAGGGAGAGGGTAGGATGATTTGGGAGAATGGCATTGAAACATGTATAATATCATATATGAAACGAATCTCCAGTCCAGGTTCGATGCATGATACAGGATGCTTGGGGCTGGTGCACTGGGATGACCCAGAGGGATGGTATGGGGAGGGAGGTTGGAGAGGGGTTCAGGATGGGGAACATGTGTATACCCATGGCGGATTCACGTTGATGTATGGCAAAACCAATACAATATTGTAAAGTAATTAGCCTCCAATTAAAATAAATAAATTTATTAAAAAAATAAAAATAAAATCATTGCAAATGGTGACTGCAGCCATGAAATTAACAGGTGCTTGCTCCTTGGAAGAAAAGCTATTATATAATATATATATATATATTATATATATAATTTATAATATATAATTATATAATATATATAATATACTGTCTACAAACCTAGACAGTATATTAAAAAGCAGAGACATTACTTTGCCAGCAAAGGTACATACAGTCAAAGCTATGGCTTTTTCAGTAGTCAGGTATGGATGTAACAGCTGGACCATAAAGAAGGTTGAGCACTGAAGAATTGATTCTTTTGAACTGTGGTGTTGGGAGAAGACTCTTGAGAGTCCCTGGACTGCAAGGAGATCAAACCAATCAATCCTAAAGGAGATTAGTCCTGAATATTCACTGGAAGGACTGATGCTGAAGCTGAAGCTCCGATACTTTGGCGACATGCCAAGAGCTGACATTAGAAAAGACCCTGATGTTGGGAAAGATTGAAGACAGGAGGAAAGGGGACGACAGAGGATGAGATGGTTGGATGGCATCACCAACTCTATGGACATGAGTTTGAGCAAGCTCCAGGAGACGGTGGAGGACAGGGCGTGCTGTAGTCTGTGGGGTGGCAAAGAGTCAGACACGACTGAGTGAACAACAACAAAAGGTGGCTGTCGAGAATGGGAATCAGTCAAGGAAGGAAGACAGACTGGATTTCATTTAATAGTTTGTTGGCTTAATATATACCCAGATGGGCTTCCCAGGTGGCCCTAGTGGTAAAGAATCCGCTTGCTAATATAAGAGATGTAAGAGAGAGATGCAGGTTCAACCCCTGGGTCAGGAAGACCCCCTGGAGGAGGGCACGGCAACCCACTCCTGTATTCTTGCCTGGAGACTCCCATGGATGGAAGAGCCTGGTGGGCCACAATCCATAGGGTCGCACAGAGTCAGACATGACTGAAGGGACTTAGCATGAATATACCTTAGATACTTATCCATATCCTATGTAGGCCTCCATTTACAGTCTTCCCCAGACCCTGCAAATAAAACAAACAAAAAACAAAAAATCAGAAAGCAAGCCAAGGCTGGTTTCATGCATATCTGAGAATAAACTTTCCTCTCATTTAATATCAAGACGACCTCCTTTCTCATCTGCAGTCAGAGTTCAGAGATGAACTGACTCTGAGAGTCAACAGAGACAGAAATACTAACCCCAAAACCCAAGAGCACAATGAATTGGGGGGAGGGGGCAGGGGTGAATGATTCACGTGATTTGGGATTGAAAACATGTTCCAAAATCGTGACACCAAAATATTAAAAATTATGTTCTTTGGGTAGTGGAACAACGCATTTTCTTGCCTTTGTGTACTTTGCTATTGTTTAAATTTTCCAACATAAATGGTCCTACGTTTGTAATGAAAATTTTATTCTTTCGAAAAATCAAGTTTCTGTTCTATTTCATTTACAAAACATGAATATTTTGCCAAAACTCACCATCTCCTTTGCAATCCCTTGCATGGAAGCAATGCTTGGAATTTTCTGTCCATGTATTTATTTCACTGGTGGAGACAAAAAAAAACAAAACATATTTTCTCAGAACTCAGCAGAAAAAGACTGCAGTTATACTTACAATTTCTGTAGTGGGGAATCACTATAAGCCTCATTTCTAAGTTTTAAAAATGCTTTCCCTGACTAGTGGAAGCAGGCTCCGCTTGATTTCATGCAGCTCCAGAGTTATCTCTACCGCTGCTGCTGCCTAATCTCCATGAAGCCCACCTTGATTCCTTTCCATTTCCTAAGTGGTCTGGAGTTTGTTTTTCCTAGCCACACTCTAAAAATCCAGTTTTGGAACTTCTCTGGTGGCCAGTGGTTAAGACTCTGTGCTGTCAATGCTGGGGGAGTGGGTTCAATTCCTGCTCAGGGAACTAAGATTTCACATGCTGTGTAGTGTGGCCAAAATAAAATAATTTCAAAAGATAAATAAAAATCCAGTACTGGTTTCCCTTACTTAGAAGTGAGTATTATCTAGTTCCCAGGTGGCTCAGTGGTAAAGAATCCACCTGCCAATGCAGGGGATGTAGGTTAGATCCCTGGGTAGAGAAGATCCCCTGAGAAGGAAATGGCAACCCACTCCAGTATTCTTGCCTGGGAAATCTCATGGACAGAGGAGCCTGGCAGGCTCCAACGGGTTGCAAAAGAGATGGAGATGACTTCGCCACTAAACAACAATCGTTATTAACCTAGGAAGACCCAACTGCTCTCCTCCCCAACCCACCCTTCATTCCTGAATCCCTCCCACCAAGTCCCTTGCATCTTGGGCTCCACCCAGCTGGAGGACACTCTTGTCCCCAAGTCCCCTTCAGTGATTCCCACCTCCACGTTTTGACAAGTGTTATTCCTTCACTGTCCCACCCCGTACCCAACCCTCCAAGTCCCTCCTCAACACCTCAGGCTCCACGGCCCTTCCTGACCTCCTGCAACCCTTACCCCTTCCAGCTCAGGGTGTTCATCTCAACCTGGAATGTCCCCCACTCGTCTTTCCCTTCCTCTGTGGTCACACTATTGGTCACACACTGTAGGTCACCTCCTATACTGAGTTCTTGCTACAGCCCTTGTTCTCTCCCTAGAACTAGATCAAAGGCCCTTGAGATGAGGAAACCTGTCCTGCTGAGATCCTTAACCCACTGTGGAGCATAGGATTACACATGTGTCTGTTGGGTGGAACTGAATTAAGCCTACATCGTTTGGTCAATCTCAACATTTCTCCCAGAACAGCTTACGACTCCCTGGAGCCATAGCCAACCCAGCAGACTGACTTAAGAGAGTGGTTGACAGAAGAAAATGCCCAGAAAAATGCAATAGGGAGCATTAAATTAAAAATGATTAAGGATGGCTAATTTCAGCAATCATCTGAGAAAGAGGAGGGTCCCTGGAAGGAGACAGAATGGTGTTGATACTTTTTCAAGGACAATGGTGATGTGCATCTGGAGGTTTGTTTTGCTGTTCTCTCTGCTTAGGGAGGGCTTCCCTTGTAACTCAGCTGGTGAAGAATCCACCTGAAATGTGGGAGACCTGGGTTTGATCGCTGGGTTGGGAAGATCCCCTGGAGAAGGCAAAGGCTACCCACTCCAGTACTCTGGCCTGGAGAATTCCACAGACTGTATAGTCCATAGGTCATAAAGAGTCGGAGGTGACTGAGTGACTTTCACTTTCACTTTCTGCTTAAGGATGGGCTTCCCAGGTGGCGCTAGTGGTAAAGAACCCACTTGCCAATGCAGGAAACATAGGAGACACAGGTTTGATCCCTGAGTCAGGAAGATCCCCCCGAGGAGGAAATGGCAACCCACTTCAGTATCTTTGCCTAGGGAAACCCATGGACAGCGGAAGCTAGCGGGCTATAGTTCATAGGCTTGCAAAGAGTCGGACACAACTGAAGCGACTTAGCATGCACGCATGCACTGCTTAGGTATGGACTTGAAATGTTTGTGATGAAAATAAATGAAGAAGGCGGCAAAGGAGGAGGAGAAGCAGCAGCTGATTTGCAGACTCAGAGGGGACCCTGGGCTGAGGTATAAGAGAAGGGTCTGGGATACGGGTCTCTGTCTCTTTCAGAACCACCCCTCCTGGGGGCAGCATTTTTTCCCTCCAAGCACCTCTCTGATTGTATCCATACACGGCCCCCTCTACTCATTTACACACCCCCATACACAGACCTTTGACTCAAGTAACACCAGCCTAGGCTCAGTCTCTTGGCTAATGCTCCCTGCTCTAGAGCATCCCCAGGTAGGCACGGTAGCCCCTCAGAGCCAGGCTCTACTTCAACTGCTACAGCTGGCAAACCCTCATGCTGTGTGTGATGTCTCACATTGAGATCTTCTGGGGCAGAAAGTTCTTGATGTTTCATGTGTGTGTTAGTCGCTCAGTCGTGTCTGACTCTGCAGTCCCTGGATTGTAGCCCACCAGGCTCCTCTGTCCATGGGATTCTCCAGGCAAGAATACTGGAGTGGGTTGCCATTTCCTCCTCCAGGGCATCTTCCCGGTCCAGGGATCTAACGTGGGTCTCCCGCGTTGCAGGCAGATTCTTAACCATCTGAGCCACCAGGGAAGCCCTTGATGTTTCTTAAATCACAGCAAACAGAGCCCCTAAAGAAAGGACCTGCCATGGGTCACAAGGGCCATCTTGTTGGTGAAAATTTCTCCACTCCAGAAGCCAGTGGAGAACTGACCACCCTCTGCCCAGAATGGCTCCACTCTAAATGACCCCTCAGAAGGTCTTCCCTGAGGTTGTGGTTGTCCCATGAGTCACTGCAATCAGACAAGATACATTCATTGCAGCCAATATGCATAAAGCACTGAGTTGACCTCATACTTAGGTCTTTCCAAAATAATTCACGACATCCACAGCAATTATGTCCAACCATAATTGGGGAGAAACCAGCCTGAGACCCTCCAACAGGAGAGCTCACTCTTACATAGTCCCTCTGCTACTTCCAGACCATTAAAGATATTTGTAATGTAGATGAGGCCAGTCCTTTTGCACAAAGTTGACAGACAAGAGGAAGATTCCAGAGAGAAATGCCACAGCAGCAAATGAATATAAATGATACTTTTCCACTCTGTGCTTACAAAATGCCTTTTGTACCCGAATCTCAGAGCACTCCAGGAAGAAAGGCTTGACTGGCACATTCACTCAGGGTAACCTTGAATGGTCAGAGCTTCTCAAGTCACTTGTGATAAGAAAGAACAAAAGTCCAGATACTTTTAAAATGCAATATTCTCACTTTCTGGGTAGTAAACAAAAGTGTGCTGATGGATAATAACATCTGTGGATTCTGGCTTCATTTCCCAGAGAGAAAATGTAAATAAATATGTAAAAAGTTGTCATATGTAGATAACACCCATGGTCCATCCAGTAGTTAACATTCTGCCCAATATTTTCCTGCAATGGATTCCATTCCTAGGTACAGCCTTGTGACTGTATTATACTGAGAAGATAAAATAGATTTCTTCAATATCCACAGGCAGGCCAATATAGAAATGTTTAGTAAAAACGTCCAGTCAATGGGTTTGACCCAGAACACTTCTGCACTAAGTAATACCTTCCTTTCGTTCTCTCCACTGGACGCTTGCTTGGAAATGCCAATGGCTAAATGATTCAATAGGGTCTGCAAAGGCCAAGCCCTTAACTGGAAAGGCAGAGGTTTGCCTGAGGGATTGATTCGAAGGTTCCTTTAAGAATTCTCTTCTTACCCTCTATTTAAGGTGCTTCCCAGGTGGCGCTAGTGGTAAAGAACCTGCCTGCAATGCAGGAGACATGAGATGCAGGTTTGATTCCCTGAATCAGGAAGATCCCTTGGAGGAGGGCATGGGAACCCACTCCAGTGTTCTTGCCTGGAGAATCCCATGGACAGAGGAGCCTGGCGGGCTGCAGTCCACAGGGTCGCAGAGTCGGACACAACTGAAGTGACTTAGCACGCACAAGGTACACGCACAGCATGAGTCACCAGCAGTGCTCGCACCAACGAGGGGCCTGCAGAGCAGTTGTTAGTAACTTTGGAACTGTTCCTAGGATTCATTTCGGGTGATAATCATCTTCAGAGGATAAAACTCACCAAGACTCTGAGGACATTTCTGCTGGGAAAGTAACACCTAGCAGAGACAAACTGCCCTCTGATCCCTTGCACTGGATTCTGGAAGTCAAGGCTAATAGCTCGGGAATGACTCTGAGTGCACTGAGGATCTGGAAAAGGAACTCCTCCAAATGCAGTCGAAATGATTTCCAAAAAGTTTCAAGAACGTTATTAGTCTACAGAACAACTATTAAATAATTATCAAGAATAATGACATAAGGTATCCTGTAGTTGTAACCAAGAGTTAGCCTTGCTATCACACTGATCAATTGCACAACAAGGTTTGCATTACCTTCAGTTCAGTTCAGTTCAGTCGCTCAGTCGTGTCCGACTCTAAAAATTTTCTACCGGTCAAATTAAAGTGTAAAGGAAAATACAGATCATTGCTTGATTGATAACTGTTCTTGAACTAAAGAGTAGCTAGTATGCAACTTCTGGTTCTACAAGCAGTGGTCTATCAGTTCAGTTCAGTCACTCAGTCGTGTCCGACTCTTTGCAACCCCATGAATCGCAGCACGCCAGGCCTCCCTGTCCATCACCAACTCCCGGAGTTCACCCAGACTCACGTCCATCGAGTCAGTGATGCCATCCAGCCATCTCATCCTCTGTCATCCCCTTCTCCTCCTGCCCCCAATCCCTCCCAGCATCAGAGTCTTTTCCAATGAGTCAACTCTTCACAGGAGGTGGACAAAGTACTGGAGTTTCAGCTTTAGCATCATCTCTTCCAAAGAAATCCCAGGGCTGATCTCCTTCAGAATGGACTGGTTGGATCACCTTGTAGTCCAAGGGACTCTCAAGAGTCTTCTCTAACACCACAGTTCAAAAGCATCAATTCTTCGGCTCTCAGCCTTCTTCACAGTCCAACTCTCACATCCATACATGACCACAGGAAAAACCATAGCCTTGACTAGATGGACCTTTGTTGGCAAAATAATATCTCTGCTTTTCTATATGCTATCTAGGTTGGTCATAACTTTCCTTCCAAGGAGCAAGCATCTTTTAATTTCATGGCTGCAGTCACCATCTGCAGTGATTTTGGAGCCCCCCAAAATAAGGTCTGACACTGTTTCCACTGTTTCCCCATCTATTTCCCATGAAGTGATGGGACCAGATGCCATGATCTTCATTTTCTGAATGTTGAGCTTTAAGCCAACTTTTCCCTCTCCACTTTCCCTTTCATCAAGAGGCTTTTTAGTTCCTCTTCACTTTCTGCCATAAGGGTGGTGTCATCTGCATATCTGAAGTTATTGATATTTCTCCTGCCAATCTTGATTCCAGCTTGTGTTTCTTCCAGTCCAGCGTTTCTCATGATGTACTCTGCATATAAGCTAAATAAGCAGAGTGACAATGTACAGCCTTGACATACTCCTCTTCCCATTTGGAACCAGTCTGTTGTTCCATGTCCAGTTCTAACTGTTGCTTCCTGACCTGCATACAGATTTTTCAGGAGGCAGGTCAGGTGGTCTGGTATTCCCATCTCTTTCAGAATTTTCCACAGTTTATTGTGATCCACACAGTCAAAGGCTTTGGCATAGTCAATAAGCCTTTTAAAATGTAGATTTCTCTCTCACTTTTTTTTGCCAAGCCAAGCAGTATGTGAGATCTTAGTTCCCTGACCAGGGGTTGAACCTGCGCCCCCTGTAGTGCAAGTCTGGAGTCCTAAGTACTAGACCGTCAGGGAAGGCTCTAAATTTTCTTATCATACACTATATTAATTAAAAAAAATTCTGAACATGTAGCCCCCATATATGTATATAAATTTATTTGCAAATAATAGACTAGCAGTGCGACTTCCCTTTCACTTCTCACTTTCATGCATTGGAGAAGGAAATGGCAACCCACTCCAGTGTTCTTGCCTGGGGAATCCCAGGGATGGCGGAGCCTGGTGGGCTGCCATCTACGGGGTCGCACAGAGTCGGACATGACTGAAGCGACTTAGCAGCAGCAGCAGCAGCAGTAATACATTAGCATAAAACAAAAGTAGAAAATGTTCAAAGTCTAAAAAATAATTTTATTTAGTGACTGCAAACTATTTAATAGTTCTATTCTCCCTAACATTTTTTTAAAGAGAGTGAAGTGGTCAGATAGGTTTATTTTTGTGACTCTTGGCTGAAAACTTTGTGACATAACAATTTGAAGTGTCCTAAGGTTCAGTTTATTTTGAAACTTGGCTTTAAGGGCTGTCATCACTTAAAATATCTCAGGAGATAAGTAAACTAGGAAGAATCCCATGTCTTAGCAAGTCAAACTGCTCATTTCAGATGTATCCACAAGTTATGCAAAGGTTTTAACTGAAATCTGGCTAAATTTCCAGCTTCTCTGAAGTCTATCAATCTTCCTTTTAAAAGCCAATTATATAATGTCAAGGAATAATTCAGAAATATTAGCCAGTTGTTTCACGTGCACTTCATTTACTTGTGCATAAGAAGAAAGGTCAATTGACTGTCGTCATGGAACACAATTAAAAACAGGATGTGTAAAAGAGAGGAGAGAGGGAAAACCCTGCTGGCAGCTGGGAATAGTGAATCTTACAGGCACATTTTGGGGTAAACAGATCAGTTGGAGACTGACAAGGAGATCAGTCTGTGTGTTGTGAGCAGGCCGACTAGCAGTATCAAAGAAAACAATTAAAATATGGATCCAAAAACTCTTCATTTAGGAGATTTTTTTTAAAGACGGGAGAAATTTCAGTTTGTAAGTTCTGTGCTGGTATTAGTTTTTTTTAATGTCATTTTCAGCAACAAAATCACAAACATTGGAAAGATTTGCAAACCTCTGTTTTCAAAAATGCTCTCTCCATGAGATTCAGTTCTTTTGAAAACCAATGACTTTCTCACTCATTGTTAAAACATCACTGTTATCTTGAAGGAAGAGGTTAAGTCTGTTTATTTTTGTGAAACTCTCCTACAGCACCCTCATGACAGCTACTAGTCATCATGGAAAAGATGAGGAAATGTGAAATATTTTTTGCCAAAAAACGATTGTCAAAATTGATTTTTAAGTATTTTGCCACAATAAATTCTGTGATCTCTGTGTGGTACATGAGATTTTCAAGGTCACACCTCACCTTATCACAACACTCTGAAAAGCCTCTCCTAAAGGCCTTGTCACCAAATTTTACCATGTGATGGCATCAAGTGGCCCGCCCGAGCCACCATATGCCACGGTAGACTGCACAATGGTCCACGGACACCCAATGACCCTCCTCTGTGGACCATTAGTCTTTACCTCCACCCAGATGCTAAGCTTGCCAAAATGTATCATTTTGGCCAAAAAAAGTGAGTGGCGGGGATGTTTGTGACTTCTGAGCAGGTGCTTCAGGAGCTAGTTGATGGTCCACCAATCTGTTTCTCTGCCACTCCCACTGGCAGAGCTCGGGTCCAGGTTGCTTCATCAGCCTGGGTCCTCGAGCAAAAACTACCTGGCCTAGAGAAAGCATGTCCCAAATGTCACACGGGACGCCTCTACTAAATATTTGGGCATTCTCACCCCATTTTTTTTTTCACTGTTTATCTGAAATTTGTTTTATCTGGCATCCTTGGTTGTAAGTCACTGATGTTTGGGGATTGTTTGGTTTGGCTGCAAACCCAATTTTACTGGACTGGTACAGCAGCTGACCACAGCCCAAGGAAGGCCAACTGTGTCAACTTGTATATTAAATATATTAATAGTAAGGCTTTGTTGTTGTTATCCAGTTGCTAGGTTGTGTTCAACTCTTTTGTGACCCCATAGACCATAGCCTGCCAGGCTCCTCTGTCCATGGGATTTCCCAGGGGGGGTTTCATTTCCTTCTCCAGGAGATCTTCCCCAGCCAGGGATCAAACCTTCATCTCCTGAATTGGCAAGTGGATTCTTTACCACTGAGCCACCAGGGAAGCCCATAATAGTAAGGTTTGTGAGTAAGTGATAGTCACTATCATGTCTGACTCTTTGTGACCCCATAGACTGTAGCCTGCCAGGCTCATCTGTCCTCTGAATTGTTTGCCCTTACTCTTCAGATTAAAAAACACAAACAAACAAAACAGAAGCCATAGTTTTTCCTGTACCCCAGGGAATTATTTTAGGAGATTGCTGTTCTAAGGTGTGGTCTGCGGGGCAAGGTGGTCAGATGCTAGAAACTCACTAAAAACACAGATTGCTCAGCACTGCCCCAGTGATACCATCTTAGAATCTGGAGACGGTAGAGGATCTGCTCACTTAAGTTCCTCAGGTGATTCTAAAGCAAATTAACATTCCACTGGCTGGTGTTTGCAATTTAACGTTTTTAGAGGCTAACAGTACTAGTACTCAGAGACCTGGTCCTGCCTTTGCTATTTACACTAGATTTGCATGATGTTCAGTGGGTCAATTCTATTCTCCTTTCTGGATGGCACTGCTCTCATCTAAAGAGGAATGAGACTGACTCAGACATCTCACATCCTCTTCCAGCTCAAAGTCCAGGAGTGGAAGTCAGAAAATCAGGGCCTTCCAAGGTCCAGGAGGCAACGGACAACGTGAGGCTGCGGAGGTGTAAGACACTAGGTCACGGAGGGGCCCTTGGCAAACAGAAGGACCCAAGCCCGTCTCAGAGCTCCCTGGAATTTTCCTGTGTAGGCACAGCTGTTTGGGAATCCCTAGGGCCATAGGCACACCTGCCTCACATATAACTGTAAAAACTTGGTGAAAGACTTCTAATTTTGCTTTGGTAAATACTGTGTCCCACAAGTAACTAAATGAGTTTATGATTGACTGACATGTCTCTGAAATCATCATATGGGCCGGGAGGATTTTTATAAGCAGAGAAAATCTAATGCACCAATTATTCTAGAATGGAACAAACTGTGTGAATACTAACTTTAGTAATTACGGACATTGACACTGCAATATATTGGAGACACACATTCATTAACATTTTTAGCTTTTTTCTGTGATATTATATATATCTTGGAGCCAACAAGGTTTTTATGTCTGAAACATTTCGATAAGTATTTTAAAAGCCTGTTGGCACCAGTCATTTGATCTGCATTAGCTTAAGGGCTAAAACACTTTCATGGGCTGATGCTGCTCTGGTACTTATAAAACAGATGCTCAGACAGGACATTATCGAGGAGCTCAGTCAGCAAGGGAGGCAGATACAAATAAGTAATTTTTCTATAGGCTTCCCTAGTGGTTCAGTGGTATAGAATCTGTCTGCCCTGGGTTGGGAAGATCCCCTGGAGGAGAAAATGGCAACCCACCCCAGTATTCTTGCCTGGAGAATTCCATGGACAGAGGAGCCTGGTGGGCTACAGTCCATGGGGTTGCAAAGAGTTGGACGCGACCTAGTGACTAAAGAAACGCCAAAAATAACAATTTTTCTGTAAAGGGGAAAGTGCCAGATAAAGCTGCATACAAGTTTCAGGAACAAACCCCATAAGATAAGGAGAGGGAGCGAGGTGTCAGGAGAGACTTATTAGGGATGACACATGCGACGGAGAGTCTTTAGGAATAAATTAGCCAGGTGAGGAAGGGAAAGGTATTCCAGGCAAAGGAGAATCACCAGCAGTCACAGATTTATGGGACAACTCGCTGAAGCAGCAACGTCTCTTGAGTGGTGATGGCATCAGGCACTGGGGAGGCAGGGAAACAGGTGAGAGTGCTGACTGGTTACAAGGCCCAGGATGCAGCTCCTGCAGGGCAGAGCGGGCCACAGAGGATGAAGCCAAGGTCCAGGATGCAGCTCCTGCAGGGCAGAGCGGGCCACAGAGGATGAAGCCAAGGTCCAGGATGCAGCTCCTGCAGGGCAGAGCGGGCCACAGAGGATGAAACCAAGGTCCAGGATGCAGCTCCTGCAGGGCAGAGCAGGCCACAGAGGATGAAGCACACTTGGAGGAGGTGGCCGCTGGGGGCAGGGAAGGAGGGGAAGGCAGACACTGCGAAAACATAACAATGAATGTACATGTCTCAAAATGTCAAGTTCTGGAAGTTAGGGTCCAGGTTTTCCCACATTATATTTCAATCACACACATTAAAAACGATAATAACTTAAACCCAAAGCACATAAACATTTTCGAAGCAGGAAAAGAAAATAATAAGCACTTAGAACCAGCCATCAGGGATCCTCCTCTTTTAGTACCTAAACCTCTCTAGTCCTGTCCCGTTAAGAGACCCCAGAAACCTGGTCCCTCCTCAGGTTTCCCTCCACAAACAGTTCCTGGGCATCCTCAGTTCCCCCAGCCCGAAGCCGGCTCTCATGATCCCCTCTGCTGCTGACTCTCTCTGTGCTGAGTTCCTGGCTCTCTCTGTTTGATTCTTTGCCTTTTCACAGGCTGTTTACAGCACATTTTCTCTCTAGGCATCATCAACAAGGGTTCAGGCACTTAGCTCTCAAGTACTTAGTCTCTCAGTCATGTCTGACTCTTTGCGACCCCATGGACTGAAGTCCGCTAAGCTCCTCTGTCCATGGGGATTCTCCAGGCAAGAATACTGGAGTGGGTAGCCTTTCCCTTAGGAGAAGGCAATGGCAACCCACTCCAGTACTTTTGCCTGGAAAATCCCATGGATGGAGGAGCCTGGTAGGCTGCAGTTCATGGGGTCTCGAAGAGTCGGACACGACTGAGTGACTTCACTTTCTCCTTTCACTTTCATTCATTGGAGAAGGAAATGGCAACTCACTCCCATGTTCTTGCTTGGAGAATCCCAGGGACGGGGGAGCCTGGTGGGCTGCCGTCTATGGGGTCACACAGAGTCGGACATGACTGAAGCGACTTAGCAGCAGCAGCAGCAGTCTTTTCCTTCTCCAGGGTAGTTTTCAAGAGGCATGCAATATATGTGAGCCTTAAAGAAAGAATTACAGTTACCTCAGGAAATTCCTTCTTACAAACACAGAACTATATAATAAAACAACAGAATGTAAGGATCATTAGATGATAAATTAAGGCAATGGCAACCCACTCCAGTACTCTTGCCTGGCAAATCCCACGGATGGAGGAGCCTGGTGGGCTGCAGTCCATGGGGTCACTAGGAGTCAGACATGACTGAAGCGATTTAGCAGGAGCAGATGATAAATTATGTATGTATAAAAGCTTAATGAAATGATGTTTTACTATAAAATAATGCATAATAGGAAAGAAAAATAGGAAAATGAAGCTTTAAAGAATATTAAATTACTTAATTTTACCCCTCAGAGATACATTTTTATTGACATTGACACAGAAATAGATATGTTTGTAAAATCGAGATCTTATCACAGGTGTGCTTTAGATTCTTTTTCTCACTTAACATCATGCACAATTTTATAGTACAGGCACCTTTAACAGAGCCTTTGGAGTTTACATGTTCTTGAAAAATAAGTGAATTTTTGCACAAGTTAATGATGTTATGTACCAAAAGTAGACTTAACCATTCTAACGTTAAACATTTATAGTCAACTTGCTGCTGTTGCTGAGTCACGTCAGTCGTGTCGGACTCTGTGGGAGTCAGACGTCCCCACAGACGGCAGCCCACCAGGCTCCCCAGTCTCTGGGATTCTCCAGGCAAGGACACTGGAGTGAGTTTCCATTTCCTTCTCCAATGCATGAAAGTGAAAAGTGAAAGTGAAGTCGCTCAGTCATGTCTGACCCTCATCGACCCCATGGACTGCAGCCTTCCAGGCTTCTCCATCCATGGGATTTTCCAGGCAAGAGTACTGGAGTGGGGTGCCATTGCCTTCTCCGACTTACTACAATGTAAAATAACAATGCATCAACTGCAAAAACACAAAGCAGTGACTGCATAATCCAAACAAAAAATTGTAAATATCAAAACCAATACATGTTGATTTAAGGGTCTACAAAATGTACTATCGGAGAAGGCAATGGCACCCCACTCCAGTACTCTTGCCTGGAAAATCCCATGGATGGAAAAGTCTGGTAGGCTGCAGTCCATGGGGTCGCTATGAGTCAGAAACGACTGAGCGACTTCACTTTCACTTTTCACTTTCATGCATTGGAGAAGGAAATGGCAACCCACTCCAGTGTTCTTGCCTGGAGAATCCCAGGGACGGGGGAGCCTGGTGGGCTGCCGTCTCTGGGGTCGCACAGAGTTGGACACGACTGAAGCGACTTAGCAGCAGTAGGAGCAAAATGTACTATAAAATTCAGTTATATTTAATTCATAAAAACATTTTGTTATAATTGAAACAATTTGTAAATTGCTTGCTAACAGACACAAGGACTTCTAAATCTACAGATAGTTAGTGCCTTATCAGCACCTGATGTAAATTACAAATTGAGACAAATAATTGCCAAGGCAAAACTAATTTTTTAAAACCACTTCCAACATTTTACTGCAAAATACAACAGACATTTTAATGAAGGCTGTAGCTCCATTTAACTACATTTGATAGGATAGATAGTGAGTGTTCCCTCATAGCTCAGTTGGTAAAGAATCTGCCCACAATGCAGGAGACCTGGGTTCAATTTCTGGGTTGGGAAGATCCCTAGAGGAGGAAACGGCAACCCACTCCAGTGTTCTCACCTGGAGAATCCCATGGACACAGGAGCCTGGCAGGCTACAGTCCATGGGGTCACAGGGTCAGACATGACTAAAGTGACTAAACCATCACCATATTGAGTGTTGGCTCGGAGGCTAAGAGGGCCCCCGCACCTTCAAACTTGGTTTTGCTGTTTCTCCACCTTTTTGCAGCTCAAGGCACTGGCATTATCTCCTGGGGGTCTGGTAGAGATTCTGAATCTCAGGCTCCTTCCAAACCAACTGAATCAGGATCTGCATGCCAACTAAAACCCCAGGTGTCTCCTGGGCCTTTTCAGGCTGGAGAAGGCCCTGAACCACTGCAATACCCTTTGCTAGATCCCTAGATCCTAAACGAAATCAGTCCTGAATATTCATTGGAAGGACTGATGACTGAAACTCGCAATACTTTGGCCACCTGATGAGAAGAACTGACTCATTGGAAAAGACCCTGATGCTAAGATTGAATGTGGGAGGAGAAGGGGACTACAGAAGATGAGATGGTTGGATGGCATCACCCACTGGATGGACATGAGTTTGAGTAGGCTCCGGGAGTTGGTGATGGGCAGGAGGCCTGGCGTGCAGTCCACGAGGTTGCAACGAGTCGCACACGACTAAGCCACTGAACAGAACTGAGATCCGTGGGGCGCGATAAATAAGCGGGCTCTCCGTAAATGCTCCACTAAGTCACTAAGCAGCAAACTATACCTTGGCGGGGGTAGGGGTGGGGGGAGCCACCTCCTCTGAAATCCGTCTCCTCCCCTCAGCTAAGGCGGAGGGCCTCCTTTACGCCTCTCTCTCCGCACTCGGGCCCGCGAGGCCCATGCACGCATTGTGATGCGCGGACAGGACGCCAAGTCCAGGAGGGCTTGACTCTGTGGACAGCCCCTCACCCGGGCACGTCTTTCCCTTCCTGGGCCTGCGAGACCGCCGGGAAGCCGAGGGGTGGGGCGCACTGGAAGCTGGGGAGGGAAGAGGGCTACCGCTACACTGCTTTACGTAACAGGAGCCGCTGGTTACACCTACGGCAGCTTTTCCCCGCCCAAACGCAGAGAGGGACAGGGGAGACCCCGATTCTACCCCGAGCCCAAGTCCCAAGGACTGTTTGCCAACAAAGAGGACCGGCGTGCAAGGGGTGGAGCCTGGGAGTCATTACCGCGAGACCTAGTTTCCGAAGAGCCTTGACAGGCGCAGGCGCACTACAGTTCCCGCCCCCAGCCCTACCGCCTCCGCGAAGGAGGCCGCCACCGGGGAAGGCGGGGCCGGGCCTCCGGCACAAAGCTCGCGAGATTTGAACGCGTCCGCTCTCGTTCTTCCTGTCAGAGGCCGGAAGTGCGGGGCCTCGCTAGCGCTCGCTCCGCTGTCTGCGGCGGCGCCTCTGGGCCCCAGGTGTCCGTCTCGGCTCCTCGGGTCGAGCTTCGCCTGGCCTCCCCTGGAACGAGGTGATGGCGGACTCTAAGGAGGCCGGGGCCGAGGCTCCGCCGGCCGGGGCCGCTGCTCGGGGAGGGCTCAGCCTCCTGTCCCAAGGGGAGTCGGAGGAACCTTCTGCACAGGTGAGTCCTCCCTTGGGGCGGGACCTGCAGGGCTCCCGCGGGTGGCTGTGGGTCGGCTCGGCCCGGGAGGGATGTCATGGTGCCCGGCGGCTGGTGGAGCCTTCTCCACGCCTCCCCGACGGGCCCCCTGAGGAAAGAAAGTCCGTGTGCCTGTGGACAGGTACTCAGGTATTTACCATGCAAGTCATCCCGACGAGCCCCTTGAGGAGGCAAAGTCCGTGTGCCTCTGGACAGGTACTCAGGTATTTACCATGTAAGTCTTCCCTACGGGCCTCCTAAGGAAACAAAGTCCGTGTGCCTGTCGACTCACATATTTACCATGCAAGTCATGCGTGTCAAAAGCGACCCTGGCTTCCCAGCCCATGCCAGCCCACAGGTGAGTTTGACACGATCCCTTCTCTCGATGAGCGCAGGTAGGAATCAGTTCAGTTCAGCCGCTCAGTCGTGTCCGACTCTTTGCGACCCCATGGACTGCAGCAGGCCAGGCCTCCCTGTCCATCACCAACTCCCGGAGTTTGCTCAAACTCACGTCCATGGAGTTGGTGATGCCATCCAACCATCTCATCCTCAGTCGTCCCCTTCTCCTCCCACCTTCAGTCTTTCCCAGCAGCAGGGTCTTTTCCAGTGAGTCAGTTCTTCTCATCAGATGGCCAGGGTATTGGAGTTTCAGCTTCAGCATCAGTCCTTCCAATGAATATTCAGAACTGATTTCCTTTGGGATGGACTGGTTGGATCTCCTTGCAGTCCCAAGGGACTCTTGAGAGTCTTCTTCAACACCACAAGTGGCTCCAAAACTGACCCAGCCTTGCAGAGCTGGAGGAGGACAGAGAGTGTGCTCACTGAGATGGGACTGAGCTCGTATTTGAAGGGTGCAAACTGTTTGCCTGGCTGAAAAGGGACTGTGTGAGAGAAGGTTGGAAGAGTTAACTCTGACCCTGAGCCTTCTTGGAGGTATGTGGGTGATATCTGCAGATCCCCCAGTGACTTGCCTTGATGTGAAGTTAGACATTCAGAGTATTTGTGTAATAGACTGACCAATGAATTACTAAACACTTAGAAACGAAGAAGGCCCAGATATTACCACAAACCACTTCCTAAATGATGCATGCTATTGAAATTAAAATACATGTTTAATATTGAACAGAGGTTTTATTACACTTTGCGTTTAGTTACTGTGGTACTGTTTACTCCCTGGTTTCTGCTTCTGCCCTTATGAATGTTTTAAAAGACAGTTTGAATGGCCTGTTTCCTAGCTAATAACCATAACCATGATACTCCTTGACTCATCTTTTCTCTTTGAAATTATGTGAAAAAGAGCTAAGTAAATTGTACATATTTATGCTCCCATTTATCAACTGCTGCTAGTAACATGTAGCATATTCTTGTAAGCCTGATGTGGTAGGGTTTTTCAGTTATTATTATTAAGATGGGATTTTTTTTTTTGATTCCTAGTAATGTACATTAAAGTTTCATTTAACATGTTAATCAGGGATCAGCTTTATTTCTCGGAGGCAATGAAGTGAAGAGCCGAGCTGTGGTGAAATACTCTTCTGCCCCTCCTCGGACAGCATTTGCACGCCTCGAAGAGAAAACAGACTTGAAACTCCCACCTGCCAACTGGTTACGAGAGAGTGCCAAGCTAGGACCGGCAGGAACTACCATTCTTGGCAATAGTAGGAAAAGCAAGCCATTTTCCAGGTAAATATTAATTAATGACATTTTTACCTGTTCCTCAACCCTCCACCTTAAAACTCTTAAGACTTGCTTTTCAGCATAATTTATAATGCTCATCAACATGCCAAGACTTCACTTTAGAAAAAGATTATATTTGACTTTCATTATGCTTTTTCACAATAATAGGATTCTATTAAAATATGAAGATATCAATTGCATATGCTTCCTTCAAGTCTGCATCGCTTTTAACAAAGATGAATTTTGACCACTAAAATTCAATTAACTAGTTTCATTTTAGCCAGTTTTCATACCTTTTGACTATGTGAATATGGAGTCTCGGGGGGAAAACCCTTAAAACTGCCTAACCTGTTCTGTGGAATTTTTCATTAAATGGTGGTGGATTGTCTGGTCTGAAACAACAGTGATGTAAAAACACAGCATGTTTAGATATATACCCTTGACTTAGACAGTTGCTGGAAATTCTGCTGGTGGTATTTAAGGTTGAGAAAGAGGCCTGGGTCTTACAGAGAAGAATGTACTGATGTCCATATTCTTGTTGACCTTTTAATGTGGGGGCTTCCCTTTCTCCCTCTCAGTGATTGAACCTAAAGTACTTCCACATAACATACAGCAGGAGCCATAAATATAGTAATACCTTACGTGCCAGTGATTTGGAAATTATCCTGATGCCTCAGGAGGTAAAAGTTAATGTTTGCAAAATGTTGCTTGTATGTAGCAGTATTTATACTATCAAAAAAATTGCAAATAGTTTGCATGTCTTCTTTTAGAAAAATGGCTTAATAAAGCAGAATTAAATGTTATAAAGTGATTTGGCTGATAATTATATTGACAGTGTACAGACACTGCTGAGTACTTTTGTGTGCTTATCTCGTTTCATTCTGTCAACAACCTTTTGAATTTGGTGCTGTTAACTTTCCTTCAGAAAAGTGAGGCTTGGAAAGGTTAAGAGCTTGCCCAGCCCATGTGGTAAATCATCAGCATACTTTGAAGTGAGGCAGTCCTAAAAGAGTGTTCTGACTCTGCCACCTCCTCACTGAAAAACGGTGACGGCAGCTGCTTTTCACACTTGCAGATTATAGATGTGCCTCACGTGGTACCTGGCACACGTTTGGTGCTCAGTGAGCTATTTTTTCTCCTTCTGGTTGAATTGGTGTTGTGTGCATTTTTTTCTCAAATACATTTTTTAAAACGGTACTAGTGTATATCACTGGGAACATGATCCCAGAGACTAAAATCCTTATAAATGTTTCTGCTGTTGTTTTTCTTGTCTCCCCATCTAAAAAGAATAACTCAAACTGACTGTTCTCCATTGCATATTTTTTTAGATTTCATGACTACAAAAATAAAAATGATTGTAATTGTTTTTATTCTAAATATTTTCTATTATTGCTTCTATTACTGTTGTATTTCTGTCTTGTATCAAATTTAAGATGCCATTGATTTTAAGTTGTCCCATTTTTATTTGTTTTAACAAAATTTTTAAAAATATGGTTGGCTTATAATGTGTTGGTTTCTGGTGTACAGTAGTGATTCAGTTATATGTATATATACATGTATGTATATTCTTTTTCATATTCTTTTCCATTATGGTTTATCATAGAGTATTGAATATAGTCCCTTGTGCTATACAGTTGGACCTTGTTGTTTATCCATCTTGTATATAATAGTTTGTATCTGTTAATCCTAAACTTCAGTCTGTCCCTCCCCCACTGCACTCCTTCATGGCAACCACAAGTCTTATCTTCTATATCTGTTAAGTGACCCCATTATTTTATGTACCACTAAGAAGGAAAAACTAGCCAACTGTAATGGTGATAGGCATACTGTTTTCAGAGATGTCAGAGTGTGGAAAATGTGTATCCAAGAAGTGCTGAAATATAGTATTCTGTTACAACACCACCTGCCCCACCATGAACGTGACTTTTGTGGCCTTTGTTTTCTCTGTTAGTTTTGGGATGGCATACGACTTTATTGATTCAGTGGGAAACGATGTGGATGTTGTCTCTGACTCTGAAGTAAGTATCCTCTTTGCGACTATAATTGGGATGTTTGTGCTGGGGATTTATAGCCTGCTCTTTTCTGCAGCCTGGAAAAATTAGTGATGAAATAAGCTACAACTGTCTGATTATTGAACACCTTTTTTATTAAAGTAACACTGCATCATTCCTCAAAGAGGAGGGAACAACTCGCAAAATACTGGCAGTGGTATTGATGGCTGTATTTTAATGATAGCAGTTACAGTGTTGGGTTATGTAATGTTGCTGGTTGAAAAATAGATACGATACTTGTAGTAAAATCTGTTGATGCTTAGTTGGCCAGTTTTTTCTGAGATGCTAAAAGCTTGGGTCACTGCAACAGTGTGACCTGTATATATTTTATGAAATTCCATCATGTAAAAGTAAATCTTTGTCATTGACATTAACACACGGAGACTGGTAAAGTGTGGGTGATTCTGGTTTTAAGCTCTGTCTTCCATGGGTTTGTAGGTAGTTCCTTAAGGTACAGTTTATATGAACTTAAGGAAATAAGGTTTATTATGCTTTAAAACTGAGTGAAGTTAAATTTGAAAGATTCCAGATCATACCGCAAAGGTGTTTCTAAACTGTTTTTCCTTTTGTATTTTTTAAGAACATAAAAAAGCTTCTGAAGATTCCCTACAGCAAATCACACGTGAGCATGGCTGTGCACCGCATAGGAAGGACTCTCTTGTTAGACGAGTTAGATATCCAGGAACTCTTTATGAGATCATCTCAGGTAATTCTTGAGAAATAACAAGAAAAGCACTGTTTTAACAACTTATAGGCACTAGAAATGTGATTTTGTTTCAAAGAAAGGACAAAGTGAAAACGTGGTTGAGTGCTTCAACCGAGAAATGAAAAGTTTAACTGAAGATTAAAAAGCCTTAATAAAGAAAAAGGTAGAAAAGAGAATAGTAGAGAAACTTATTTTATTGATACCAGTAGCCAGAATTCTTATAAATAAAAGGGTGAAGTGAAGAAAGTTATGAAAAATATGAAGTGTAAGGGACTGGTTAAATTTTTGAAAAATCCTTTCATGTCTGTATTAAATAGATTGTCATGAAACATGGCTGCCAGGAAATGTGAAAAATGTTTAGCAAATTATTCCTCTGAATATATAGTTATGTCAGAATTAATTGGTTCTCTTCAAGCAGAGCTTCTCAAATTGTGTGTGGTAAATGACTGTTGTCTTGCACCGTTTTTTTGTGGTGGTGGTTTAGTTGCTCAGTTGTGTCTGACTCTTGGACCCCATGGACTGTAGCCCGCCAGGCTCCTCTGTCCATTGGATTCTCCAGGCAAGAATACTGGAGTGGGTTGCAATTTCCTTCTCCAGGGGATCTTCCCCACCCAGGAATTGAACCCAGGTCTCCTGCATTGCAGGTGGATCCTTTACTAACTGAACTACGAGGGGAGTCACCATTATTTTGTAAAATGTAATAATGCTGCAGCTTCTGAAAGCTGACTCTACATTTCTGTATTTACCTTGTTGTTACAAAGTTCTTGATTGCAAATAGTTCATGGTCTTGCCACTCACTCCCACAGATGACTCTTAAAGAATATTCTTGCAATGCTTTGATAAAGGAAAAGAAGTTACAGTGATTTAAACTGACATTTATAGTAAATGTTTTTCTGTTTGTAAAGATCACAGTTCAGTTCAGTCTGTATGTGTTAGCCACTGGGCAAAGTCTTAAGAATCACAGCCCTGCTTCCTTGCAGCTTATAAACACACAGATAATTTTAATGCTTTGTGCATAGTGGGACTTATCCCAGGCACTAATTATCAATTTCTTATGTTACCAGACTGGTGATTGGACATGGTTAAAAGAGTTTTATCAAAGACTTATTGATCAGAAATGGCAGAGGAAGAAAAAAAGTAAAGAACACTGGTATCAGAAGGCTATTCTTTCGAAGTTTTTGTATTACAGGTACTTAGCTATTTGTTTATTTTTATTTGAAGAGAAAAAATGAAATTCTGATATAAAACTTAATTTGAAGCCAGTAAAGGCAATTTTTTGGCTACTGTTATTGTTGACATTTGTCCTGTATTCCTTTTTTTAATGGGATTTATGCTTGGTTATAGAATCTAGTTTTTTAAAACTGGTGGGCTGTTACATAAAGTTAGCTTAAGTAACAATGTGGTTTTTTTTTTGCTTCTGATTTGGCCAGTATCAATGGCGATGGAGCTGCTCAGCCTGTCCCGTCTGCCACAGAACAGCAGGAGTCGTCCAGCTCTGATCAGACCAATGATTCAGATGGGGCTTCATGGCCTGCCCCCTTTGAAATGCCTTCTTCAGTCTCTGAAGATCCCAGTGCTTCCAGTCAGGTTAGACATTGCTTAGATGCTAATTCAGCAAAATCATTTAAGGAGACAAAGCCAATTATCCTATCAATAAAAAATAGAGAAATAGGAATAAAAAATATTCTATCAATTTATGTCTTCACAGGTACAAAAAGTCCTTTTTTTAGTTTTTCAGTATGGAATTTACAAGGGTTATTATGGATGGCTAGATCAGATTTTTTTCAAGAAATAATTCAAAGATATTTTTTAAAGTTTTACCACATTTAAAATAGCTTATTAATATGTTTATCAATACTGATTTATCTCCTCGTAGTCATAAGGAGATATGGTGTATTTAAACTGTGGAAATATTAAGTGCCTTTCAGATATTGAGACTCACAGGCCTGTTTGTAATTTAAATACTAGCCTTCTACCTTAACTTACAGTTGGATTTGTTAGTCCTGAAATAGCTCTGCAAGTTTTCCCAGTGGAGTTGCTAAGACTTAACCTACATTAACGTTATAAAGCTTTTAGAAAGAAGAGAGAATGGACTGTGACCTCTTTTATCTCATATTTTTGGTTTCTTCTTACTATTCATTTGTTTTTGTCCTTATTGTGTGTCAAGTAACTCCATAGATGTAAATGGTGCATGTTTATTTTTAGGAAAATTGACAAGCTTGAGGTAACTTGGTAAATTGCATTTCTCCTCTGACTGTGTGCTCTCACACACTGAACGTTCATTATTAGATTGTTTCTGTCCTCGCAAATTATAAGGTCATAGGAGACAAAATACCTTTAACCTGATTTTGATTTAGTAGGTTTTCAGATAGAGATGCCTCACTGAACTGTGTAGTGAACTTAATTTTTTTCCAGAGTTGGGAACACTGTAAGGAAGCATAAGGGAGTAATTAGCATCCAAGTCCACATAGTGATAACCCAGGAGGTAGGGAAGTTATTAACATAGAAATGAGAAGGGGCATGGGTGCTGGGTGTTGGCAGGGTTCTGTGTCATGACTTGGGTGGTGGTTACATGGATAATTTGTTTTCTAATTAGTCATTATACTGTATTCTGTATAATTTATGTACTTTTCTGTATTTGATTATATGGTTAGACAGCATCACCGACTCAATGGACATGAATTTAGGCAAACTCTGGGAGATAGTGGAGGACTGAGGAGTCTGGTGAGCTATAGTCCGTGGGCTCGCAAAGAGTTAGACATGACTTAGCGACTGGCCAACAGCAAAATATGTGATTATACTTTACTGAAGGAGTTTTTAAAAAATTATTTAGTATTCTTTAACTTCAAAACACACACATTATAAAAAGACCACATAATGAAAATTCTAGTCCTGCTGCCCATCTCCCCTGTATCAGCCTTATCATTCTGTCCTTTAAAGGTTACTTTGAAAAACTTTGGAGGCTTTTGAGAGTCTATAGACTTGCCTGTGGAAGAAGTGACTGGAATCTATTTAATGCTTCTTATGCCACATACGTTATGCCGTGTATGGCGTGTGTATTTTTCATCCTTTTAGCTGCATATGTATTATGTTGATGGTATCGTTTTACAAATAAGTAAATAAAGCTCATAAAAAGTAGATGTTTGTCTGTGGTCACACAGCTGGTGAAGTTCAAGCTAGGGTTTAAACCCTGGTCTTTCTGATCAGAGGCCTGTCCTCACAGCAGTACTCCACTGTGTCTGTATATTCCACACATTTAGACTGCCCTATGAGCAGTCAAGTTGTCTGGGCAATGGCATATCCCTAAGCAGAGCTACCCTGCCTACAAATAATCTTTTACAGAATGGTTTCTGTGACATATATAAATCTCTAAACTTCAATTCATGAATTCTTGCTCCCAAGACTAAATCGGCAAGTTTGAGGCCCATGTTAAGCAATAATAGAGTTTAAGTAGTTCTCTGGTCTGGCCTTGGAGCCAAACTTTTATTAAGAACATTATAACCTAGAAACCTATAAATCCCACTAAAGCAATACGTGGCAAATATAATTTTGGGAATTGATCCATAGGTCGATAACTTGTCTGTATAAACAAACAATAGCGTACATGATTGAAATTCTTTAAGGACCTTTGCAAAGAAGACATGCAAAAGCACTGGAGATCTCCCGCTGCTTACCTCATATTTACTTTCTTTGAAAACTGGTGCTAAGCTTATTAGCACACAAATAGGAATAAGCAACACACACATATGCTCACAGGTACACACACATATGCTTGCTCATCTTGGTTTAATGTTTCTTAATGGTTTTTAATGGCAGCTGCCCTAATGGTTGGAAAATCAGTGGACGCGTTTACTACGTCAAAGGTTCCTCTTCCTATGTCTTTTCCAAAATATATTCCACAGATAATTATAAGAATAATAAGAATAATCTGTAATAAGAATAAAAAGTGTTACAAGATCAAATAAATTTGGGACTAATGGATTATATAGAGGTCATGTAGGTTTTTCCAGTGCAGGACCTCTCAGGAGCCTTTTATGGTGATAATCTTTGTTATTCTCCAAAAGCAAATCCTTGTAAACAGTGTTTTTCAGATCTGACTCTGGGAATTTTCCACCAAGTACCCCAGAGACTAGACTTCTGTGAAAAACACATTAGATTGTGTGAAACTGAGGACTGTTCTGATGACCAGTGTCACAAAAATATGGCTGAGGTTTCTTAGGAAATTTTTAATCCAGTAGTGATGGAATAGGCTTTGAAAGAGCAGTCCTGTTCAGTGCACCCCAAAAAAGAGGAAAAAAAGCCTGGAAAGCTTAAAATAAATCTTTAGTCTTGATTTAAGTAAGATCTCAATGTGTTTAGCTTATTATAGTGACTGACAATTAGGAACTGAAGTATGCACCCCGTGAGGAGAGGTAATGATTCATATCAGCTGTAATTTACAAGACCAAGTTTGAGCTGTATGCCTTGATGTGTGGGTGATACTCTTTAACAGTAGGCCATCTGTAAGAAGTTACGACAGCAGAATCACTCCTGTCCTTGCACTTTTCACAGGGAAGTGAGCCTCTTGAACCCTCATACATAGTGGGGCATGTGGCCTCAGCGCCTAAAGAACAAAACCTGACTCCTTTATTCAATGACGGGGAGAACAGTCAGGTATGCTCTCTGTGGGGTCCAAGTCGAGACACCACATCCCCAGTCTACTTCGTCATCTAAGAGCTAGTCTTAAATTGGAATTTATAGGGGGAAAAAAAATCCACTTGATCCTAAAAATCTCTTCCTAAGCATCTCTGTGATCTTCTCGCACTGTGGCTTCATTTATCTTTTCTTTGTCTTTTCCTTCTTCTAGTCTTTTTGTGGCTCATGGGGGGAGATTACAGATCCCCTGTTTATTATATAATCTTTCTATTTTATTTCAAATCAAAGGGTCTTAAAAATGATTTTGTTCGGAATATTTTGTGGACGTTTGAAGACATACACATGTTAGTTGGCTCCAACATGCCTATCTTTGGAGGCGGCCGATATCCAGCAGTCAGCTTACGTCTCAGGTAACGAGAATTATGTTCCTTTAGAATCGTGTTCCAGTTTGCTTTCACCTGCTTATTTTGGCATCCTTTCCTTTTTCTAGTTTTTTTTTTTTTTTTCACTTCCCTCCTTCCTGCACCAGTTGAAATGGCCACAGTACGGAAGGAGTGTTTCAGCAAGTGCTGAAAACCCTGTGGCTGGCTTTTCACTCTAGTCCTCGGTAGTGGAGTCAGAGACCTGCTGTCTGCTGTACTGACTGAGTCTTAGGTCTGAATCTACAACTTGTGAGAATAGAGTACAGTTTATTTAACCAGTTAAGAAGGTGGTTTACCAGCTTCCTGTTAACTGCTTGTAAGCATTTTTTAATGTTCCAGTTGTACGTGTTCACATCGTCCACCCTGTGTGAGTTCTGACTTGGGCGCTGTGATGTGTGCTGGTCAGTCTTCACTGCAGTTTGTGTGAGGACTGTGCAGTAGGCTCCCAGTCATCTGTGTCATAGTTCCTCCTGTTGCTCCTGAAAGCTCTTACGGACACCCGTTAGGAGTGCAAGCAAAGCTTATGGGAAGATGTGAAGCACAACATACCCCATGAGCTGCATATGCATGTCTCATCAGAAGAGAAGCATAAATGGCATTCTCCAACTAGGGAGGACAGATTAAAACATTCTAATGAGGGAAGTAAGTCTCAGATGATTTGTAATGGAACATTTTCATTAATCAAATAACACCAGAAATGTGTTTTTAGGGATAACAACAAACCAATTAATGTGCTTACTGGAATTGACTATTGGTTGGACAACCTGATATGCAACGTGCCAGAGCTTGTCATGTGTTTTCATGTAAATGGAATTGTACAGGTAAGCCTGATACAGTGTGACTTTTGAAATACTCTCTCAACTACAGACTGGGGCAGAAAGTACCTCACTAAAGTGTTTAACACTCTTGAGTAAGGTATATTTTGGCAAGGAAGATAACTACGGCTAAACTGAAATTAGAGTGCTATTACATTTGAGTTGGTGCTGTCAGAATTCTAGATGTTACAGGAGTTTAACTTATAGGTAATTTGTGAGCAGGTCATAAATATTCTAAAATCTACATTTTTAGCTGGAGAACTGTAATTTTAAGGCAAGCACCCATAGTAATTACTTCAAAGTGTCTGAACAGTGAAGGTGTGTGTTCAGTATCGTGTACTGCTATTTGGTGTACAGATATGAATACTTGATGCAGAATGTTGAGGAAGGGCCCAGCAGTAACTGCGTAAAGTAGATAGCGAGTCTGGATGACCAGAGAAGGGTGTGGTCGCTTCTGTTTTGACCTGATCTGTTTTCCAATTGAATTGCAGTTTCTAGTCTTATAGAGTATTTCAAAAAATAAGCTCAGAGGCATTTAGGGAAGTGCGAGCCAGAGACAAGCTAGAAAAAAAAATGAGGAGGCACTTTAGAGATTGTGATGGTGATAGCCTTGCAGCCTGTCCTCCACACACACCCCATCCCTCCCCACCCCCGTGCTCCATTTCTTTAAAGGAATAGTCCAGAACTCAAAGGAAAAGCAGTGTGCACTGGAGATCCTGCCCAGGTGACTCTGGTGTCTGGGAAAAGAAAAAGCCAAAAACGTATTTTGAGAAAGCTTACTGGGTGAAGTCTACCTTGATTTATCACCTTCCCAGTTGAAAACCATGAGGGTAGAATGGAAGAAAGTATACAGTACAACTTATTCTGTGGTTGGGACAGAAATGAGATGTGCCTAAGTCTGTGGTTCAAAGTATGGTGATGACTCTCCTTTAAGAGTTATTCCTGTGGTAAACCACCACATTGCTGGCAAGGACGGGTCAGATTCCTTCAGAGTATTAGAGCAGAAAAAAGACCGAGAACCAGTGCTTTAAACTCTCATGCTGCGAAGGTCTCTAATTGCAGGACTTATACATGTGGTCTCTCTTTAATAAGAGAAGTGTTGCTGTGCAGGTTTTCTCAAACTGTCTTTTCTCTGTTTTATAGAAGTATGAAATGATAAAGACAGAAGAAATTCCCAATTTGGAAAACTCTAATTTTTCTACTAAAGTCATAAAAGACATTGCACAAAATATTTTATCATTTTTAAAATCTAATTGTACCAAGGAAGGACATACCTATTGGCTATTTAAAGGTAAGCTAATGTTTCAGTGAGTAATCATTGATTTGATTGGCAACTGTAAAATGAGGTTTATTTGGTCTTTTGTTTTGTTTTCTTCCCAGCAAGTGGCAGTGATATAGTGAAGCTCTACGATCTCACTACTCTTTGTGAAGAAACTGAAGACAAATACCAAAATCCATTCACAATGCCAGTGGCTATTCTTTTATATAAGTGAGTGCTTTAAGTAGTTAAGATGAAGAAGTAGCCTTATTTAAAAGTTTTAAGTATATGGCCTCCCTATCTATGCCAAGGTTTTAAATACCTTTTAGATGTTCATAGTTTAAAAAATGTGTATGTATATACATCTATATACTGTTGCAAAATAAATAGGAAAAGGGAAAAGAGCAGGGGTGTAAAACGCAATGTTTTGTTGTTTCTTATGCCTTTATTCTGCTGGAAGGAAAGAAGAGCATGCCTAGACTTGAGTCTGGAGAAAATGATGAATGGGCAGTAAAGTTGATATAAACTCCTTTTAGGGTTGCTTGCAACATGATGATGAAGAAGAATCAAAATAAGAAACACTACGGGACAGTTCGAACCCTGCTTCTGAATTGTGTTAAATTGCTGGACAAAAGCAGACATCCTCAAGTAAGATTAATATACGCCCTCTAAAAGAATTTTGGCATTCTGATAGAGAATGGTTGCCTAGACATTAACGCCACCTAATGCATAGTCTGTAACTGCCTGATCTGGTTTGCTAACCAGTCACCACATGTTGTGCCTAATCTGAACTGAGATGTGCTTTAAATGGAAAACACACACTGAATTTTGAAGAGTCTGTGTGTGTGCACATGTGTACACGTTACATATTGAAATATTTTGTGTTTATTGAATCAAATATATTAAAATTGATTTCGCCAGATTTTGTTCCATAAATTTAGAACTCACATAATTTTAACAAAGTAGTGCCATTTTTCCTTTGTATTTTCATTGTTAGAAAGTGGAAAACTATTTTATAGTCTGTCTTGAAAGACCCATTTACATGAATAAGGTCCACATTCTGTACCTCAGTATATAAAATCATCTCTTTAAAAACCTCAGTCTTGCACCCCGTGGTTTTACATCACCCTTATTACAAACCTCAGTGGTCTGAACTTGGTAATTGTATGTCTCAGTGTAAGGCTAGTTGTTGTATCCTGTTTAAGTCAGAAAAGATACTTAGTATTATGATTTATGATTTTTTTAAAAGAGTCAAGTTAATTTTAATTGTAGCCATATTCAGTTTGGAGATAAAGATTTTCCCAGAGACCAAACCAAGAGAAACTGGTTTCAAAGAAAAGTGGCAGAACACTTTTTGGATTAAATATCTAATTGCAGATTAAGGTGGTGGTTAGTAAGTTAGAAAATAGTGTTAAGGCTATTGCATGTCTGTGATAAAGAATTACTTAAATAATAGAGTAGAATAATGCTGATACGTAAATGCTAATTTTAAGGGAAACCAGAAATTTCTGGACTTTTTGCTCATTAAGCTCATGGAGGTTTTTCCCCTAGAACTGTAAATTGTATGGTAAATTCCAGTTTCTTGGTTGATACAGAGTGATGGCTTGCTAATATTTTAGTTGTGACACTTTACATATGAAAATTTGTCTCCAGTGAAACACAGTTGTAATTTTTTCTTAAGAGAGAAGGCTGGGAATAGTCTCAGGAAATAAACATGTCAACCCATGAGGATTTTACAGTACATTGAGAGCATTGGTACTTAGAATCAGGAATGTTTCTGTGTGTATGCCTGTCTGCACATCTCCTCAGATTTCTTAGTACAGTAGTAAAGTTCATTTCGTTTTAAAATGCTCAATTTTGGTGAGTCACTAATATATTTTTTTCTTTTTGTAAGATTATTGCTTCAGCCAATTACATGCTTTCAGAACTTTTTCAATTGGATGAACCTAAAAAAGAAGAAAGTTCAGAATCTCCATTAAATGAGAATTCTGATGAAAGTTACAGTGAAGAGGAGGAGGAGATGCCAGACAGCGATGAAAACGGGTCATACAGCACTAGCTCTGACCCATCGGACGATAACAAAGCAGTAGCTATAATTAAGTCTGTTGGAGAGCTGTCCGTTCCAGAAAAATACAAATCCATTCATCAAATCAGGGTAAGCATGTTGACATTTGCATTAAAATTTCATCAATGGAATTAATTGAGTACAGTTAGCTTCTCAAAAGATGGCGTTACTTCAACTAATCCTTCATGATATAGGATCTGATAATCATTAGCTCTATGAAATCTGAAAATCAGTTTTATAATTGTCGCAGGGTCACTGACCCACATGTAAACTGACGGTGGGCAGATGTGTAAATGATACGTCAGTATGTTAATTTTCATGTGGGAGATTTTTCTTTCCAGTGATCAGTGTGCAGCCCCCTCTCCTCAGGGTGCCCCTTCCCAGTTGCTGTGTTGCTGGGAGACAGCATCTGTGGCTTGGTGAACATAGAATCAGAGCGCATGGGCAGCTTGTTGATCCATGTGTGAAGAGACCTGGTACCTTGTCCCTGTGCCATAGGACGGTGCCTTTCAGTGACTGTGGGCATGTCAGCTGGGTTGGACATGTCCCTGGTCACTGGGACTGGTCACAGCCCAGTGGACCCTAACAGCTTCCTGCCCGTTAGGTTTCTGTTGGTGTTGATCGCGTTGACTGTCATACCAGCCATTTTTTCTAGACAGTGTTTCATTTTTCCAAATTATTACTACTTTCCAGTCGTATTTATAGATAATCTCTTACTTTAAGCTCTGATGTTAACTTTCAGATGGAAATTTTATATTCAAGTAGGTTTTTAGAGGATCTCTCTGTCCTTCCAAAACATTGCCTGTCCTTCTGACCTCTTCTTCATTTCTCCTCTTGTTTACCTTAGCCCCACTGCCTTCTTCTCTGTCTCTCACGTTCAGAGTCATGCCCACCTGAGGGCCTATGCATCTGTTGTCGCGTGTGCTCGGAACTTACCCTTTCCCCAGACCTTTTTGTGGCTGGCTTTTTCTAAGTTGATTGAAATGTCACCTCCTCTAGGAGACCTTCCCTGACTGCTCTAGATAAAACATGCTCTGTTTTTTTCTCCTTCATGGGGCTGGTAATCTGTACCTGAAATTCCCGTGTGTCTGTGTCCCATCACTGAAATACAGGCTCCCTGGAGGTATGGGCTCCCTGGAAATATAGGCTCTCCTGTATCTCCGTGGCTACAACCCATAAAGTGCACGTGTGCTCAGTCACTCAGTCATGTCTGACTCTTTGCAACCCCATGGACTGTGACCCCTTTGTCCATGGGATTTTTCAGGCAAGAATATTGGAGTGGGTTGCCATTTCGTCCTCCAGAGGATCTTCCCGACCCAGGGATCAAACCTGCATCTCCCTCATTGGCAGGTGGATTCACCACCATTGCGCCACCTAGGAAGCCCACAGCACATAATTGGTGTTCATTAAATATTTGACTAAATCACCGCAGGAAAAAGTCATTAACTGTCCATCTGAATTTTAGTGCACTTGGCAGCTTGAGCAACTCCCAGTACAGTAAAAAAAAATGTTTCTTACTGTAAACAAAATCATTGGTTGTAAAAGGTACCTTATTTGGGAAACTGCTTCGTCAACAGAATGCAGTTACATTTGGTGAGTGGTGTGTTTACAGATTTTTTTTTTAGCAGAGTACTTTGTATCAATATCAAAAGCATTCAGAAATAGCATTCATATAAACATGTCTTTTGTGTTAGCTCTGCCATATCTCAGTACTTTCTGGGAACAGACAGTGTGGCTCCAGGGCCCCGGACTCAGCACTCGCTCACTGCAAGCTTGAACACAGCACCTAACATCTGAGTTTACTTCTCTGTATAATGAGAGCGGTAATTCCAGCCTGTAAGATTCACCAGGTGGAATGCCTCACAGAACTACTTACACATCGTATCACTCAGTAGGCAGAGGTTATTAACTGGCTCTGCTCCTAATTAAGTGTATACATTATACATGAGACCGTGGGCAGTACTGGTTAACATTGCTAAACTGCTGATATTGTGAACTGTGTGTTAGCAAGCATTAGTAGTGCTCGCTGGGGGTGAGCTGACCTATCGGATTAGATGTAGATTTATTTAAAACATTTCTTGCTTGCTTTTTTGGTTGTAATAGAATTATATTTTTAATTTTAAGTACTTAAAGCAACATATACTGGAAGATCTTTTTAAACAAGATTTTTGTTGATGCTTATATCCATTTACTCTGCAATTAAAACAAGATTAGTGTGTAATTGAAACAATTCATTAACCTTGAAACAGATACCTCACTAAGCTGAATACACAGAAAAGTTCAAAATTTATTGATTTGCAGAATTTTAGTAATTCCTGGGAGATGGAGTTTGTTGTATTGGCAGCATGTTAATAATTTTTAACGTTTGTTTCTGAAGCCCAGTTGTGCGTTTCCGGTTTGTCATGACACAGAAGAGCGCTGTAGGCTTGTGCTGAGCTACGTTCTGGAGGTAAGTTTCAGTTTAGACTTCATTGTTTGAGTAAAGCTTGTACTTGACACGCAAATGGCACTTGTCTGCTGCTGCTGAGTCGCTTCAGTCGTGTCCGACTCTGTGCGACCCCATAGACGGCAGCCCACCAGGCTCCGCTGTCCCTGGATTTTCCAGGCAAGAACGCTGGAGTGGGTTGCCATTGCCTTCTCACTTGTTTATTGGTGTCTACATGTTAATCTTCTTTTAAATAAATTTTTATTGGGAGTATAGGTGCTGTACAATGTTGTGCTAGTTTCTGCTGTACAGCAAAGTGAATCAGCTAAATGTTATTCTGAGTGATATTCTACTGTGATATTTTTCCCCCTTAAAGCATGAATTGAAAATTAGTTTTTCCTAACTTTCAGGCCAAATATAGTTTCTAAAGTATGTTTTCAAAATATAAATTCTCCTAAGTGTATCTGGTTGTCCAGATACTGTGTTATATTTCATTTCCAGTTGATGTTCAGTGACATGTAAACATTTCTCCTTTTTTTTAAAGGGTTTAAAGTCTGTGGACAGCAGCATCAAAAAAGAAAGTGATCTCCCTGCCGCTGACCCCAACACCCCAATCCCATTAAAATATGAGGATGAATCCACAAGAGGGGGTCCTGAGGGTCTAGAGAAGCAGATGGCCTTGTTTTTGGACAAAAGTAAGTTGAATTGAAGTGCAAATAAGGCCATTTCAATGGAATAATGTACTGGACTTTTATCAGTAGCAGATTTGGGTCAATTAAGGCCTTCATTGAAAGGAATTCAGATAAAGGATACATATGAAAGGAAAGTAGGGGAAGATATCGTTTCATTCAAGTGTAAAATAAAGCAGGGTGATTTCGATCCTTGGTAGATATTTCTAACAAGAGCGTAAGGAACCAGCCTCCTCCTGTCACCCGCTGTGAGGAACTAATGCCCTCAGCCCTTAGGCTTCTCCTGAGAAAGCCTTGCTTCAGTAGCAGCAGTCGAGGGCTTAAACACAAGAACTTAGAAGCCAAACCGCACAGCTTCAGGTCTCAGCTTCACTGGGGCAGGTTGTTTGACTTTGCTGAGCCTTGTTTTCTCTCCCAAAGTAGAGACAAAAGCAGTGCTCCTTTAAAGGGGTGCTGTATGGATTCAGTGAGTTAGTGCAGGCAACGTGTTCACAGCAGTGCGTGTGACGACCAGGGCTACCAGAGCAGCGGCAGCCTGTTCCCCTCACAGCACTGGACTAAGCTGCACGAGTACTCACAAAGCATTGATCTGTTCAAGGACATCACTTCACGAGGAACATGTGGGCTTCAAAGTAAAAGTGCTGAGTTTCTCATTTTAATCTAAGTTGTATTTCTTTTCCCAATCCTATCCCCGCTCCCTTTTTTGAAACCAATTTCCAGCTAATTTTAAAAGTATTTTGAAAGCCCGTATGTTTAAAATAGTACCAAGAGCTTTCTGAAAGGTTTTCTCTTCATGAGCGTAAGTGGGGTGTGGCAGGACTCACCTCCCCAGCATTTGTTGTGCCTCCTGTGTGCAGGTCTGAGTTTGTACACACCGGCATTGAGACTCCTGTCTCTGCTTTTTTCATGCTGTTGTCTTTTCTGAAATGCCTTTTCTGTCTGTTCCTTCCTCCCCCTCTCAACTGTTGAATATCCTGCTCTTGTTTAAGGCCTCTGTGTTCACCACCTCTGTCTGAGTCACAGATCTTTGGTTCCCTCACCACTTTGTCCTGTAAGCACTTCCTGAAGCCTGCCTTAGTCATCCTCAGCTGTGCTTAATGGTTTTATACACACACACAAATACACTTGTGAGTAAAACCTCATCTTTGGTTCTCTGACAATGCCTCACACATCGAAAATGCATACAGTAGCAGAGGAAAAAGAAATACAGGCATGAATAAAACCATAAAAGAGCCTTAAATACTTTTCATTTGTATTTCGAAAGACTCAAACATTAGAGCTGATCAAAAAAACGAGAAATCTTGAACCTGGGAGATGCTGAGCATGACATAATAAGTGGTGAGGAACCATTTTAATGTTTAGAACAGGAGTTCTACTGCGATTAAAGCTGTGCTTTAGGAAGGTGACGGAGAAGGCAACGGCACCCCACTCCAGTACCCTTGCCTGGAAAATCCCATGGATGGAGGAGCCTGGTGGGCTGCAGTCCATGGGGTCGCTAAGAGTCAGACACGACTGAGCGACTTCACTTTCACTTTTCACTTTCATGACAGAGAAGGCAATGGCACCCCACTCCAGTACCCTTGCCTGGAAACTCCCATGGATGGAGGAGCCTGGTGGGCTGCAGTCCATGAGGTCGCTAAGAGTCAGACATGACTGAGCGACTTCACTTTCACTTTTCACTTTCATGTATTGGAGAAGGAAATGGCAACCCACTCCAGTGTTCTTGCCTGGAGAATCCCAGGGACGGGGGAGCCTGGTGGGCTGCCGTCTATGGGGTCGCACAGAGTCGGACACGACTGAAGCGACTTAGCAGCAGCAGCAGCAGGAAGGTGAACTTTGGGGCAGGTTGACCCATAGGCTAGAGAAAGGAAGTAGATGGCAGTCATGAACCCAGTGATGTCAGTGACCCCCAGAGAGAGTGACAGAGTTGACAGCTGCGTGGAAGCGGGGCTTTGGAGATCTCAAGAGTATTGAGACACTGCTGTTCTATTAATACTTCGCTGCGTTTTAGTAGCTTAGTATTTACCAGTTTTGTTGTAGCTGTTAATTGTACCGAAGCCTGGTGTGTTTATATCAAGAAACAATTTTTTTTTTTTTACAGTGAGACTTATATTCAAATAAAATGTGCGTCTTTTCCCCCTCATGTCGTAGTGGGCTCCCTTCAGAAGGGTAATTATTCCAGTCAATCTGGAATGATCCCTGGTTCTTGGCAACATAAAATGAAGCTGCAGCTGATTCTCAAGTCATCAAAGGCCTATTACGTCTTGTCTGATGCAGCCATGAGTCTTCAGAAATACGGAAGAGCATTACGATACATTAAATTAGCTTTGCAGAGCCATGGTAAGTCACTGCAGATGAATATGTGTAATAGCTTTGGGAGGAGAAATCAGAGAAAGCATCTGAATCACAGTGAAATTTTACTCAGTGAAATTTTCATGTAAAAAATTTTTTTTCACCTTGTATGTTTCCTAGTATTTTCCACTCTGGTTTAACAACCCTTCATTTTGAAATACAGGAAAGATTTTCGTAAGTTTTACTGTGTCCTTTCATTTTTAACGTGCTGTGTTTTTTCTCCTTCCTGCTCTTTCCACATAGATACTTACTGCTGCCTCTGCACCAATATGCTTTCTGAAGTGCTGCTGTTTCTTTCTCAGTATTTGACGCTCTGCGGTGATATCCAGCTAATGCTGGCCCAGAATGCAAGCAACAGGGCGGCACACCTTGAGGAGTTCAATTACCAAACGAAGGAGGACCAGGAGATCCTGCACAGCCTCCACAGGGAGTCCAGCTGCCAGGGTACGTGAGGGAGGGGGCCTGCACTGTGGCTCAGAGAAGTGCCAGAAATGTCAGGGTTTCATCGTTTCTTAATGTTAACATTGAACACAATCCTGTGTATTTGTGTCTAAAACGGTTTTGAAGTATTTTGTCATTACTAATTATACAACTGGAACTAACTAAAAATAATCTCTGGAGACGATCATATTAACCATTTTACACTGTCTTTCTGTAATAACCCTTTCGTCAACTGACCAACCCATGATTTTCTTTTGAAAAGGAATTAGCAATGCGTAAAAATGAATGTTTTACCTTCTGAATGGTTCCTGGGGGCTAAGATACAGAGGTCGTTATTTTTTGAACTTGGTTCACGGCTGTGTTTTTGGAGTCGTCAGATTTTAAGCCTGGGAGATGGGAGACTTTAGCCCACAGCAGCAGTATTCCTCCTCTTAGCTCTATCCAATAGATATAAGCACCTGCGATTAGGGCAGTAAATGAGACATAAGGTGCTTTTGTAATGTATCATGAAATTGTTTATTATGCTCTTGAGTTGTTTATATCACTTGATACCCACATCCCAAAGTTTTGGACTGTTAACATCTAGAGAGTACACAGAGGGAGGAAATGTATAATTTTCCTTGGGGGTTTCTTCCCTTCCTCCCTCTTTCTTCCCTTCCTCCCTGTCCGAATTTCTCAGATGACCGTTTTATTTTAATAGATGTGGTGAGAAAATCCGTAGTTTGTTTTTGGAGCTCCCATCATGTTAGTTTCACTTAAGGTGCCTCTTTGTAAGAGTGATGTGCTCCCTGAAAGTTAGCAGCAGGGGTACTGCCCTTTTTTCTTTTGAGTTTTTGGGCCCAGCCCCTGAGTTTACTCCAGTCTCCACTAGATGGCAGGTTTAAGTCTTTAGAGCTTATCAGTTAGCTTCTTCTGCGACTTAAACTTGCTATCAGTATAACGAGGCTTCCCTTGTAGCTAAATTGGTAAAGAATCTGCTTGCAGTGCAGAAGGCCCAGGTTTGATCCCTGGGGTGAGAAGATCCTCTGGAGAAGGAAATGTACATAACTAGCCTCTGGTAGCAGTCAGAAATTTATTTCAAGAACGGTTTTCAGTAATTAAAAAGAAAAAAATGGTTTACTCTGTATCAGTGGACAACTTTAGGTCTGTACCAATAAGTAGTACATCCGGTAAAATCTGGGTCTTGGGAATTGTTTGATATTTTTAGGCAGGAAAGTACTTCTCTTAATCAGATGTTAATGTTTCAAGAAAATGCAGTTGTTTAAATAAATTCAGAGACCTTCTGAAATTTAAAAGTTTAGTGGTATTAATTGAATTTTAATATGTTTATACTATATTGCATCTATTTGATCTTTTGTCTTAAAAGTATTAGATTACTTAGATGCTAAGGAAGAAGGGTTCGTATGACTCGTGGTAATGTTTCCTCTTTTTCTTTTAAGGATTTGCATGGGCCACTGATTTGTCTACAGACTTAGAAAGTCAACTTTCAGTTAGTTGTAAATGTTATGAGGCCGCTAATGAAATCTTGCAGTTTAGTGACTTAAAAAGTCAAAATCCAGAACACTATGTACAAGTACTGAAGAGAATGGGTAACATTAGAAATGAAATCGGTGTCTTTTACATGAATCAGGCTGCTGCGTTGCAGAGTGAGAGACTAGGTGAGTATCTTTCTGGAGTCCTCTCTTTATCACCTATTCTGTTAGTAAATCATGCTGATTTTTACATAGTTAAGCCAAGAACTGTGGCATTTGGTTTAATGTCATAAAGGGATGCACTGTTGTTTATCTTTTATTATTAAATCCTGAAGGAATCAAAGTAGGAAGAGACATTATTTTCCCTTGGGAGTTATCATTTCAGTGTCCTCTGTCCTCCACCAGATCAGTTCAGAAGTGAGTTGGACAGTCAGCCATGTGGTAGGCTTTGTTCTGGATATACAATCAGCTAAGACTTAGTTTTCCGAGTTGGGAAGCCAGATATGAATACAGATCTCTGAAAAATGCTGTAAGTACCAGTGCAGTACAGTAGAGGAGTGGGGAAAGAAGATGTTTCCTCGAGTTGCGAGTTTTTGGAAGGCTTGTGGGAAGAAGGTATAGTTTGGGCAGATCGCACGTGACACGTAGGGCATCAGCAGGCAGACGTGGGTAAGGTGGGATGTCCTGACCAGAGTAGGCAGGAGGAAAGAGCCAGAGATACCGTGTCAGGGGGTGTTGGGAGTAGCAACGAGTGGTCTTCAGTGGTTCAGGCAGAGGGTGTTGGAGTCCTCTGGACCCATGTTGAGTGTGAGAGGCCAGTGGACATGTGAGTGAATGGTCTGGTCTAGTAGTCAGAAATGTGTGGGGTAGCAAGAGCTCTTTGGGTTAGCGAGACTTAGGCTGGGAACCATTCACATCAGGGTGATAGTTGAACCCATGGGAATGGGTGAAATTGTAGAGGCTGTACACACAGCATGAGAAACAAAAAGGGCTGAGGGAGAGAACTGGGGACCGTGCATGAGCTGAATAAGTAAGTTACTGTATGCCTGTGCCCTGTGAGCGGTGCTTGGTGCTAGGGTACAAGAGGTCATTGCTAGTGGGAGGACCTGAGCTTTTTTCTTGTTGTTACTTATACATATATAGTATATTTTTTTAAATTGAGATATAAGAACATGTGCTTTTAAGGTGCCTCTGGAGGAGGAAGTCAGTAAAGGCATATGAAAAGTGGTAGTCAGAAAGGAGAATTCGAGAAGATGCAGATTGTGCCTCTTAAAATTCAAGGGACCATGTCTCTAGAATCTTTATAAAATGGTGCTTTGCTCAGATGTTCTTATTTGCTTGCTTTAATATCAGCTTATTAATAGAGAAGAGGATTCAGAATATTGTTTTAGCGTGCTTGGCTGCCATAACAAAATAGCACAGACTAACCTACTGTATAGCATAGGGATATAGTAGGGAACTCTGCTCAGTGTTATGTGGCAGCCTGGGTGGAAGGGGAGTTTGGGGGAGAATGGATACATGTGTATGTATGGCTGAGTCCCTTTGCTGTCAACCTAAAACTATCACAGCATTGTTAATCAGCTGTACTCCAATACAAAATAAAGAGTTAAAAAAAAAATTTCAGTGGACTAGATGGTTTCACAAAGAAGTTGATGTCTCACAGTCTGGAGCTAAAAGTCCAAGGCTGGATTTCTCTGAGACTTCTCCCGTTGGCTTGCAGGTGGCCCCCTTCTTGCTGTTTTCTCACCTGGCCTTCTGTCTGTGCACATTGCTGGCATCTGTCTCTTTTATGAGGACAGTCACTTTGGATCAGAGTCCCACCTTATGGACCTCCCGGCTGGCTGGGTGCTAAAGAACCCACCTGCCAACGCAGGAGACACGAGTTTAGTCCCTGGGATGGGAAGATTCCCTGGAGTATGAAATGGCAATCCACTCTAGTGTTCTTGCCTGAGAAATCCCATGGACAGAGTAGCCTGGTGGTCTGCAGTCCACAGGGCCACAAAGAGGAGGGCACAACTTAGAAACCGAACAGCAACAACAGATGGCCTTAAAGGAATTGCGTTTGTGTTTAGGACCTCAGCATAAGTCTGGGGGTGGGGAACACAGGTGTGAAGGGAATGTAACAGGTGTGACGAGAATATAACAGCTGTGATGAGAATATAACAGGTGTGATAAGAACATAACAGGTGTGAAGAGAACATAACAGCTGTGATGAGAATAGTGCGCTGCAGCTGACCCAGGCAGCTGGTGCTACCCTGGACATCCTGTCACTGCCGCGCTCCTCTCATCGAGACACACTGGTGGGCTTACGCTGATACCTGCTTACGCAATTGTTTTCTTTCTTTTTTTGGCAAAGTGAGCAAAACTGTGTCCACTGCAGAGCAACAGTTGTGGAAAAAAAGCTTTTCTTGTTTTGAAAAGGGAATTCACAACTTTGAGTCAATCGACGATGCCACAAATGCGGCCCTTTTATTATGTAACACGGGACGACTCATGCGGATTTGTGCACAGGCGCACTGTGGCGCAGGTGATGAATTTAAACGCGAATTTTCACCGGAAGAAGGCTTGTATTACAATAAGGTAACACTCTTGCATATTGGGCTTCATCTGTTCACACTTGTCATTTGCACTTTGCTGTAGCTCCACTAAAAGTTATAAAACTAAAATAGTTAACTGTGGTGGTGGCACAGGATGAGACATCAGCAACTGGCCTAATACTAAGGATTCAGTAGTGAAGACGACAGGTTGAATTGATAGGGAAAACACAGTCGTTCAGTAAATTGCATTGGTGTAACCAGATTGAAGCCACCCCAGTCTGTGTGGTGCAGTGGTAAAGAATCTGCCTGCCAGTGAGGAGACACAGGAGGTATGGGTCCAGTCCCTAGGTTGGGAAGATCCCCTGGAGAAGGAAAAGGCAACCCACTCCGGTATCCTTGCCTGGAGACTCCCATGGACAGAGAAACCTGGTTGAGTACAGTCCATGGGGTCGCAAAGAGCTGGACACGACTCAGCGACTGAACGACAGCTACCACCAGAGCGAATGTCAGATGGATGAAAGATCGACATGGAGAAGTGAAACTGTAGAAATCTCAAAGGAAAACACACGTAGATATTTAATCTGATAAGATGGGACTTTGCCTTCATAACACTATGAGCAAAAATCACAAAGCAAAAATCCATCCAAAGATGGATGTTCATATGCTAAAAATTGTTTTTTAAATGCACAACAGAAAGCATAGTTGCAGAGTGGTCCAAATCTAGGGAAAATAAAGCACACTACAGCTCAGAGGTTAATAAGCCCTTAAGATAAAAAGAACAACTAAGAATCATTGAAAATAAGCTGCCCTAGTAGCAGAAAGAACAAATAACCTTGAGCAAAAAAACTGGTTCATATGTAAGAACAATTTCAAAGTTTTATGAAATTTTTAAACTGAGTTTCTTTTATCAAATTGTAAAATTTTTTGGCAAATGGTGCTATCTAGTATTGGAGGAGGTATAAGAACTCAAGAACACGCATTTAGTCAAGAACTTTGAATCTGTTTAAATTATATTTAGTGAGTAATGTTCATTGCATATTGAGCTTTAAAACAAAGTGATCTTATTTTTCTTAAGTTTATATATTCATATAAAAAGTGGATAAGTACACACCAGAAATGTAGAAATTATTGGTGGGTGATGGAATTCAGTGAGATTTTGTTTGGCTGAATACAATGACCGTGCATTTCAGCATTGTGACGGAGGTGGGGAGGATTGCTGCTTTATACAGTCAAACCCAGCAAATTGTTCTATCTGTAGACTTGTCAAAAAATATTTTATCTAGTTTGCTAGTTATATAAGCTATAATTTTCATTTAGAAAGGAGGAAAAAAAATGAAGGAAGAAATGCATCCTCATGGTTCACACAAGTCGTAAAACAGCTTGGCTGATGACAGACTAGAGGAAAGGTGGGCGGCCTGCAGCCCACTTGAAATTACTTCCTTCCCTGAAAAGCGTCATTGATGTACTTTTCTCCCTTTCTTTGTGACACTGTCCTGTGAATTCTCTCAAGTGAAGTTGCTTTGGGGTGACTGTGAGGCGTGTTTTAGTTTAAGTCACGTCTTGAGCCGAGTCACAGCGGCCCTCTGTGCTCCCTACAGGCTGTTGATTACTACCTGAAAGCTCTAAGGTCCTTGGGAACACGGGACATACACCCAGCCGTCTGGGACTCGGTGAATTGGGAACTGTCCACTACTTATTTTACGATGGCAACTCTACAGCAAGATTATGCTCCATTATCTAGAAAAGCTCAAGAGCAGGTAATAATATTTGCTGGATTATGTAGAAGTATTAACCTTATATATTCCTTTGTGTAACAGATACATAGCATCTGTTACAGTCTTTTCCTTGATGAGCAGTATTTGTTTTTAAAATTCTTATATAAGATTATGAGATGGTCATTATTTTCCCTTTCCCTTAAAAAAAAATACACAGATTGAAAAAGAAGTCAGCGAGGCGATGATGAAGTCCCTGAAATACTGCGACGTGGACTCGGTGTCTGCCCGACAGCCCCTCTGTCAGTACCGAGCTGCAACCATCCATCACAGGTTGGCGTCCATGTATCACAGCTGCCTGCGGAACCAGGTATTGCCATTCCGATTCCAGTCCAGTTAGAAGTGCTGCTTTTCTTACATTTCTGTATAGATTTTAAATGCCATCTGTTCTTGTAGCCATTTCAGAAAAGCTTGGAGGGTAGGTATTTCCCCTCCCCCCATGTTGCATATTTTTTCCATTACAATGGATTAGGCCTTAGTTTGCAAAATTAGATATTTACTGAGTGTATTATTTTAGTCTCTTTTTTTTTTTCATGTAGTTACTCTTTATAGAAATGGTTCTATGCCAATTTTAAAGTATCCATCACCCAGTTTTAAAAAATTTTACTGTGACATAGAGCATGCATATCAAAGGACACAGGGGATACATGTGAAGCATTTGTACAGTTTAAGGAATAACAAAGGAAAGCCCTGCGTACGTCACTTTGCGGTTAAGGAGGGAAGGTCCTTCAGGTGCACTCTGTGTGCCCCTCCCCCTGCTGAGTCTCTCTCAGTACCCGTCCAGATTAACTTCTGTCCCAGATTTTCTATTATGTCCCTACCTTTTCTGTTTTATCACTTAAGCAGTATGTTTATATTTTATCTGGTTTTGAACTTTATAGAACAAACCATACTGTATATATTCTTCTGTGACTTACTGCTGTTTAGTTAACATCACATTTTGGAGATTCTTCCAGGTGAATGCATAACTGTTCATTTACTTGGCCTCAGTTCAGTTCAGTCGCTCAGTCGTGTCCAACTCTTTGCGACCCCATGAATCGCAGCACGCCAGGCCTCCCTGTCCATCACCAACTCCCGGAGTTCACTCAAACTCATGTCCATCGAGTCGGTGATGCCGTCCAGCCATCTCATCCTCTGTCCTCCCCTCTTCCTCCTGCCCCTAATCCCTCCCAGCGTCAGAGTCTTTTCCAATGAGTCAACTCTTCGCATGAGGTGGCCAAAGTACTGGAGTTTCAGCTCTAGCATCCTTCCTTCCAAAGAACACCCAGGACTGATCTCCTTTAGAATGGACTGGTTGGATCTCCTTGCAGTCCAAGGGACTCTCAGGAGTCTTCTCCAACACCACAGTTCAAAAGCATCAATTCTTCAGTGCTCAGCTTTCTTCACAGTCCAACTCTAGCATCCATACATGACCACTGGAAAAACTGTAGCCTTGATTAGATGGACCTTTGTTGGCAAAGTAATGTCTCTGCTTTTCAATATGCTGTCTAAGTTGGTCATAACTTTTCTTCCAAGGAGTAAGAGTCTTTTAATTTCATGGCTGCAGTCACCATCTGCAGTGTTTTTGGAGCCCCCAAAAATAAAGTCTGACACTGTTTCCCCATCTATTTCCCATGAAGTGATGGGAACAGATGCCATGGTCTTCATTTTCTGAATGTTAAGCTTTAAGCCAACTTTTTCACTTTCTTCTTTCACTTCACATCAAGAGGCTTTTTAGTTCCTCTTCACTTTCTGCCATAAGGGTGGTGTCATCTTTGATATTTCTCCTGGCAATCTTGATTCCAGCTTGTGCTTCTTCCAGCCCAGCGTATCTCATGATGTACTCTGCATATAAGTTAAATAAGCAGGGTGACAATATATAGCCTTGATGTACTCCTTTTCCTATTTGGAACCAGTCTGTTGTCCCATGTCCAGTTCTAACTGTTGCTTCCTGATGTGCATACAGGTTTCTCAAGAGGCCGATCAGGTGGTCTGGTATTCCCATCTCTTTCAGAATTTTCCACAGTTTATTGTGATCCACACAGTCAAAGGCTTTGGCATAGTCAATAAAGCAGAAACAGATGTTTTTCTGGAACTCTCTTGCTTTTTCCATGATCCAGCGGATGTTGGCAGTTTGATCTCTGGTTCTTCTGCCTTTTCTAAAACCAGCTTGAACATCTAGGATTCATTAAATGAGTATATCAGTTTATTTATCCATTCTGTGATAGCTGAGCTTTGGGGTTGTTCTCGTTTGAGGCTGAAAAGTGAAAGTGAAGTTGCTCAGTCGTGTCTGACTCTTTGCAACCCCATGGACTGTAGCCCACCAGGCTCCTCCGTCCATGGGATTCTCCAGGCAAGAGTACTGGAGTGGGGTGCCATTAGGGGATCTTCCTGACCCAGGGATTGAACCCAGGTCTCCTGCATCGCAGGCAGACACTTTAACCTCTGAGCCACCAGGGGGCTAATTAGAAACAATACTATGAACAGTCTTGTACATGAATCCTGGTGCTCAAACCCATGCATGTATTTCTGAGAATAATCTGAGGCCTGAGGTCTGTCTAGGTGCCTTCCTTCAGAGAGGGTGACTTGCTTCTGCCAGGAGTCTTGTGCCTATATAGTTTCTCAGGGATTTTTTTTAAATGGTTTTGTTTTGTTTTCCCTTCCTTAGCACCAAGGCAGCTTACCTTGCAGTCCCTTGGGTGTGGGTTTGCTTCTGGGTTGCCTTTATCCTGAGAATATTGTCCTTTGAGGCCCAGCTTAACCTGGAGAGGGTTTTTCTCACCACTCTGAGCTGGCCCTGGACTCTTTCACTTGCCTCAGGGGGGCCCCAACCTAAACTTATATTTGTCCAGATGGCCTAATATCCTCACGGCAGATGCCAGCATGAGAGGGTTCCGGGCAGCTCCCTGGCGCTGGGACAGCTGGACACCTGCACACAGAAGGTTGGAGCTGGCCTTCCTCCTCACGTGACACAAAGACCAATGAAACAGAGATGCAGATTTGAGAGCTAGAGCCCTGGGACTGAACAAAACGCTGAAAAGCATGTAGTTATCCAGAGATTTGGTGACGTAGTTGCTGTGAAGCCCAAGCCTTAGGATTTATTTTATTTTTGGTTCTAGGTTGGTGATGAGCAGCTTAGGAAGCAGCACCGGGTGCTGGCAGACCTTCATTACAGCAAAGCTGGAAAGCTTTTTCAGCTTCTGAAAGACGCTCCGTGTGAACTCCTTAGAGTACAGTTAGAAAGAGTAGCCTTTGCAGAATTTCAGATGACCAGTAAGTCTTCTTTATTTCTCAGATTTGTATGCATTGGCTTAGTGTTGGATTGTCTTAGAGTGAGGCAGACCTGTGGATCACTCTTCGATGTAAGTAATGCTGTCTTCTTTTGAATTTGCCCATCGTTAATGTCTTTGGGTAGGGACGTTTTTTGAAATGCTTTTTAAAACATAAATGTGTTAGATTATGTTTAATGACTAGAAACACTGGAATACAGCCCAGGGTTCCTTATTTGAAAAAAAAAAAAAAAATTGTGACAAGTTACTTTAGACAAAGATTTTAATCATCATGAACAAGGTGGGAGTGGAGATGTGGTGGTGGAGGTGTGGTGGCCTCACGGAATCCGTCTGCACGGTAACCACAGAGCCTGACAAGGTGAAGCTGAGGCGGGAGGGCAGGGAGGGGTCAAGGGAAACCTTTTATTCTGTCATTTTCCTCAGCTTGGAGTGGTCTGGCTCTCCACCACCGAGTGTTTTTTTCTAAACTCACTTCTCTACCTTGTTCAGCTGTGCCCTTTCTGCAGAATTATCTTGCGAGAAGTATCTCTTGTCTGGTAAAGAAACAAACATTTATTTGAAGTACAGCAATTCTACTGGTTTCAGTTATTTTCTTCTATAAAATTAAAATGAATTTAATGTGTACCTGTTTATACAGTGTCTCTGGAAGGATGGACACGAAACTGATGGCACTGTCTCTTCTGGGGAGAAGGCAGGGTGGCCGGCAGGGCGGCCCACTTGAACGTTACACATTTTGAAAATGTATTACCTACTCAAAACAGTTTTTAGGAATGCCTTTTACTAGGGGGACTTCCCGGGCAGTCCAGTGGATAAGACTTCACCTTCCAATGCCCGTGTAGAGGTGCAGATTCAGTCCCTGGTCGGGGAGTTAAGATTGCACATGCCTTACACCAAAGAAAGCAAAACGTAAAACAAGCCATATTGTAACGAATTCAATAAAGACTTTAAAAACGGTCCACATCAAAAAGACCTTAAAAAAAAAAAAGGAAGAAATACCTTTTACTAAAAGCATCTTTTTAAATTTTTGGCAGCATACGCATAGTTGAATGTCAAGTAGCTCTTTCTGGGGGTGATCTAGGGCAGTCTTCTTTTCTAGTTTGCATCTTTGAATTTTCCATGTTGGAATTCCTTAGAATGAGCAGGATTCATTTTTATTTTTTTAAAAAAGTAGATACTAGGAACAAATTTGCTATGATGGTAAGTATGGTTAATTCCTTTTTAAAAAAATGTTTACTACTCTTGAGTATGAAGCCAGATAGTGAGGCAAGAAAACAATGATTGTTTATTGCTTTCTCTAGTTCTACTGTTTTTCTCTAGGGATAATTACTAAACAGAAGTTGGATTTAGAAGATTTCTTGGCATTTTCATGAGCTACTACCTTCACAGTGTTTGAAAATCAGAATTTTCATTAACACATTGGATGAGTTTCTCTATGTTTAAAGGAACGATCATTTTGTGTTTGCCACTCTAGGTCAGAATAGCAATGTTGGGAAATTAAAAACGCTATCTGGGGCCCTTGATATAATGGTGAGAACTAAGCATGCGTTCCAGCTTATCAGAAAGGAGCTTGTGGAGGAATTTGAACAGGTAAATGGAAAAAAAGATTTATCAGTTTTTTATGTGTCTTAAAGTAAATGCTCCATGGTGAGTATGTACAGTGGGCATATGCGTGCATGTGTGTGTATAGTGTATATGTATCAGTTCAGTCGCTTAGTCGTGTCCAACTCTTTGCGACTCCATGAACTGCAGCACGCCAGGCCTTCCTGTCCATCACCAACTCCCGGAGTCCACCCAAACCCATGTCCAGCGAGTGGGTGATGCCATCCAACCATCCCATCCCCTGTCGTCCCCCTCTCCTCCTGCCCTCAATCCCTCCCAGCATCAGGGTCTCCCCAAATGAGCCAGCTCTTCGCACCAGGTGGCCAAAGCACTGGAGCTTCAGCCCCAACAACAGTCCCTCCAGTGAACACCCAGGACCGATCTCCTGTAGGATGGACCGGTTGGATCTCCCTGCAGTCTAAGGGACCCCCAAGAGTCCTCTCCAACTCCACAGCTCAAAAGCATCAACCCTTCTGCACTCAGCCCTCTCTACAGTCCAACTCTCACATCCACACACGACCACTGGAAAAACCATAGCCCTGACTAGATGGACCCCTGCTGGCAAAGCACTGTCTCTGCTTTTCAATATGCTCTATAGGTTGGCCACAACTTTCCTTCCAAGGAGCAAGTGTGTCCTAATTTCATGGCTGCAATCACCATCCGCAGTGACCCTGGAGCCCAGAAAAACAGTCAGCCACTGTGTCCACTGTTTCCCCATCCACCTGCCACGAAGCAATGGGATTAGATGCCATGATCCCAGCTTTCTGAATGTTGAGCTTCAAGCCAACTTTTCCACTCTCCTGTCTCACTTCCATCAAGAGGCTCCTCAGTTCTTCACTTTCTGCCATAAGGGTGGTGTCATCTGTATATCTGAGGTCGTTAATATTTCTCCCAGCAATCTTGATTCCAGCCTGTGCTTCCTCCAGCCCAGCGCTTCTCATGATGTACTCTGCATATAAGTCAAATAAACAGTGTGACAATATACAGCCTTGACATACTTCTTTTCCTATTTGGAACCAGTCTGTTGTTCCATGTCCACTTCTAACTGTTGCTTCCTGACCTGCATACAGGTTTCTCAAGAGGCAGGTCAGGTGGTCTGGCATTCCCATCTTTTTCAAAATTTTCCACATGTATACAAATACATAAATACATATGCTTTGCGTGGGACTTCCCTGGTGGCTCAGATAGTAAAGAATCCACCTGCAATGCAGGAGACCTGGGTTTGATCTCTGGGTTGGGAAGATCCCCTGGAAAAGGGAATGGCAACCCACTCCAGTATTCTTGCCTGGGGAATTCCATGGACAGAGGAGCCTGGCAGGATACAGTCCATGGGGTCACACAGAGTTGGACACAGTGGAGCAACTAACACTTGCATAAAAACACATTAACAGTGATTTATTTTATTTTTTTGGTGGAATTATTAAGCATTTCTTTAACTTCCAAGTGTATGTTATATTTTAAAATTGTTTCTTTAAATAACCATATAGACCTTGGTTAATAATAAGACCCTGGGAATAAGGAGGAAAAAAAGGTCTGTATCGATTTCCACTAAACTGCCTGCAGCTGAACGGTGAGTGGGCTTACGCCGGCTCCCTGGGGTGGCCTTTCAGTTTTCCCGGCATCCGTGTGTTCATGCTGCCTTCTCTGTGGCTGAAAGCTTCCCTGAGTTCCCATGGCGCCTCCATCCTGCGAACTTCCAGGTTCTGGTTCTCAAACCACACAGGGCCGGTTTCCATCTGTTCCTTGAGCATGTGGTGTTGGGAAGTCCGGAGGGCTTCGTTCAGGCTTAGTTTCTTCTACATAAGTGCCGTTTAGGCTTGAGACAGTTTTTTCACGTGGTTTGGTCTGTCTGAATGTTCTCATGGGAGGGAGGCAGAGAAGACCGAGACAAGGCGGCCAAGGGCTGTCCCTGGACAAAAATCCTCTCGATTTGCTCTTTGTTTTTGGTTAAAACTTTTGCTGGATTATTCAGACTGGCTCCACCACTTCAGTATGAAGCAGTAACTGTGGGGTGACTGAGCTGAAATCACTTTTTGTTGTCTTTAGCCTAAGAGTGAAGAGACCCCTCCAGCCGCTGATTCTTCACCTAGTCTTAATCGAGAAGAAGTGACAAAACTGCTCAGTATATTTGAATCTCGCTTGTCATTCCTTCTCCTTCAGTCCATCAAGCTGCTATCTTCAACTAAGAAGAAAACAAGGTAAAGTAAATGACTCGCGGAAGTTTCTTTCCCCACACCTTACCCAGATACTCGTATAGCAGCCCAGCTTTCCCTCAGGAGAGTGTGGATTCCATGAAGGCTGGGAATCCAGGTCTGTTTTGTTCATGACCAGGAGCAGTTTCTGGTACATGGTAGACACTTGACTGTTTATGAAAAGAATAATCATTGGCTTTAATTGATGTTTTGAAATAAGTGTTTAAAAACAGGCCCATGAACAGTCGATTTGGGAAAGCAGGTATGAAGTTGGCATTAATAGGACCCCTGCTTCCATGAAAAGTGACGACAGGGCTGTCGGTGTTTAGTTTTGGGGTCTTTTACTGTTCTTGGTGGGCATCACTGTTTTCTTCATCTCTTGCTCTTTTTTTTTACCCAGTAGTATCCTTGATGAAGACATAGTCCTTAAAACCAACAAGCAGGTTTACTCCCAGCTCCTGAGAGCCACTGCGAACAAAAACGCCTCTCTCTTGGAAAGAGTCGACCTCCTCATCCATCTGCTGGACCAGCTGGCTTGTGGCAGAGGCAGCAGCGCCGTCGTCCAGTGACTCCTGCCTGGGGCCGCATCCAGAGATGCTGTCAGTGCCTTCTGCACTCGGGTCCTAGCGTTTCCATTCGGTGCTCCGTGTCATTAAATATGAGGGAAAAGACCCACTTAAAACAGGCACAGCGGTGGAAACACAGAGTTCTCATTTCCCATGACAAACAACCATGTGCAGAGTTCTCTGGCTTCTTCGTCAGAGGCACCAACATCACAGTCAGACTTCGAGCTCCTGCGTTCGTTTCTTTGAGAAGTACGTGGTACCTCAGTATTAATAGACTTGCTGTGAGGCAGTTAACACTTTTAAATATTTTTGAAATATGTTAAGCTACGTGGGTTTAAGAGATAGTTATCTTGGAGAAATGTTGCTTTGGTGAAGGGAACTTCTATCCAAATGATTGCAGTGGTTCAGGTGGGTTAAAGAAACTTCTGGTGCATCCACAGTGTTTCCTTCTCAGTCGCACAGAAAAGCCTACCCTTTTCAAGCTAAAGTACAGGGTTTTTCCAAGACCAGCCATTGTGCGAGTCTGTCTTTAGTGCATGTTCTGAACAGATCTGCTTCTCTTTGACTTTGTGTGACAGTTGATCAAGGATAGGCACCTCCCCCCTTCCCCCACCCCCCTTTTTGTTTTTCATTTTAAACTTGAAACTGTGAATAAGGTTAAGAAAACTATTTTGAATAAATAAATTATTTATTTAAAATGTCTTTGCAGTTTTCCATTTCACATTCTTCACACTGAGTTTTGATTTGAACTGGTTTACTTAATACATTTTACAAAGTGACGATTAAAACATTAATAATAAGTAAAATTTCTGCGACCCCCTGAATTCTCACTAGAATATTATACTCATTACTTGCTGCTACGTAGCTCTTGTCCAGTTGCTTACAACACACTCTGTTTTTTCCACTGCCTGGAGTATGCAAGGCTGTCCTCGTCATGGTTAACTGACCTCGGCTTCGAGAGAGGACGTGATGCAGAAGTCAGGCATGTACTCCTTCCCGTGGGGCTGACAGTCTGCATTTATGTGCATGATGCCCCTGTAGACGAGAGCTTGCCCAGCCGTCTCTGCTGGCCTGGCCCGAGGGCAGGAGGAAGTGCTGCTGCCAACAACCCCTCCCCCACCACCCTGAGCAGCATCTGCGAGTGAGTCTCACCGTGCTGCCCCTCCGCTCACCAGCCACACCCCTCTGAAGAAATCCCAACTGGGCTAGAAAATTGTCTGGAATAAACTTGTGTTTAGGCCTTCCTGATAGCTCAGTTGGTAAAGAATCCGCCTTCAGTGCAGGAGACCCTGGATTGATTCCTGGGTCAGGAAGATCCACTGGAGAAGGGATAGGCTACCCACTCCAGGATTCTTGGGCTTCCTCTGTGGCTCAGCTGGTAGAAGAACCTGCCTGCAATGTAGGAGACCTGGGTTCAATCCCTGGGTTGGGAAGATCCCCTGGAGAAGGCAAAGGCTACCCACTCCAGTATTCTGGCCTGGAGGATTCCATGGACTGTAAAGGCCATGGGGTTGCAGTCAGAAACGACTGAGTGACTTTCAAGCTGAATTTTTACAGACTTTTTTCATACACTGAGACTTGCAGGTGTTTCACTGGTGAGTTGACATCTGTCATAACTTGGTAGAATTATCACTTGCTGTTTTTCCACTTCCTTGTAATTATTGCAGTTGTATTTATTTTGGGCCGTGCTGGGCCTTCGTTGCTGCAGAGCATTTTCTCTAGTTTCTGTACTCGGGCTTCTCGTTGCAGTGGCTTCTCTTGTTGCAGAGCACAGGCTCTAGGGCTCCTGGGCTCTAGAGCACAGGCTTAACAGGGGCTTAGTTGGCCCGAGGCATGTGGAAAATTCCCAGCAGGGATTGAACCCATGTCTCCTGCGTGGGCAGGCAGATTCTTAGCCCCTGTTTTACCAGGGAAGCTCCCTTGTAGTTACTTAGTTCAGTTTTTCAAAAATGAATTATTGAAGCATTGAAAATTTGGCCTAAATTGTAAAGCAGTTGTACAAAATCTACAACGTCTCATATCAGGACAGCTGTCACTCTTGTCTCCCCTGGTGATAAGCACACACATGGAATAAGACTCTGTTAATTAACCCTGGACACATCCATTGATTATACCTAATTTGGGAGTTAATGAGTTCCCAGGTGGCACGGTGGTAAAGAACATACCTGCAGTGCAGGAGACTTAGGTTCAATCCTTGGGTCAAGAAGATCTCCTGGGGAAGAGAATGGCTACCCACTCCAGTATTGCCTGGGAAATCCCATGGACAGAGGAGGGCTGGCGGGCTGTAGTCCATCAAGTCACAAAGAGTTGGACACAACTGAGTGACGAGCATACCCACGCACACACAATCATTTCCGTGTCCTTGGGTTTCAGGGCGTGAGTGGCATCTCCCATGATTGGACCCATGGCCATGGCTGCCTTCTGTCTCCCCATGAGATCAGGGCCAGTGTGGGTGGAGGGACAAGATGGAGAGTGTTGGGAATGTGGCTACAGAGCCCTAGACAAAGTGGAAGGCAGACGGATTCCTCAGCATGCTTTTCTTTAACCTTTAGTAAAATGACTTGTTGAATTATGTTTTCTACCTGAGAAATTGGATTTTCCAATCAAGTAATTTAACAGCTCACGTAATGCTTTTCCCATTGAGTTTTAAGGAGCCATATTTGTTTCGGTTAGTAAAAATCTGGTTTGTTTTCTTTGTAAAATAAATCAGACTTACTCTCCTAGAAACTCTCTGTCTCTCCATTTGCCTGTTTTTCCCCTTACGAGTTCAGGTTGGAGGGGTTGACGTCACAAACGTCAAGCCACTGCTCTGAGACAGAAGTAAGCCATCTGAAGGGAGTCAGGAATCTGTTGTCTGTCCTCAACTTTTCAGTAAGTGTTGCTTTCGAGGAAGAAGACCGGTGAGTCTTGCAGGAGTAGTCCACTGAATCTAGATGAATAGCATGGTTTTGTGGCTCTATTCCTGGGGAAAACCTCAGTAATCTTCACTGGATAAGGATCAGGGACACGATTTCTATTCACATCAATGCAAACACCTGCAAAGAAAGTTAAGGCTGACTTTTCTGGAAGTCATTGGATTTTAGGTTAATTTATAGTAGTGAGTAAGCAAACCTGGGGCTGCACCAAATTTGGGGGCTTGAAGTTGTTAACAGTTTTCCATATGATGGGATCATCTGCCATGGCTGTATATATAAATGTGCTCAGTCACCAAGTCGTGTCCGACTCTTTGTGACCCCATGGACTGGAGCCCGCCAGCTCCTCTGTCCATGGGATTTCCCAGGCAAAGAACACTGGAGTGGGTTGCCATTTCCTCCTGCAGGGAATCTTCCTGACCCAAGGATCAAACCCATGTCTCTAATGTCTCCTTCATGGCAGGCAGATTCTTTACCACTGCGCCACCTGGGAAGCTGGCCATATATATAGATCTACAGTAATTGAGGACAGCTTCTAATTGAGAAATTGGTCATCTGACAAATTCCAGTCAAGGGCAACAGAAAACACCAGACTGGAAAGTCTATTACGAAGAACCCTTTGAAGAGGTAAATGAACTGCTTTCTTTGGTCATAAAAGGCAATGTCCAGGGATTTGGGATGTGAGGGAATCCTTCTGAAATCAGTAATGGACTAGCTTCTCCCTCGTTCATCTTCTGAGTGGGCCTGATCCTCATCACTGTCGTATCTCCAGTGTTGGGTTTCTGAGAGCCAAACAGGTTTTAATGTGGTTTATTACTGTTAAGTGACAGGAAAACAACAGAGACAGCTTTCAGTATGGCTCCAAGTCAACCATGATGCTCTGCCATGATTCCAAGAGAAAGCAGGACTTGCAGCACCTGGCTGAGTGAAGCCTCTGCTCACGTGAATGGTCCCACAGGTCTTGAATCACCTCTAGATTTGACCCCAGGAATCAATTCTATTGTATGTCCTCGCTGCAGTTCGAGTGTGATTGGCTCCAAGCCCATGAGGGCTCATCAAAAGCAAAAACAACAAAAAGCATGCAGTCTTTTTCACATAAGCATCTTACTTTTCTTCTCCTTCCTTTGTAGTCTAAAGATTTTTCTTTTGTATGTTAGGAGCCCATGGGTTGTCACAAATCATTTTCCTATCCTGATCAATATAACCTCTCTTTTTAAAGAAAAAAAAAATCATGCTTATGATTGGATTCTTCTTTAATCCAGAGTTTTAGAATCACCTGGACCCACCACTAGCCCCATTTTTACAAATGAGGAAACTGGAATAGAGTTGAGGCAATTCACCCTGATTCAGACAGCCTAGGTTGAACAAGGGATCCGGACTGGGACACTGGAATTCCACCCAAGTGACGGTCCTATGAATTAATATTTTGTAATTTTGCTTCATTTCAAGATCCAAATGCTAACATGCTCTGAAACAGCACAGGATTGTGCTGTTTAGTTCCTCATCCTGAATATTTGGTATAATGTCCGGACTGGGACACTGGAATTCCACCCAAGTGACGGTCCTATGAATTAATATTTTGTAATTTTGCTTCATTTCAAGATCCAAATGCTAACATGCTCTGAAACAGCACAGGATTGTGCTTATTAGTTCCTCATCCTGAATATTTGGTATAATGTCACCATCAATAGAATAAATCCACTTGAATTTGGGGGCTTTCCTAGTGGCTCAGGTGATAAAGAATCTGCCTGCAATGTGGGAGACCAGAGTTCAGTTCTTGGATCGGGAAGATCCCCTGGAGAAGGGAATGGCTACCCACTCCAATTTTCTTACCTGGAGAATCCCTTGGACAGAGGAGCCTAGCAAGCTACAATCTATGGGATCACAAAGAGTCAAACACGACTGAGAGACTAACACTTTTGAGTTCACAACTCACAAAACATCAAAAGCAGTCACATCCCTCAGCAACAAAATACGCAATGTATCTGGAACGGTTTACCACTGAGAAGAGGGTGACACACATCTGGCTAAAGGTGTAATTCACTCCAGCTGGGATGACTTTTGAATTTAGAGTATTCACAACAAGTTAAATTTAAGACGTTTCCAAAGCTCCAAGAGTGAAATTCAGCTGTACTATAGAAATCCCCCATGATGGCCTAATTCTATATTTGAGGTTCTTTGAGTGTTGCCAATATAAATCCTGGACTTCGTAAGGAGCCCAAAGATTTGCTCCCAACTTCGAAAGATCCAAACCATAAAAGTCCACCCTGAGACCATTTCTTTATGTCATGGAACTAAAGTACTTCCTCTGTGTGTTGTGAAGGAAAAGGAAGACCAGATTTATACATATGGCTCTTTGGGCCAACAGTTGCATGCAAAGTTCTTTCAGTTTTGGCTCCTGCCTCTAAACTCTATTGAGCACTTTAAAGCAACGTCATTCTGGGACTTCCCTGGTGGGCCAGGGGTTAAGAATCCACCTTGCAAGGCAGGGGTCGAGGTTGGGATTCCTGGTCAGGGACCTAAGATCCCACGTGCCGGGGAGAAACTAAGCTCACACACGGCAACTAGAGGGCCTGTGCGCCACAGTGAGAGGCCCTGGAGCTGCAGCTGAGACCTGATGGAGTGGGTAAATAAACATTAAAATAGATATTAAACATTAATGTTTATATATTATATATTTTATATTGTTAATTATATATAATATATGTAACGTTATATTAAATATTATTTATCATTATATAATTAATATTAAATTAATATTAAACAATATTATAATGTATTGTATAATAAATTATATAATAAATATTTATATATTTAAGTTTATATAATATATAATTTATTATATAAATTTATATAGTATATATATATTATATACAAATATATACAAACCTTATATAAATATATGTATTATATAAGATATTTATATAAAACATATTTATATATATTATATATTATCTATATAATATAGAATTTAATATAATTTAATATAACATTATAATATATATAATATATAATATAACATATTATTAATACATATCAATATATTGTATATAAATATTAATATATTAAATATACATATAGGGGCTTCCCTGGTGGCTCAGTGGTAAAGAATCCATCTGCCAATGAAGGAGACATGAGTTCGATCCCTGATCTGAGACGATCCCACGTGCCATGGAGCAAGTCAGCCCGCGGGCCACAACTACTGAGCCTGTGCTCTAGAGTCCAGCAGCCTCAACTACTGAGCCCCAGTGCCCTAGAGCCGGTGCTCCACAAGAGAAGCCACTGCAGTGAGAAGCCTGCACACCACATCTAGGCAGCAGGCCCTGCTTCCCGCAGCAGAGAAAAGTCCACACAGCAACAAAGACCCAGCACACCCGATAAGTAAATAAACAAAGTTACTGCAAAATAAAGCAATGTGGTTCTCTTACTAGGCTTCGGAACAAGACTTGGCCCACGACTTATTTCTGGGTGTCCAGGGTAGGAAAAGCGGTGCCCACAAAATCGTGGTGGCAATTAGACTTTGGGCACTTGGTTTGCACAGGGAGCCTGCCTCTGCCCTGAGCACCAAGGCTTAGGAAGGCCCCCGCTGCCTTTTCTACGTCATTGCAGGCCCCCCCTCCCTCCCTTCTGCCTCCCCACAAAAAAACACTGCTCCTCCCTGCTTGGCAGCTGCAGCAGATCCTGCTCCATGAAGCCCACCCCTCCGACCCTGGAGTTCCACAGGCCCCAGCTGACCTGCATTTCCAACCCGCCTCACCTGGGGTGAGGGCCTTAGGGTCCCTCCCAGGGCTCAGCTGTCTGGCAGCCAGGCCTCGTTCCCACCCAACCCTGAGGCCTTCCTTCTGATTCCTGAGTCCGCAACCTCAGCCAGCCCCCTCCCACCTCCCCTTACACACTAAGTGAAGAAAAAGAAAAGCATCTGACCTACTATTACTGTGCCTTAAAACTTAGCGTTAACTATGGCTGCCTCTCGGTTGCTAAATCATCTCCGACTCTTTGCAACCCTATGGACTGCAGCACGCCACACCATCTCCCAGAGCTTCCTCAGACTCAGGTCCATTGGGTCAGTGATGCCATCCAACCATCTCATCCTCTGTCGCCCCTCCTCCTCTTGCCCTCAATCTTTCCCAGCATCAGAGACTTCTCCTGTGAGTCGGCTCTTCGCCATCAGGTGGCCAAAGTATGGGAGCTTCAGCATCAGTCCTTCCAATGAATATTCAGGGTTGATTTATTTTAGGATCGACTGGTTGGATCTCCTTGCAGTCCAAAGGACTGTCAAGAGTCTTCCCCAGCACCATAATTCAAACCCTTTATCATCATCGCATTTACATGTTCAACTGTGGCCTCGTTCTTTATTAAATTCGAAATTAGCTTTTGCCTGGAAGCTAAAAACTTTCTGTAAAACAAAAAGTACCAAGATGAAAGCTGGAGTGAAGCTACATAAACTGTCGTGCACGCAGGCATCTTGTATTCACATACTTCCCACGTGACTAGGACAAGCGACGTTCACACAGAGACAGACGCCCAAGGAGCCTTGGAGCTGTGCCTGGGAGGCCCACCCCACTCCCTTCCTGTCCCCTGGGCTTCTGCGAGATGCCTCCCGTAGCTAAATGAACCCTCTCTTGTAGTGGGGCTGGCTTGGCAGGCTCTCTGTACCTTGTGATCAGAGAAATGCGATCAGGAACAAAACCAAACTCTAGTGTCTTCTCACCGCACAGCACTTTGTTAATGTCAGCACACAGTTCTTAACTATACTGTCTGTTGTATGCTTTCTGTACAACATAAATAACCATACATAAAACTCTGACGTGTGTGTCAATTACGTTTTATTTATATATGCTGCTGCTGCTGCTAAGTCGCTTCAGTCGTGTCTGACTCTGTGCGACCCCATAGACGGCAGCCCACCAGGCTCCACCATCCCTGGGACTCTCCAGGCAACAACACTGGAGTGGGTTGCCATTTCCTTCTCCAATGCATGAAAGTGAAAAGTGAAAGTGAAGTCGCTCAGTCATGTATAGCCATTTATAAAACTATGTATATAGTTACATATGTCAAGTATCTATGTCAGTTACATTTATCAACTGATTTAACTAGATCAATATATGTCCGTGACACAGATCTGAGTGGCTACCCAATGTGTCCACCGTGTGGCCAGAACTCTTCGGGTCTGAGGACACTGTTCACCTCCGTACGTGGTAGGCTTTCTTCCAGTTTTTTATGAAATCTCAAACTATGTCTTGATTAGAAGACAAACCCTAAACGTTTTCTCTAGGGGAAACAAGAACGTGCAAAGCTTCTGGACTTGGATCAAAATGACGAAAATTGTTTTCCAGACATTCTGCATTTCCTGGGAGGTGAAAATAAACCTGAACCCGGACAGAACTGAGAACTCTGTGGCCCGAAGCTGGTGTTCTGAGGGCTGATGTCACACAGCCCGATGGGTCTCCAAGCCCCAGAACATACCCGTCCCTCCCTTGAGCTCTGGCACAAGACGGCACGTCTGGAAGCCAGGTAGTCCTCATGGTGACAGTAAGATCCCTCCAAGAATCATCGGAGTGGGGGTGGGGAGATTCATTACTGAAGCGTCTTGTTCCCCACGATTCATTTTGCTTTTATTTGGCTTCACGCAGCTCAGCACGCCTGGACTCAAGGAGGTGTTGCTACCATTCGAATTGTTGGCTTTTCTCCGGGATTCACTTCTCTTCTCTCCAGGGATTACCAAGCCTTTGAAGGGACCCGCTTCTCAAGGCTCAGAGTGTTTGATTAAATTGCTCGTTCCAGGTAAACTGGATTTTGAGGAACTCGGTTGGATTTCAGAGGAAAGATAGCCAAGCAAGGCGTGTGGTCGACAATAAATTTAGACAGAACAAGGGATGGTGGCTCCTGGTTCCTGGAGAGGCTGGCTCCTCTGTTCAGGACACTCTCCACCTCTGAGCCTGCAGAAGGGTCTGGAAGGGAGTTTCTAGAATCTCCTTAAATACTGAGGTGGCATGACCCATTTGTCAGTGGGAAAAATTGACATTTTTTTCCCCTAAGATACGTTATCATTTACAAAATGGGTTCGCGTATTCTCAGCAGTGTACACATAACATTTTTTGGGGAAAAAAAAGACATTCCCTTAGCTATTCCCACAGGAGATTTGTAAGCCTGATTCTGAAAGTTCAATGTATTTCAGGGGCTTCCTAGGTAAAGAACCTGCCTGCCAATGCAGGAGACTTAAGAGACTCAGGTTCAATCACTTGGTTGAAAAGATCCCCCGGAGAAGGGAATGGCAAACCACTCCAGTATTCATGCCTGGAGAATCCCATGGACAGAGGAGCCTACAGTCTATAGGGTCGCAGAGGGCTGGGCACGACTGAAGTGACTTAGGATGCACGTGGGGTTTGGGAGCAAAGCCATGGGCCCAAGTATAGGCCTGTTCGTCATGTGCAGCTGCACGTTACTGCCCGTGAAAGAGAAAGAGACTCTTCCCACGTGGGTCCTTCCTTCTTTCTGGAGTAAACCTTCCACCCACCCTGGACCAGCTTAGGGAGATCCACCCACGTTTTACACGCAGAAGGCTCTGTGGCTTGGGATAACTCGCCCTCCACTGAAGGAAGCCCATGGAGGTTGATTGCTAAGTGGCTGGGGGTGGGGGGAGGCAAGGTGGGGGGACATTCACTGCTTCCCGGGGTCGGGGGACAGACATTCACTGCTCCCTGGGGTGGGGGGACATTCACATGCTTCCCCGGGGTCAGGGGACATTCATGTGCTTCCCAGGGTGGGGCACATGCTTCCCGGCACTTTTCTGCCCAGGTGTGCGCTTGGCCACAAGATGATACTTGAGAGGCTTGACTTCAAGATTATGATCACCGTTGCGGGTGGCCTCCTGATGGCCGCGAGCCTGCTGATGTGCTTTATCATCTGTCTTAGCTACAAAGTGACAAAGTCAATGAAGGGAGAGAAGATGGTAAGAGTGGCTAACACCCCTCTACCCCCAACCCTCAGATGGGATCCTGGGGCTCTGTGCTTGAGTGGGGTCATCCCCAGCCCTGTGGCCGCACCCTGGGTGAGGTCAGGAACAGCGGAGGTTTGAGAGGACTGAGGCGGGGAGGGTAGAATCTGGTTTTCTACCCCTTCCGGTCTGGGGCTGTGAGCTCACAAGTGGAATGTTCTCAGCTGCTGGGGCTGAGCTGCTTTGCTGTCACTTAGCCTTGCCGGGTTAACCCTCAGCGGGTTGATTCCACACTGGCTGGCCGCCCCCCACCCCGTCTGTCCAGGCCCTGCAGACTGGGGGCTGTTGGGGTGGCTGTGATGAGTTCTCTGCCTCTGCTCACTCGGAGGACGGGCTGAGTTGATCTCCTCCTGCCTGAGTCGGTGAGCCCTGGGGGTGTCCGTGGCCCTGGGGATGGTGAGATGGGCCTCCAGGACTCTGGGGGTGTTGAGCTCTGCGGAGATCCCGGCTGATCTGACCGTGGGCTGCAGGTCATTAGCCTGCAGCTCTTTGCAAAACGGTTTTCACTTTATCTGGAGTCGAGGAGCAGTTTTGCAGCAGGTAAAAGGAACGTCTCCAGTTTGGGGAAGTTACCCCTGTGAGGAGGAGGGGATCCCGAGCCCAGGCTGGGTGTCTGCATGGCGGACCCTGTGTGTCATGCCTGCATCTCCTGCCTGGAGCCCATGCAGACACTGTCGGGTCAGACCCGTCAGATTGGTGCCACGTCCCTTCTCATGGATAAAACGCTGGAGGGGGTCAGGGTTGGGTAAGGATTCGGGAGAGGAGCGGAGAGGTACGATGGAGGGCTGGGGTCACACGTCGCCACTGCCTAGCTGAGGACCTCTGACGAGTGCAAGAAATGGATTTTTTAAAGTAATCTAATGTTTCTTATAAAATCTCTGAAGGAAAATGTAACGAGCAATGATGCTGACAAAAAAGATAAGAAACCCGCTTTGGAAGCAGGTCAACCTGAGGTTCCGCCAACTCCAGCGTCAAAGCCCCGGTGACAGTCTTGGAGAGAGATGCCCTGGGGACCCTCAGTCCAGACAGGTGGGGCCCCGGCGTCTCCCAGCCACCGTGCTGCCTTGGGAAGCACAGTCAGCCCGGCTACCTCCCGACTCTGTCCCTTCAGTGTCCACGGTCCCTCGAGGGTAGGAGCCGCCTCTCACCCCCGGGGTCCCCGCACACAGCCCAGACTCCTTAGGTGTCAGGGGTAATAACCCCCCGTCGCCTTTGCACCAGATAAACCTCTCAGACACAGCAGTAAATCATGAATAGCATTAATTTTGCTGACTGGTAAGAGTATGTTACGCATTAGGATGTTTAGTAAAATAATTTCCTGCTACTTTATTTTCTGAAAACCCATATATATCACAATGTCTTTATTTTACCACCCATTCGCATTTAACATAATTGCATAAGCATTTAACATAATAGCTGGCATGGGGCTATTATTTTAACTCATTAAGTGAGTTACTATACGTAACGAATGAGTTAAAGCCCCTAAAATGTGGAATGGTGCCTGAGAACACATCCTGTAATTAGGAGCTCGGCTAAGAGGTCCAAAGGACACATCTTCAACTCACTGCTGACCACCAGGGCCGGAGGCCCAGCCCTAGTTCAGCACACAGACTCCTGCCCAATGCTGTCCTCTTCTCAAAGGTCTTCCTTCACCAGCACTCTGGGAGTGGGCTGGGGTGGGCACACGAGAGCCCATGTCGGGGGGAGCACAGCACAGCAAACCCTCCCCAGCACCCATGCTGAACGCCTCCTCCCTGCTCTCTCCTCTCCCACCCCACGTTCTGTCCCTTCCGATCCTTAAGAAGGACACGAGGGGCTTAAGAGGCGGGAACTCTATGAGGGTTGTGTGGGACGCAGGCCTCATGCTGGTTCCCAGCTGCCACGTTGGGCCTGGGAGGTGCCCTGCACATCCCCAACCTCAACGCGGACCCTTCCCAGATGAGACCTGTGCCTGGTGAGCTCCTGTCCTCAGGCCGCCATTCCCTCTCTCCCAGCCGCCAGACCACAGACGATGACCTAGCTTAACTCTGGGCGTGGGTATGTCACCCTTAAGAGGAGCGCTCACCCCCTGGGCAAGGTGGAGTGGGACCACATGTGGCCTCTCTGGGTTTCACTGTCCTGAGTTGAAAGTAATTGGGTTTTTACTTCTGCCGCCCCCGTTAACTGCGAACCCGGGTCCCTTCCCCCTTTCACTTTACAAATTCACGTTTGCCTACTCAGCCCTCACCTTCTAAACTGTGAACAGGAGACCCACCCCAGCCCAGATGCCAACACGTGGGTTCCCTGCTCACAGCCCCAGCCGGGAACCCGCACCCTCGCTGCCTGGCTCCCGTATGCCTGATGGACGAGGTCGGCTGCAACCTTTCCTAACCCTGAACCCATCTCCATCTTTAACCCAGCCTATCCTGCCTCACCTTAAACCCTGGTCACCTCCTCTCCAAAAGGTTACATTGGGCTGCCATGTGGACAGAGTCCTTGTCCCCCGCCCCCACCCCCACTCTCACCCTCCCTGACCCTCCCCGCTCTGTGGCAGCCCGCAGCTGCCCCCCCCCACCCCGCCCGGCACTTTCTCCCTTTTGTCTCCCCATCTGCCTTCAGATGCCCGTCTCCCCTCCTCCTCTGTCGCTCAGCACCCGTCTGACTCCCCCAGCTTCTAGGGTCCGCCAGGGACCGCACCCCGACCAGGTGCGATGGTTTTCAGACGTGCTTGCAGGTGGGACTCAGCTGGAGGGCTTCTAAACCGCCTGTGACTTAGGCCTTCCCCTAGGAAACAATTAAGTAGAAGCGGGTGAGGGGCGGGGAGCAGCTCCCTTTTCAGAAGCACTGTGCGTGGTTCTGACATGCAGCCATGGTTCCTGATTCAGGGTCTCATCTATTTCTCTTTGATGTTATAGAGAAAAACGTGTGTATAAGGCAGTGTTCTCTAAATTATTTTACTCAGTCTTCAGGGACAAGTGTTCAGTCTGTGCAGCCAACGCCAGGATCAGTCTTAGGATGCGCCCATCACCCTGCGAGTCCCCCCGGCCCGCACCCCAAGTCCCCCAGGTCTGCATCAAGTGCACATGGGCACACCCCCGACCCCAGTTGGTTAAGCCAGCCCTCCTGGGGCGCTCTGGTCCCCACGAGGCCCCCATTACATTCTGAGGTGTCTGCTGCTCATCCCAACTGGGACCTCGAGCTCAGACCAGCAAAACTGCAGGCTTCCCCATTCCCTGCCTACGGGGTTCACTGCCTTCGGCTGAAAAAGCCCTGGATTTCTGCCTGCCACGAGAACCGATGGCGGCAAAGCTGCTGATCCCCTCAGGGATGCACGGGGCAAGGTGCATCTCCAGGCCTGAGACCATTCCTGCTGGTCTGACCCAAAGAGCAGGTTTTCAAGCGTAATTTGCTTCTTGGGACTTCCCTGGTGATCCAGTGGTTAAGAACCCGTCTTCCAATGCAAGGGATGTGGGCTTGATCCCGGGTTGGCAAACTAAAACCCCACATGCTGCAGAGCAATGAAGACCCAGTGCAGCCAAAATAAAAATGAGAAAATAAATATTTTTTTAAAAATTTAAAGAAGGAATAAATGCTTCTCAATTTGTTGCCTGACTCAGGTCAGTTTCCAGAACCCTGAAGTGGTTGTTGGTAGCAGTTTTGTCAAATTCTATCCTGGTTTCTATGAAAAGGCAGCTACCACCCCCCAGTACCCCCTCCCCTCCAAGCTCACTGTTCTGCACAAATTCACTTAGAAGTGAGCTGTGTACAGGGTTCCGCCCAGGTCACAACAGACTCCCTTCTGCCTCCTCCACTGTTCACACCTCTGGTCTCAGAGAGATTCTGAGGCCGTGGCAGTGGCGTCAATGCTCGAGAATATACAAAGAGGAGAAAAAATTAAGGGAAGGGAAACTCTGTTCATTGCACTTAGTAAGGTACTAAAGCAGACTCCTGTGGTTCAGCAATATTAAAAGGAGTTTTAGGTATAATTTTCAATTCTGCTTATAAACCTAAGAGCTTGTGCTTGCAACCCTGCCTTAGCTAAAAGTACAGAATCATTAAGAGACTTCTATAGCAACTGGACCTTGCTCTGTCCCCCAAGCATGTGATCTGAGGACCGCTGACCCAGTCCAGGCACTGTTGAGCCCACAGGACCGTCTTTTGTGGCACTGAGGCTGGGGCCTGGGACGTGGGACTCTTTCCCGCAGTGCTTGCACCTGGACAAACGTCTCCTTGAGCAACAAAATCCAAAGACACTATAAGGCTCTACGAACAACTGCATGCATGCACAGTTGGAGCAAATTACCGACAAGAAGATACAAAGGTGTCAGGAGCAAGAACAGGGTACTGCGCGTGCCCCCTGCCCTGGACACCCCCACAGGGGTGGCAGGCCGCCTAAGCCCCCTCCAGCCTGACCCCTGGACGGACCTCCACCCTCATCCCACATAAGCAACCAGCTCATCCCCACCTGGGGGAGTGAGAAGGTGAAACTGTTACTTGTTTTTGCTCCCTCCTGTAGCCATCGGAGCCCCAGTAAAGCCTTGCCTGAATGTCTTGACTAGCCCTTGGTGGTGGTGTTGAGTTGCTAAGTCGTGTCTGACCCTTGCCACCCCATGGACTGTAGCCCGCCAGGCTCCTCTGTCCATGGGATTCTCCAGGCAAGGATACTGGAGTGGGTTTCCATTCCTACTTCAGGGGATCTTCCCAACCCAGCGATGTAACCCACGTCTCCTGCATCTCCTGCCTGGGTAGGAGGATTCTTTACCATTAGCGTCACCTGGGCAGCCCAGAGGTTCTTTTTCACAAGAGGATAAAACTCCTTCACACGCAGCAAACTTTATTCACCTGGGCAGCCCAGAGGTTCTTTTTCACAAGAGGATAAAACTCCTTCACACGCAGCAAACTTTATCTTCACGCCAGGTCTGTCGGTTCTCAGCATGAGGGCGCATCTGCTTCTTCCCCAAACACAGCAAGTGACAGGGACACACGGTCAGCCCGAGTGGCCAGCGAGCTGTATTTGGCTTCCTTCCTGCCGCCGGAGGAGCCGTGTGTGCCGGGCAAGGGTCCGTGCTGGCCTCCCTGGGGGGTCGCCAGGTGCCTGTGGGCCTGATGCCGGCCCCATGGCCTGTCCGGTCCTGGGTGCTGGGCGGGGGGCAGGGGGTGTTCTCCTCGGGCAAGAGGCAGAAGCATGAGGGCAGCAGCCTCCTGGGAGCCCCTGTCAATGCCTGGCTCCACACGGAGGCAGCAGCCCAGCCAGGGGAGGGCACTGGGGCTGCACACTCAGCATGCGTGGGGCTGGAGCGTCGTCCTGATGCCAGCGGCCAGGGCGCGTGGCGTGGGGCTCTCCGCGGTGCAGCTCACGGGCAGGCCCTGTGCGGCCAGGGCTTGGGCCGTGGTGGGGCCGATGGCCACGAACTGCAGGGAGAAGACAGAGGGGTCTCAGTGGAGCCGCAGGCCTCGGTGGGGGGTTGGAGGGGAAGCGGGGTGGGGGGGGGTGGGTGCAGGGCCCGTCGGGACATCCTGTTAAGACGACGTCTGGAATCGGTCAGGACCTCTGTGGTGGGAGCACAGAACAAAGCCTGGAAAGGGGCTCTCTGTGAGGCAGGGGTGGCAGCCAGGCCCCCCATGGAGGCAGAGCAGTCCAGACCGGGGCCCGGAGCCAGGGGGTCAGGTTCAAACGGCAGCTCCACAGGACAGTGGCCTCAGGGTGACCTACCCTCTGTGGGCCTCCATCCCCACCTCCATGAAGCAGAAAGGTTAACAGCTTTGCTCATCCGGCTGCTCCAAGAGTTAGATGAGCAGCACGTGTGACCACTTGGCCCGGGCTTGGCACAGACCCACACCTGGTGCCCGTCGGTGGTCACAGGACCGTCGTTATCCTAGGTTAGAAGCTTCAGTGGCCTGGGCCACGTATTGCTGTGACTCTGGCCCCTGCCAGCTGTCATTGCAAATCACTTAGCCTTTCCGATCCTCAGTTTTCTCATCTGTAAAAGGGGCTCAATCACCCTGCCTCTCAGTGCTGGCTTGGGGCGGGGGGTGGGGGTGGTGAAATGGGAAGATTGACAGCTTCAGGCAGAGAGAAGGTGCTCATCCCACCCCACTCTGTGCTCACACCACCGACAGGGACCTGCCCAGGAGTGGTCTGTGACGGTGAGCCCCCTGAAGATGGCAGCCCCTGCCTGGCACCCCCATCCGCCCCTCCCCAGGCAGGCTGGCAGGAGAGAGAACGAGATACCGCCTTCGCACAGTCTTAGGAAGCGGTGGCCTGGTGCTCCTCCCCAGGGGGGTGTGGGGGGCAAGGAAGGAGGCTGCTCGCACAGAAGCTGGGGCTCTTGGAACCCCCACACTCCCACCCCTTCCACAAAGCAGCTACCCCTTCAGAGACCTCCCTAAGGCAAAAAACTGAAGCTGGACCCCTACCTCACACCATGCACAAACATTAACTCAAAACGGATCAGAGACCTCAATGTCAGAGTTAAAACTGCAACAGAAAACACAGCAGTGAATCTTCATGACCGTGGACGAGGCAATGGTTTCTGAGACACACGATGAAAACCACAAGCAACAAAATAGAACACTGGTTGAAACAAACTTCTGTGCCTCAAAGACGGAGAAGGCAATGGCACCCCACTCCAGTACTTTTGCCTGGAAAATCCCATGGACGGAGGAGCCTGGTAGGCTGCAGTCCATGGGGTTGTTAGAGTCGGACACGACTGAGCGACTTCACTTTCATTTTTCACTTTCATGCATTGGAGAAGGAAACGGCAACCCACTCCAGTGTTCTTGCCTGGAGAATCCCAGGGACGGGGAAGCCTGGTGAGCTGCCGTCTCTGGGGTCGCACAGAGTCGGACACGACTGAAGCGACTTCGCAGCAGCAGTGCCTCAAAGAACACCATCAACACAGCAAAAAGACGACTCATGGAATGGGGAGAAGTCTGTGCAAATCATGTATCTAACAGGCACTTGCATCCAAAAAGCTCTTACAACTCAATAGCAAAAAGACAAATAACCTAGTTTAAAAGTGACAAGGATGTGAACAGACGTTTCTCTTAAGAAGATATCAAAATGGTAAGACTCAGGGAACTCAAGTTGGTGCTCTGTGATAACCTAGAGGGGTGGGAAGGGGTGGGAGGTGGGAGAGATTAAAGAGGGAAGGGACAGGTGTACACGCAAGGTGAATTCATGTTGATGCATGACAGAAATCAAACCAATATTGTAAAGATACATAAATATAAAAAATTTTTAAAAAAGAAGGTATCAAAACGGTCATCCTGCCCATGAAAAGATGCTCAGCGTCTTTACTCATTAGGGAAATCCTAACCCAAACCACTAAGAAACTACTTCATACCCACTAGAATGACTATAATCATAAAGACAAAAAAAAAAAAAAAGTGTTGGCAAGAATATGGAGAAATTAGAATCCTCATATATTGCTGGTGGGACTGCAAAATGGTACAGCCACTTTGGAACAGTTTGGCAACTGTTTAGAATGTCAGACATAAAGTCACCATATGAGCTAGCAACTCTACTTAGGTATACACTCAAGAGAAATGAGAACACGTGTTCACACACACAAAAGCCTGTATTTAAATGCTCAGCTATTACTCATGATGGCTCAAAAGAGGACACAGTCCAAACGTCCATCAGCTGATGAATGGACAAATAAAAGGTGGTTTGTTCACAGATAGACTGTTGTGTGGTAACACAGAAGAATGAAGAACCGATACATGACGACGTGGGTGAGCCCTGAGGCGATCAGGCTAAGTGAAACGAGCCAGGCACCACAGGCTGTATGCGGCGAGACTCCGTTTGTATGAGAAGTCCAGAGCGCAGGGAGATCCGCAGAGACGGGGAGAAGGCCAGTGGGGGCTGGGGGCTGGGGCGTGACTCTCACGGCACGCGGTTTCCTTCGTGGTACTAAAATGTTCCGGAACGAGAGGGTGATGGCGGCACAACTCCGTGAATTTACTAAACGCCCTGAACTGTACACTTTAAAAGGTACATATTTAAGTCATAAAAAGTGAATTTCATGGTGTGTGAATTATATCTCAATAAAGCTGCTTTTTTCTTAAAAAAAAATAAAAATAAGAAAAGAAAGAAAGAAACTCCCTGAAGTCGGGAACTGGCAAATAGAAAGCATAATTTCAGCAGAAGCAATCTGGTCACAAGATGACGTTTCCACATGAGCCTTTTACTCCCCCTGACACGGGCTGGTCACAGGAGCGGGGGGTGTCTAGAGAGCTCTGCTGTCAGACTCACCACCAGGGGCCTGGCTGGACCCACGGAGCCCACGGGGCTGGACCCAGGCTGCGGACGGGGCCCCTGGAGCAGGGCAGCCCACTCCCCGCCGGGCCCCCAACAGCCCAGCGCTAAGGCCAGTGTTCCGTCTCTGGGCACCTGCCTGGGGCTGGGGTGGGAGTGGGGAACCAGTCTATAAGGCAGAGACAGCCCCGACCCCCTGGTGTGCTGGGGCCTGTGCTGGGGGCTCCCAGTCACACCAGCAGCCCTTCCCCAGTCCTCCTCAGGCCCTTTAAGAGCATCCCCATTACAGGGCTGTGATTACTTGCCGACTCCTAAAGAGTACAAATGGAAATCCTTTGAGTTAAAAACCACAAAAAGGAGAAAGGATTTAGAATACCTAATTTCAAGACAGATGGGAAACAAGGGGAAGCATGCTCATAACTGAGCCAGGCCTTGAGCTAAGGGCTTGACTTAATTCTTTCAATGAACCTATCAGGGAAGACCATGCACATGTCTACGAAGACCACAAAGGGATAATTGTCTTCACGCAGCACAGGCTCAGAGGTTAAGTAACTTGTGCAAGAGCACCAGCCAGGAAGCGGCACTGTGAGCTGTGTGCAGGGGCCTGGGAGTCCTGATGCCCGCGCTGCACAGCACGAGGACTTCTGGACCAGGGTGGAACTCCCCTCGGTGGAAGTGCAGAGGCCCGAGCCCTGGACCGCAGGGCGGTCCAGCCCTGCCTTTTCTCCAGAGCTGCCATCAGGGACTCTACGAGGTCAGGAGTGCTTTGGCTTCGCACGGAAATTCTAGGATAATTAGTAAAAGCTAAAACAAACAAACAAAAGAATCTGAAAGAAAAAGGCCAAAAGCCCACTGAATATCTTACCTTAATTTGGCCAATGCTGTCACCAGATAACTCTTGAATGTGCTTGAGACTGTGTGTCAGGCCAGAGGGACTAAAAAATGTGATACTGGCGGGAACACCCTGGAGAGGGGAGAACAGAGTCAGTCCCTTGCCAGGGACCAAGGAGAAAGAGGCTCCCCAGCCGATCACCCCTGGAGCCCAGGGTGCACCCTGGAACAGCCTGGGGGCATTCGCAGCAGGAGGGTCCCCACTGAGAGATGCTCCCCAGACGGTGACCACCCCTGGAGCCCAGGGTGCACACTGGGGGCATTCACAGCAGGAGGGTCCTCACTGAGAGATGCTCCCCAGCTGGTCACCATCACTCCTGGAGCCCAGGGTGCACCCCGGGACAGCCTGGGGGCATTTGCAGCAGAAGGGTTCCCACTGGTTTGGGTCCTGGGCTCCCTAGAGATGGAGCCCAGGTCGAGAACTGTTTAGAGGGGGTGGGGGAGGCTGGGTGCTGTTTCCTGGGCACTCTGCCACCCTCGGGTCTGCGTCTGCCCGGCCAGAGGACACAGGCACCGGGGACCCAGCACCCAGGCAAGTGGACAGCGCCTCCAGCTCCTGTGGCCAAAGAGCACCGATCAAGTCAGATAGCAGCGAGCCTGCTCCCTGGCCCTCTCCGTGCCTTCTGGAGATGGAGCAGACAAATGGGCCCATTGGGCCTCTCTGCTCTGGTTGGTGCTAACAGGGCCTCTCAGGCCAGCAAGGCATTCGGAAGCCTGTCCTGGGGGAGGAAGGGGAGGCGTCTTATTGGGTGCAGACGTGGAAAGCTCCCATCAACCCCACAAGAGCCGAGCACTGTTCTG